>NC_091634.1:6948720-7248720 GCF_027580195.1 Bos mutus | reverse complement strand
TCTCTCTCTCAATGTGCTTTGCTGCTTTCTCTCCGCCTCTCTGCCTCTCATCTCTGTCTCTCTCTCCCTTCTGACTCTGGGCTCACCCTTCTCTGACTGTCCTTCGTCTCTTTGTGTTTCCCTCTGACTCTTGATGTCTTTGCCTCACTGCCAATTTTCTCATGTCTTTCTGTTTCTCCCCCACTTGCCTTTCCCCACCTCTCTGTCTCCCTCTCCCCCTTTCTTTCTGTCCTTCTCCCATTTCTCTTGTGATATATCTCTGTCTCTCTGTCTCATTTCCACCCCTTCCTCACTTTCTCCCTCTGGTCCAGCTGTGGGTAGGCATGCCTGCATGGTATGTGGCCGCCTGCCGGGCCAATGTCAAGAGTGGTGCCATCATGGCCAACTTGTCAGACACGGAGATCCAGCGTGAGATTGGCATCAGCAACCCACTGCACCGGCTCAAGCTGCGCCTTGCCATCCAGGAGATGGTCTCACTCACCTCACCCTCTGCTCCTGCCTCCTCTCGCACCGTGAGTGTCCAGAGCCAATCCCAGCCCCTGCTGGAGTAGCCAATCCTCAGAGTACTGTCCTCAGAGTAGCCAGTCCTGAGTCCACTCATTCTAGCTCTGTCTTGTCAGATATACCCTGCTCCGCACAGTCTCTCACTGGATTATCTCTGAGGGTGGGACACCCTTCAGGTCTCTCTGCCTCCCCTCTACTTCCAACCCTCAGTCTGTCTTACACACCGCAGCAGAAGGATCCTATCCCGGAAAAAAAACCCAAATTCATATGGTTCTCTGCAAGTCCCATGATGAGGGGCCCCTTTCCCAGCTCCTTTTCTGCTCTGCTCCTTGACATTTGCTGCTCCCTTTTCTTGGAGCACCCCTCCCTCTTTTTTACCTCCAAGGCTGGCTCCTACTCATCCCTGAGGTCTCAGCTCAAATGTCACCACCTCCAAGAGGCCTCCCTAACTCAACAGCTAAACTAGTCCCCAGCTCCATCATATATGAACACCTATTTTTTTTTTTTTACCCCATGGCATTTACTGCCTTCTAACATTTTATCATTTTGTTCCATACAGAAAATGATGTGTTCCCATGCCTAATTCGGCTCCTCCAGGAGCACGACTCTCTTCCCCTCCCCTGTCCAGAAGCTCTTTCCCAACCTCCATAACACCTCTCACCCCTCAGTCCACAGGAAATGTGTGGATGACACACGAGGAGATGGAGTCCCTTACCGCGACGACCAAGCCTGTGAGTGCCCCCTGCCCGTGGCCTTGGGGGTGGCACTAACTTTCCCTGGGCAGGGGCCGGGTGGCGGGTGAGTCTGTGGCTGTCTGTCCGTCCGTTCGTCCTTCCCGCCCTCCTCCGCCTGCCCCTTAACCCACCCCTTCTCTCCCCTCTTCCCACTAACTGGTCAGGAGACCAAGGAGATCAGCTGGGAGCAGGTAGGGGGCGCGGGGCGGGCTGTGGGCGCATGAACAGGCTGTGCACGCTGCATGGACGCCCCTCCTTCTCCGAGCCCCGCCCCGCCCCGCCCCTCGCCGGAGCATTCCATCCTCACCGCGGGGGGGCGCTGCGCGGAGCTCTGCTCTGGGCTGTCACTGTGACTTGGTGGGGTCCGTGTAGAAGCCCGACTGTTCCATTGCCAGTGGTGTGCGGGTCATCCCACTATGGTCGGTTGCGCGGGCTCCAGGGGCTGTTTCATTGCTGTAACTAGAGGGAAACGCTGAGTGGCTCTTTGCCCTATGGCAGAGGGAAGTGAGGCTGTTCCCCTCACTTTGTACTGGGGCAAAAGGGAAAGCATTTGGGGCGGGGTTGCGGGTGGGCAGGGTACATCAGGCTGAGAAGAAGTTGGGTAGAAGGAAGTACATTTTATTCTCAAGAGGGCGAGAGGTATGAACTCACCTGAGTACAGGAGCTATGTTGGGTCTTTGTTTCCAACAGCCCAAGGTATGGATTGTTTGCTCATGCTGGGAGGAGTGAAGGACTTGGGGGTGGATCCAGAATATTGTCCTGGGCCAGATTGTAGCATCGGGCTAGAATTTCTCGGACAGCGCAAGAGTGGTAGATGAATCCGTTATCCTTTGTTGGGGAGGGAGCTACGCTGGAAGAATCTGTTGTGCGGACTTGGAGGAATAGTGATATTGGACTGATCAGTTGTTTTGAGTTGGGGACGATGCTAGACTAGTACTTAGATATACTGTTCAGATCACCTGAGGCTCTTGTGAGAATGAGGATTTCGATTCAGTAGCCTAGGGTCTGAGATTCTGCAATTTCAGCAAGTTCGCAAGTGATAATGATGCTTTGAGTAGACAAGGGCCTGTGTTGTCAGTATGAAGGAGAAGGAAACAGTTTTGGATTGCCCGTTGTCCTGAGCAGAGACTGGCCATTGTCCTGCTACGGGATAGAGAAAGAACAACCTTGGATTTGGGAGAGAGAGGGTGGTACTGTACCCTTTCATACACACATGGGAAGGGGTCAGAAGGCCTGACTGCTCCCCCACCTGCCCATGGCCCCAGATCCTGGCATATGGCGACATGAACCACGAATGGGTGGGGAACGACTGGCTGCCCAGCTTGGGGCTGCCCCAGTACCGCAGCTACTTCATGGAGTCGCTGGTGGATGCCCGAATGTTAGATCATCTTAACAAGAAGGAACTCCGGGGCCAGCTCAAGATGGTGGACAGCTTTCACAGGTGAGTTGCCTGGCCAGTGGCGACAGTCCAAGTGGGGGAGGCCCCCACTTCTAGAGAGTCTTTGGCAAATAGGACCAGTGATGTGGGAATTAATTCATCTTGGACTATCTTTGGTCCTTTAGCCTGGATTGTTAGGAAATCCAGACTCCTGTGCCCCTTCCACCCATTAAGATGGTCCAGTAGGAATAGTCCAAGTCCTGAGACAGCTTGGCTAGCTGACCCCATACCCCTTACAGGTTGGCTAACAGGAACTGCTTTTTAAAAAATATCCCTGCTCCTGGGAAGGTCAGCAATCAATAGAACAGATCCAGTGGAGCAATTCCCCAGCCTCTCCCAGAAAACCACAAGCAACAGGGAAAACAGTCACTGGGGTTGTGGGGCTCTTCTGTGACTCTGCTATCTCTGCTACTCAGGGTGAGCCTGCATTATGGGATCATGTGTCTGAAACGGCTCAACTATGACAGGAAGGACTTGGAGCGGAGGCGGGAAGAGAGTCAGACCCAGATCCGAGGTGAGTAGAAAAGTATGAGTCCAGCTGGGAGCCATGTGGAGGGGTTTGGGACAGGGTTGGAGGAAGCATCAATAGGGAAGGGGAGGGAGGCCAGGGGAGACGGGGTGGAGACAGGAAGAGGAAATGGGGTTGGAGATAGAGGATAAACGAAGGACCAGGCCCCAGGAAGGGTGCAGCTGAGGGTCCCTTCCATCCCCAGACGTGATGGTGTGGTCCAATGAGCGGGTCATGGGTTGGGTGTCCGGGCTGGGCCTGAAGGAATTCGCCACGAACCTCACGGAGAGCGGGGTGCACGGGGCACTGCTCGCCCTGGACGAGACCTTCGACTACTCCGACCTGGCCTTGCTTCTGCAGATCCCCACGCAAAATGCACAGGTGAGCTGCCGCCGGGCCCGGGGCACACTGGGCATCCCCATCTTGCAGACTGCACGCTGCAGCCTCTCTCCCACCTCTCCCCTGCAGGCCCGGCAGCTCTTGGAAAAGGAATTCAGCAACCTCATTTCCTTGGGCACAGACAGGCGGCTGGATGAGGTGGGCGCAGCAGCAGCAAGCGTAGGGGACTCCACGCTCCCGGCAGCCCCTCTAGACTCGCAGCTAAAGGGGTGGGGCTTGATTGGCCAAGGAGTCGCGGTTGGAGGCGGTGCCAGGGAAGGGGCGAGGCTAAATGAGCGAAGGGAGCCGGAGAGGGGTGGGGTCAAAAAGAGGAGCGGAGTCCAAACGCGGCCCTAGTCCCTCACCAGCTGGCTGCACCCCTAATACCTAGGACAGTGCCAAGTCCTTCAGCCGCTCCCCATCCTGGCGGAAGATGTTCCGAGAGAAGGACCTCCGAGGCGTAACCCCCGACTCAGCTGAGATGTTGCCCCCCAACTTTCGTTCGGCCGCAGCAGGGGCTCTGGGCTCGCCCGGGCTCCCTCTCCGCAAGCTGCAGCCGGAAGGTGGGCGGATACCAAATGGGACAGCCTCTGCTCCCCTCCCCTTCTTAGGTGTCGGGGGAGAGACCATCTCCACATTCCAGCAGCCTTCCCGAGTTCTGAAATGGTCTAGTCCCTTTTTCCCCACCCACGACAAATGGACCGCTCCAACAAGCCAACTCCCTCCTTAGGGTGTGGAATGGATTAATCCCAGCATACCCCGTTTTCCAGGGTGGGAAATGAACTCGTCCAGTGTCACCTGGGGCATTTTGAAGGAACCGGAGGCTTTGAGAAAGGAATGGAAACTGGCTTGGAGGGAGTCAGGCAGTCGTTGGCTTCTCGGGAGGGAGAATCCAAGGGAGGACGCTTAGGTGGAGGAGGAACTGGGCAGGGGTGTGTGTGTGTGTGTCAGGGGTGTGTGTGTGTCAGGGGTGTGTGTGTGTGTGTCAGGGGTGTGTGTGTGTGTGTGTGTTTGCGCGCGCGCTTGCGCTTGCGCTTGCGCTTTGCTGAACCAATGCTCATTCTCCCTCCAGGCCAGACTTCTGGGAGTTCCCGGGCAGATGGCGTTTCTGTCCGGACCTATTCCTGCTAGTGTAGGCTTCCAGGTGAGGACCGTACTGGGCGATCTTGGGGATCGGGGCGGCACAGTGGATCTTCACGCCTGGCGTCAATGCAGGTGACCTCACTCGGACGGAAGAACCTTTCAGAGGCTGGGCTGTTCCCCCTCCTGCCCACAGTATGGTCTCGCCGGGGAGAGTGTACTGGGGAGCTCGCGCCGCGGACTGGACCATCTGTACAGACGAACGGGGAATGCTGGTCCCCGCCTCACAAATGGACTGGGCCTGGACCAAACCACATGCACTGGACTGAGAGGGGGGAAGAAGAGGGCAGGAAGAAATCCCGCCCCAAACTTCCGCCTCCCTATCCTCTACTTTGTAATTTATTGATCAGTTTCCGATGGGAGATGGGTGCCCTTTCCCCGCGGGAAGGGGGCGGGGCTTCCCTCCCGGGCCGCATGCGGGGAGAGGCTGACCCCTCCTCTTTCTTCTCAGTTGCGGGGCCCAAGTCTTCCTTCTTCGTCCGAAAGGAGGGGAGGGGGGACTCGCTGCTAAAAGCCTCGCCCCTTGTGCCACTCAGCCCCGCCCCGCCGCGTCCCGTCGCTGGTGCCTGGGGTCAGCTGCGGGCGGGGTTCCCTCTCTCTCCCCAGTGTCTCGTGTCCCCGAGGCCCCTCCGCCCCCCGTGCTGTGGCCGTGTTCGTGCCCCGGGGGTACGGGGTGCAGAACTGAGCTCCCCGTTCCGCTCCGGCTCCGGGGTTTGCATGGGAGAATCCTCTTTCCACGATGCCACTGGGCGACGTGGCGTGGGGGGAGGAAGGACGGTGGGGGAGCCCTCGCCCCCGACTCTTGGTCGGCCTCCCTGCCCCAGGCGTCACTCAGTGATCACGGGTAAAGAGAACTGTTTCAAAAAGCTCCCGTGTTGACTGATTTATTTATCAGGACCTAGTAACCAAACACCTCGAGGAGTTCAGGCCCCTTCTCCCTCAAATCCACGACCCCACGCCTGACAGTGAGGTCTCGGGGAGCACGTTTATTCAGAGAAATAAATATGGCTCGTGGAAAGGGGTTGGAGGGCCAGGGAGGTATGTCTGCGCCGCAGCCACGAGGCTGGGTCAGGGTTCCGGAGTTTCCAGCATGTCTGCCAGGGCTCTGGAGAGAAGGACGCAGAGATTGGATAGTCGAAGTGTCCCTAGCTCACCCCAGGGCGCTTAGAGGTCCTTAACCTGCCCATTTCACCAAGGGGGAAATAGAATCCCAGGGTTGTCTAGTAATTCATAGCGGGACAGCACCTTTCTAAAGGAGCCCTCAAACTTTCCCTTCCACATACTTACTGGTACAGGGACGAGGAGAAATAGTCGACGTAGCTTCCTGTGGGAGAGAAGAGGCTTGAGGGGTACACCACGGGTTAATTTGGGGGTCACTTTTCACTCAGTCCAGGATCAGGACTAGCTCCACCCCCCTTTCTGGGTTCCTTCTCCCAAATGAATTCCTTCTTCCAGGACACCTTTGAAGGGCCCACTCCTTCCCCTCGGCTCTGGGTGTTCTCATTCTTCAGGAGCCCCATTCTTGTTTTGGCCCCACCCTCTCGGTTCTCGGCTAGCCCCTCAATCCTCCAGGCAATCCTAACCCCTTTAGTTTTGGCATCTATCCCCAACCTTCCCTCTGTGCGGGCCCCACCCCTCAGTGCTCCTCCCATTCCTGTCAAAGACGCCCAGCCTGGGCCACGCCTCCCCACATAGCCACGCCCTACAGCCTTCCGGTCCCCTCCTCGGGTTGGCTCCGCCCCCACTAGTCCCCGCCCCTTCACCAGGGTTCCTCCTGGGCCCCGCCCATGCTCACCCGGGGAGCAGAGAGTTTCGCAGACCAGCGGGCAGAGGTAGCAGAACTGACAGTGCTGGGGGCGAGGACACGGAGAGAGAGAAATAGGAGGTGGTCAGGGGCGGGGTCAGGATGGGGCGTGGGCACTACGAGGGCAGGAGACTAGCTGCTGAGACTAGCTAGGTGGAGGTTAAGGTCAGAGGTAGGATGGGGTTTGGAATCCAGGCTACATCAAGAGTAAGGGGTTAGGTCGGTTTGACGGCAGAGGGCAGGATTTGGGGCTGGGGTTGCTCAGCTGGTCCGGGGCCATCCTGAGCCTGGGGGATCCTTGGGTCTGGGAGAAGTCTCACCTGGCATTGGTCGCAATGCTCTCCCATGTTCTCCTCGTCACAGTGACAGTTCTCACATTCAGTGCATCGCTGGGGACCAGAGGAGCCAGGTTAGACGGAAATGTTTGGGAGCCATCCACCAGTTCTCCACCCTGCCGGCTGGACGTTTCCCCAACTTCTCAGCCTCCTCACCTCCAACACTGAGCTCAGTTATCTTCCTCCAACCTGCTTTCCACCCTCTCATTTCCCTATTGTAAGGTGCCGCGACATCACCTTGTTACTGTGGGCTGGACGTTCGGATACTCTCTTCACCTCCTCCCTCCCTGCTCTCCGTCTCCAGTCCTGTCCCACCACCTGCCCCCCCCCACCCCTCGGCTCTGCCTTGCACCCTCCTCCCTGTCCTCGGGTCTGCAAGTGCAGCTCAGGCCTCACCCTCCCACTCTTGGACCATTGTCCCAGCCTCCTCCCCAGCCTCCTGGCCTCCAGTCTGCCCCCCAGGTAGCCCCAGAAGTGTCTTTGTTCACTCTGAACTGTCGCTGATTCTCCTTTGCTCACGACCCTCCCAAGGCACACCAGAGCCCTGGAACAAAGTCTAGAAACAGCTTGGTGGGTGGATCTGGGTTGCAGACATACATTGCAGAAGGAGCAGTAGCCACACAGGGACCCAGGCTGGTAGTTCCCATACTCCTGGGCATCCTGCTGACCTGTGGGGACAAGAGGGCAGCAATGACCCAGGCTGACTCCGCTCCTCCCCACCCCCAACCAGTCAGATCACTCACCCGTGTCCTCGCCACTCTCCTCCTCACTGGAGGCACCTCCAGACACCTCCTTCCGGGTCAGCGGGTTGGGGATGATGGTGAAGGGGAGTTCATCTTCTTCGAGCCCCACCTCCTCTTTGTCTTCCTCCTGGTGGTCTTGGTTCAGTGGGACCCAAACCTTAGCTCTCTCTCCTCTCTTTTCCTCCTTCTCCTCTTCCTCCTCCTCCTGGCTCAGGCTGAGGCCATGCCCTTCCTCCTCATCTTCCTCATCCTCCTGGTCATCCAGGCTGCCATGGCGGGTGTCTTCTCCCTCTTCTGAACCTTCGTTGGCTTCTTCATGGGAGCTGTGATCCTCTTCCTTCTCTTCCTCATCCTCCTCAGAATCGCTCTCCCTTAAGTGGCTTCTATCCTTCACCCCGATATGTTCTGGGGACTGGGGGCTCATCTCTTCCTTGATGGACCCTCTGTGGCCAGTCCCCTCATCTCTGTGGTCTTGCTGCCTGTGGCTGGGAGCCTGGTGGCCAAGCCTGGCAGGGATGTCCTCATCTTCCTCCTTGGGGACTCCTTGGTGGTCATGGCCAGGGACTGCTTTTTTATAATCTTCTGGGAAGTCCTCCTCCTTAGCGCTCTTGTGGCCTTGGGGTTGGGGGCTTGCAACATGGTGGCTGAACTTGACTGTGATCTCCTCTTCCTCCTCCTCCTCCTCATCTCCAAGGCCATGGTGGGTATGTCTGGGGGCCTGGTGCCAGTGTTCCGTGGACAGATCCTCATCCTCGTCTTCCTTGTTGCCACCATGATGGTGGTGATGTTCCTCTGAGTCATCTTCCTCCTCCTCCTCCCCATGATCTCGGTGCCTGTGGACTTGATGTCTGTGCTCGGTGGAGACAGCATCATCTTCATCTTCATCATCTTCTTCTTCTTCGTGGCCCTGGTGTCTGTGGCTGGGGCTGTGATGGTGGTGATGTTCCTCTGAGTCATCTTCATCCTCCTCCTCCCCATGATCTCGGTGCCTGTGGACTTGATGTCTGTGCTCAGTGGAGACAATATCATCTTCATCATCATCTTCTTCTTCGTGGCCCCGGTGTCTGTGGCTGGGGCTGTGATGGTGGTGATGTTCCTCTGAGTCATCTTCCTCCTCCTCCCCATGATCTCGGTGCCTGTGGACTTGATGTCTGTGCTCGGTGGAGACAACATCATCTTCATCTTCATCATCATCTTCTTCGTGGCCCCGGTGTCTGTAGCTGGGGCTGTGATGGTGGGGATGTTCCTCTGAGACAGCCTCCTCCTCCTCCTCCCCATGATCTCGGTGTCTGTGGACTTGATGTCTGTGCTCAGTGGAGACAATATCATCTTCATCATCATCTTCTTTTTCGTGGCCCCGGTGTCTGTGGCTGGGGCTGTGATGGTGGTGATGTTCCTCTGAGTCATCTTCCTCCTCCTCCTCCCCATGATTTCGGTGCCTGTGGACTTGATGTCTGTGCTCAGTGGAGACAATATCATCTTCATCATCATCTTCTTCTTCGTGGCCCCGGTGTCTGTGGCTGGGGCTGTGGTGGTGGTGATGTTCCTCTGAGTCATCTTCATCCTCCTCCTCCCCATGATCTCGGTGCCTGTGGACTTGATGTCTGTGCTCGGTGGAGACAGCATCACCGCCATCATCGTCACCTTTGTGGCCCCCATGTCTGTGGCTGGGGCCATGGCCGCGGTCGTGTTCCTCTGAGCCGTTTCCGTCCTTCTGCTCCCCGCGGTCCTGGCGTCTGTGGACCTGCTGTCCATACCCAGGGGAGACATTCTCCTCTTCCTCGTCTTCATCTTCCTCTTCTCTGTGGCCTCGGTGGGCCTGCCTGACGATGTGATGTTGGTGATGCTCACTGGACACAACTTCCTCCTCCTCCTCGTCTTGATGGCTCTGGCTCCCGTGGCCGGGCAAGTGGTCCCCGCGCTCAGCTGAATCATCTGCGTCTTCATTTCCGTGGCGTCTGTGTCCGTGGGCCTGCTGAGCATGCTCGGGGTACTCCTCCTCGTCAGAGATGTTCTCATCTCCCACCTCGCGGCCTTGGTACCTATGGCCTTGAGATTCTCTGGAGACATCTTCATCCTCTTCTCCGTGGTCTCCGTGGCCCCAGAAATGGTGCCCATTGTCTGTGGAAACATCCCTGTTCTCATCTCCATGGCCTCCGTGGTGGTCAGACTTGCCCGAAACGTCTTCTGAGGACCCCGAAGCTCCTGCATGGTCGTCCCAGTTGCTGGGGCCGGGTCCAGCCCCTCTCAGCTGCTGGGTCATGGCGGGGGGGAGGAGCAGGCTAGCCACTGCGGCCCAGAGGACAGAAGTGTGCAGCCATGGCCCGCAGAGGCCCATGGGGACAGACGGGCAGCAGAGCTGCTCCCAGGGCTGGCTCCCACTGCGGCTGTGGCTGCAAGGATGGATGTTGGGCTCCTTGTCCCTTTGGGGCTCCTTCCCTTTCTGGCTCCGTGTGTCGTTCCTTTGCTGTGTCCCTCCCCGTCTCTGCCCTCTGGCCCTCACAGTCAGCCTCTGGACACCCCTCTGAGGCTGTCTTCAGAGTCCCCTGACCCCCCTCGCAGGCCCTCCCTCCCACTTCCCAGCCAATAGGGTCTCTCCCCTCCCCTTTCTGTGGCTAAATTTACTCTGGGCCCTGAGTTATTCTGGGTCAGTCCCCTCCTGCCCCTCCCCTCCTGCACCTCCTCCTCTCAGCTGGGAAGGGGGTGGATGAAGGGGTCTCTCTTTGGCCAGGAGAGAGGAGTCGAGGGTCTCTGACTTTGGGCTGCCAATGCGTTCATGTTTGGCAGCTGCCAAGACAATGGCTAGATTTTTAGTTGGCCAGTGTCGGGGAGCCTGGACCCTGGGGGAGGGGAGCAGGTGGGATGTATGTGAAGGGAGAGACCCCTGCCAAGGAAGGACTGGAGGGTTAGATTCCCGGGAGTTTCCGGCCAGAATGGGCTGCTCTGCTGAGATGGTGGATGCCAGAATGGAGGCCCTGGCGAGGGGTGAGAGGCATTCTGCTGCAGCACACACACCCGTGACCTCCTGTCCCTGGGACTCAGATCTGGGGGCAGGGGATGGGGCCAGGCCAGGGCTATAAATGTGGCGCAGGGGGCGGGGGGCTCAGGTTACCCAGGCGGCCACAGCTGTCCCTGTCAGAGAGCTGGCAGGGGACATGCGGCCCTGCCCGTCTGCCTACCCACACCTCCCACTGCTCATCCCAGCACTGCCACTCCAGCTCTTTGGGGTCCCAGCCTTCTTCACCTGCTCTCTCAGGACCCCTGTCCCCCGTCCTGAGAATTCTGTCCCCTTCTTCTCACTCTTGAGTGTGTCTGTGTGCACACTATCCACCTAGCCAAGCCTTTCTCACTGTCTTGGGTCAGTGTAGCCCTCCACCCATCCAACTCTCTGCCCCCACCTAAGTCTTTGTTTCCCCCCAACACTTCGTCAGTGTAGTCAGTGGACCCCTCCCTCATCGCTGGCATTTCCTCTCTGTGTCCCCGTCCCCCTCTCTCTGACCTCTGTCCCCCTCTCTCTGGTCCCCGTCCCCCTCTCTCTGGTCCCTGACCCCCTCTCTCTGGTCCCCGTCCCCCTCTCCCTGGGTCCCCGTCCCCCTCTCTCTGGTCCCTGACCCCCTCTCCCTGGGTCCCCGTCCCCCTCTCCCTGGGTCCCCGTCCCCCTCTCCCTGGGTCCCCGTCCCCCTCTCTCTGGTCCCTGACCCCTTGCCCCGAGTCCTGTTCCAGCCTCGGCCCCGCCTCCCGCTCTACGCATCCCCTGTGCTCCCCGCCCCGCAGACCTGGTCCCGCCCCGGGCTGGGCGGGGAGGCGGCGGATCCGGTCTGTCCCGGGAGCGTCTGCAGCCCCGGGTTGGTGGAGGGGGTGCGGGCTGCCAGATAGGTGGCTGTGGCCGTGGCAGCATGGTGGGTGCGGAGAAGGAGCAGGTACAGCGCCGGACCCGGGTCTGAGGGAACAGGGAGCCTGGGCCGGGCCTCCTTGCTCGCGGGGAGGAGGGCGCTTGAGACCTAGATTCTCCGGTCAGACAAAGGAGGGGGGGTTGCTGGAGGCAGGGACTCCTGGGTCCCTGGGGACGGATAGAAGCGGGGAGGCTGGGGGTGGGGGTCGAATCACTGGAGTCCGGGAGAGGATGATGCTGGGCGTCGCGGACTCCCGGATCTCCCGCTAGGGCGCGGGCGGGTCACTCCGTGTCCGCAGGACTGAGCTGGATCCCCTCATCCCTTGTTCCTGTCCCCCCAGAGCTGGATTCCCAAGATCTTCAAGAAGAAGACGTGCACGACTTTCGTCGCTGACCCCACAGATTCGGGGTGAGGAGCTCGCCCAGGGGACAGACCCTCGAGCGTCCCGGGCCCGCTGAGCCCCGCACACCGCAAACCGCGCCCTTCGGGTCCTTTCGGTCCCGGGTCCTGTCACTGCAGACACTCCCAAGGGCGTTCCCCAGTGGCCCTGTATATCGGGGAGGCCTTGGGTCAGTCTGCAAACACTTGCAACTTACCGGCCTCGCGCTCAGGATCAGTGTTAAAGCCCCAGGGCAGGTTTCTGTTTCTTTCCTTCCCAGTTTCCCTTCTGGGTGTCTGCCTTCTGGTGTCACTTTCTCTTGTCTTTCTTTCTTGGCTGTCTCTGTCTCATTCATTCATCCCTTCCTTCATTCCTCCAAGAAACTCTCACTCAGCACTTCCAAGGGGGAGCACTGTTTGCAAGAGTACAGGCCCTTGCCATGGTTCACATTTGAACGGAGATACAAATTTCAACTGAGGCGCTAGGTGGCTTCCGGCAAATCATTTTACCTTTCTGGGCATTGTACTCATCTATCATCTGGGCATAAAAACAGGCTCTAGTTCCTGAAGCTATTGTGAGAATTAAACAAGTTAATGCTTGCGGTATTTCTGAAATGGCACCCAGTGCTTAGTAAGCCCTGGCAAATATGTCTGACTCCCACTGGAAGGTCACAGTTACTAACTCGTGTGCGTAGACCCTGTGCTTGCGCTGGGTAAGCCGGGGTGAAGAGTGGCGGCTCTTAGGAGCTCCTGGCCTTCAGTGATGGTCTCTCAAGGAGGCTCTGGCTTTCTGGTGTCCTTAAGACCACCCTTGGGGTATGGGAAATGTCAGTGTTCCTAATTTAGGGTGTGTTCTATTATGAATATATTCTATTAGTGCAGGATGGCTTGAATGATGCGTAAATATAAATACTATTTGGGGGTGAGTGCTCAGAAACTTTTACTGAGGGGAAGGGTGGTCAAGGAAGTTTAGAAACCTCTGGTCTGGTGGGAAGAAGATAATTCTAAGGCAAGGAAGTGAGAGCTGCAGAGGACACGCCGCTGGCCCCCGGGGGAGCATCTGGTTAAGGCTGGGAGGGGACACAGGAAGAGGGGCCAGTGAGGGGACATTTGAAGGTGACAGAGTTGGAGTTTGACAGCTGAAGGTGGGCTGGATTCCAGGAGTGGGAACAGCATGTATAAATCGCCCCCTGTTGACATTGCGAATTGAAGAGAGGGCAGAGTTCAGGGTGCCAGGGCCATCGGAGAGAGGAAACCAAGGAAGAGGGTGGGACCAGAAGTTACAGGGCCTCAAATGCCACCCTGAGGGGTTGGGGACCGGGTCTGGGTGTTCCAGGGAGCCCTGGGAGGGGCAGGGTCAGCTCTGGGTGTGGAACTCCCTGGGGGCCACGTGAAGATGGATGGGAGTTCAGGAAGCCGGGGAAAAGGCTGGGCAAGGGCCAAGTGGGAGGAGAAGAGGCCTGAGGCAGGCTGGGCTGTGGGGACACAGAGGGGAGGGGTCAGGGCAAAGATTCGGGGGGCAGGAACCTGGGGGCCGATGGATTTGTGGAATGAGGGGCGAGGGGAGGATGGATCCAGACATCTAGTCTGGGGCTTGGGAGCCCCAGAGATGGGAACCCAGGAGCATGAGAACCAAGGGCATGGCAGACCTGGGTCAGGGACTCAGGAAAGGTCTGCAACTTCCATCCCAGATTTGAGAGGGATTTGAGAAGTCCTAGCTGTAGATGGTAATGGAAACTGTGGGAGTAGGATGGCGTGGGAAGAAAGCATAAAATCGGAGGATGTTGCGAATGGGTAATTCTATGGCCATCTCTCCACCCCTCCACCTCCCACCCACTGCCATGGAAGAGGGTTCCTTAAAAACGTGTCTCTGAATGCTTCAAGACAGACATGCTACCTCAAGTCAGGACGGTGTCCACCACACCCACTTATAATCTTCCCCCTGATGCTTCTTTCTTTCGCCTGCCTGGCCCTCGGGGACACTGAGCTTGAGACCCATGTCGGGCAAGGGTCAAGTGGGAGGAGAAGAGGCCTGAGGCAGCCAGGGCTGTGGGGACACAGAGGGGAGGGGTCAGGGCAAAGAGTCACGGGGCAAGAGCCTGGGGGCCGATGGATTTGTGGAATGAGGGGTAAGGGGAGGATGGGCCTAGACATCTGGTCTGGGGCTTGGGAGCCCCAGAGATGGGAACCCAGGAGCATGAGAACCAAGGGCACGGCAGACCTGGGTCAGGGACTCAGGAAAGGTCTGCGACTTCCATCCTAGATTTGAGAAGGATTTGAGAAGTCCTAACTGTAGATGGTAGGAGAAGGCGATGGGACCCCACTCCAGTAGTCTTGCCTGGAAAATCCCATGGACAGAGGAGCCTGGTAGGCTGCAGTCCATGGGGTCACGAAGAGTCAGACACGACTGAGCAACTTCACTTTCGTTTTTCACTTTCATACACTGGAGAAGGAAATGGCAACCCACTCCAGTGTTTTTGCCTGGAGAATCCCCGGGACGGGGGAGCCTGGTGGGCTGCCATCTATGGGGTCGTACAGAGTCAGACACGACTGAAGTGATGCAGCAGCAGCAGCTGTAGATGGTATTGGAAACTGTGGAAGTAGGATGGGCGTGGGAAGAAAGCATAAAATCGGAGGATGTTGCGAATGGGTAATTCTATGGCCCGTCCTTCCACCCCTCCACCTCCCACCCACTGCCATGGAAGAGGGTTCCTTAAAAACGTGTTTCTGAATGCTTCAAGACAGACATGCTACCTCAAGTCAGGACGGTGTCCACCACACCCACTTATAATCTTCCCCCTGATGCTTCTTTCTTTCACCTGCCTGGCCCTCGGGGACACTGAGCTTGAGACCCATGTCGGGAAGGCACGTGGCCCTGGCTCTGGGGAACACCTGGACTCGAGGGAGGCACAGAGGAAGAGAAAGCCGCAGATGAGGCTGGACAGGGCAGCCAGGGGAACGGGTGTGCTCTGCCAAGGAAAAAGTTTTCTAGAATCAGAGCCTTTTAGCCATGACTGGTGCTGTTTTGTCAGAGTCAGATAAAACCTGAATAGAAACCATTGTATTTGGGGACATGCAGGTAACCGCTGATTTTTTCGTGCAGGTGACCGCTGATTTTTTCGGGTACAGTTTTGGTTTCTGTGGCCACGCAGAGAAAGGGGTGGGTAGGAGATGAGATAGGCAGATGGGGTGTCTGCCAGTGCTGTCCACTAGAGTTTTCTGGAATGATGAAAATGTTCTATAGTCACATCCAATATGGCACCCACTGGCCACACACGTGTGGCTCCTAGTCACTTGAAATGTGGCCAGAGCGACTGTGGAACTGAATTTTTAATTGTATTTAATTTTATTTGACTACAAGGAGCGCTGTGTGGCTAGAGGCTATCGTACTGGAGAGTTCAGGTTCTAGAACATTCCTTGAAGAAATTTTGCCAGGAAGGGCTCATGGGAAGTAGATGGACAGGAACGAGGGAGGGGGGCGCCCAGGGACTGGGTTGAGATGGGTGAAAGGATCAGGTGGGTAAACTGAGGCATGCCAGGACCCTGACGGTTGACTCAGAAAGGAGGAGGTGTGTGTCCCATAGTCCTCACTCTGCCAGGAGCTGGTATATTCAGCGTGATGGCTTGATTATTTTTGTTGTCTTTGCGTGTGCGCGTGTGTGCTAAGTGGCTTCAATCGCGTCTGACTCTCTGCAGCCCTATGGACTGTAGCCCGCTAGGTCCCTCTGTCCATGGGGTTCTCCAGGAAAGTATACTGGAGCAGGTTGCCATGCTCTCCTTCAGGGGATCTTCCCGACCCAGGGATTGAACCCTAGTCTCTTAACTTTTGTCTCCTGCCTTGGCTAGCAGGTTCTTTACCATGAGCGCCACCTGGGAAGCCCCTGTTGGCTTTACAACTTTTGCTAAATCCATGGACCACTCGTGCTGTTCCTTCTAGAAAATTAGTCTGTTTAAGTTGTAGCTTACTCTGTTTACATTCCAGTATTCTTGCCTGGAGAATTCCGTAGACAGAGAAACCTGGCAGGCTACAGTCCATGGGGTCGCAAAGAGTCGGGCATGACTGAGCGACTATCACTCACTCACTGTTTACATAAATGCTGGTCTCCCCTGATATCTGAATCCCTTCTGGCATCAGGGACCAAAGAAATTTAGATACCTTTCCAAACCAATCCCTCATCTCTCAACCCTCGGTGCTTGCTCTTTTAAAACTCAGGTGCCAATCCCATTAAGTCACTAGGGATAATTATATATTTATTTAGGGGGAAAATGTCTCATATATGATCACCATAAATGGAAAATCCGTTCCATTTGCCACAAAGAGAAAGAAACAAGCCATAAAAGACAATTACAATAAAAACTAAGCCGAAGTATTTACCTTCTAAATGGATGCTGTTGCCAGCCTTTTTCTGAGCCCAAGGCTAACTTGTCTCTGTTATTAAAAAAAAAAAATAGTAAAGAGTTAGGCATGACAAATATTCTAGCACTCAGCTGAGCAGAGCTCTCTGCTTGACCGTAATCAGGAGAGCTCAAAAAGGAATGACTTTCTCACTGTGCTATTCAAGGTTATTTAAAGCTCTGTGCGGAGTTCACGGAGACTGGATCTGGTATGCAGCCCCCGTCTGAAGAAACGTTATTTCATTGGCTCCTCACAGTTCTCTGAAGTAGGCTGTGCTATTATTGTCTTTTCATTTGAGGGGGAAATTGAGGCTCAGAGAAGTGAAGCTACTTGCTCAAAGTTGCACAGCCTCCTTGGCCTCTAGAACATGCATGCTCTCTGAATCACTCTCTTGATTTCCCTTTTCATGCGAATATCATCTGTCTGGACCGGGGGCAGCAAGTTCACCCCGGAACTTTCCCACTTCAGGCCCTGAAGGCAACAGTGAGTGTGGGGCCCTGTACATAGACCTCCCTGCCCAGGCTCGCTTGAGCCACTGTGGCTTCCAGCTGCTGGGCGAGGTGACTGTGCTTGTTCTGCCCCAGTCTCTCCCTACCAAGGAAGGGCAGTGCCAGGGTCAGCATGGACTGTGAGTGCCTCTGGGGGGACACACAGAGACAGGGATGTTTCTGCAGGATGCTTGGGGTCGGTGCGGACACTCCTGGGGTTCATCTTCTTCTCCTCCCGCCCCCAGGGGGAGCTTGTGCCAGTGTGGGCATCCTCGGGGTGCCCACCCATCCGTGGCTGTGGAGGATGCATTCGGGGCAGCCGTGGTGACCGTATGGGACAGTGACTTGCACACCACGGAGAAGCCCACAGATGCCTTCGGGGACCTGGACTTCCTGGGCGCCGGCCGCAAGATCAGCAATGTGAGGCCAGCATGTCTGGACAAGGCTGGGGTTGGCCAGTGGGACTGCGTGCCTCAGCATCCCAGCTGAACTCTGTGTCTCCCCACTTGCCCATCCTTGTCTTCATCTCTCCTGGGTCTCTGTCCCCTCCACCCCCTCTCTTTTGTAAGTCTGTCCTCCTCTCTCTGGGTCTCTGTCCCCCCATCTCTGTGCTCCTCTCTCTGCATCTCTGTCCCTCTCTCTCTGTCCCCTCTCCCCGTGTCCCTTCCTCTCGTGTGTCCACAGTTCCTCCGGCTCTCGGACCGCACGGATCCAGCTACGGTTTATACTCTGGTCACCAAAGTGTGGGGCTTCCGGGCCCCGAACCTGGTGGTGTCAGTGCTGGGGGGGTCAGGGGGCCCCATCCTCCAGACCTGGCTGCAGGACCTGCTGCGACGCGGGCTGGTGCGGGCTGCCCAGAGCACAGGTGACAGGCGGGGTGGGGTTGTGCCTCCTGGCCCCCCCATCTCCCCCCACTTCCCTGGAATGCCTGTCTTCTCCCCTGCCGTCTCTGTGTGGCTTTTGTCTCTCTCTCTGGTCTCTTTCTGTGTCTCTGCGTTGTCTCTGGACCTCACCACTACTCTCTGTGTCCCTGTGTAGGGGCCTGGATTGTCACTGGAGGGCTGCACAAAGGCATCGGCCGGCACGTCGGTGCGGCTGTGCGGGACCACCAGACGGCCAGCACTGGGGGCAGCAAAGTGGTGGCCATGGGCGTGGCCCCCTGGGGCGTGGTGCGGAATAGAGACACTCTCACCAACCCCAAGGTGGGATTCGGGGTCTTGGAAGGGGGGGCTGGGGGCCTGGAGCCCCCGGTCTGAGTGGGGAGGGGGCTGGGACTTAGGGCTAGGGGAGGGATGAGCGCCGAGTGTCTGTGCCCTTGGCCCTGATGGAGAGACCCCCTGGTCTGGCAACTTGTCCCCACCAGGGCTCGTTCCCCGCAAGGTACCGGTGGCGCGGAGACCCAGAGGATGGGGTCCAGTTCCCTCTTGACTACAACTACTCGGCCTTCTTCCTGGTGGATGACGGCACACACGGCCGCCTGGGCGGCGAGAACCGCTTCCGCTTGGGCTTCGAGTCCTACCTGGCCCAACAGAAGACGGGCGTGGGAGGTGAGTGGCTTCCTCCACTGGGGATTCACTGCTCAGGATCCCAGTGGTCCCCTCTGGTTGGAATCTGGGGACTGCAGCCAGGGGGAGTTTCCTATGGTCAAGGGCCTTCTCCCATCACTTGCTGTGCTTAAAAAAATCCTTTATCTTGAAATCTGCAATGCACAAAGGTGGACAGCTTGATGAGTTTTTAACAAACTGAACCCACTTAGGCAACCAGGACCCAAATCAAGAAACAGAATAATACCAGCCCTCAGAAGCCTTCTCCTAACCACACCCAAAGGCCACCTCATCGTGTTTGTCACAGCGTCAGGTAGTTCTGAACCTGTTTCATATGACTAGAATCATACCATCCTCACGTCTTAAATTCTCGCTTCTCATAGTCAACGTTACTTCTGTGAGATTCATCCATATCATTGCATGAATTGTAGTTTGTAATTAACCCATGGATCAAAGAAGGAAAAAAAAGAAGCTAGGTAATATTTTGAACTGAGTGATGGTTATGTCATGACATACCAACATGTTTGCGGGGGCAGCTAATGCTCGGGCTTCCCTGGTAGCTCAGCTGGTAAATGCAGGAGACCCAGATTCGATTCCTGGGTCGGGAAGATCCCCTGGAGAAGGGATAGGCTACCCACACCAGTATTCTTGGGCTTCCCTGGTGGCTCAGACCGTAGAGTCCTCCTGCAACGTGGGAGACCTGGGTTCAATCCCTGGGTTGGGAAGATCCCCTGGAGGAGGGAATGGCAACCCACTCCAGTATTCTTGCCTGGAGAATCCCATGGACAGAGGAGCCTGGTGGGCTAACAGTCCATGGGGTCACAAAGAGTTGGACATGGCTGAGCGACTAAGCACAGCACAGCATTGTGCTGTGCTTAGGAAATCTGTAGACTTAAATGCGTATATAATAAAGAAAAGAAAAAGAAGGTTGAAAATCAATGATTTGTCTCCAATTTAAAAAAATCCTAGAAACAGAAGTGAAGTCACTCAGGCGTGTCCGACTCTTTGCGACCCCGTGGACTGTAGCCTACCAAGTTCCACCATCCATGGGATTTTCCAGGCAAGAATACTGGAGTGGGTTGCCATTTCCTTCTCCAGGAGATCTTCCCGACCCAGGGATTGAACTCGGGTCTCCCACATGCTAGGCATTGTAGGCAGACACTTTACTGTCTGAGCCACCAGGGAAGATCCAAACAGAAGAAACAGAAGAGCAAGACAAATCTAGAGGAAGTAGAAGCAATGAACTGATACAGACAAGAGCATAATCACTAAAACAGAAACAAATGTCCAGTGTAGAAAATCATCTGAACAGAAAGCTGCTTCTTTATAAACGTTTCTTATATTTTAAAAGGTGTCCACCTAATTCTTGACATTTAATTAGTTTTGGGGCAATTTTAGTCTTATTTTTATCATTTTATTTTATTTTTGGCTAACGAACCACTTTATTTTTCTTCCCACTCATAGAACACACCCTCTCAGAAGAGACAACTCAAAGTTCCTTCCAGCCACTATTCCTTGATCAGAGTCAAAGTATAGGGCATACACACTAGTTTATCGGGCCCAGTGGTTCCAGAGTCTGACTCACACATGTAGGGATTTTTTTTATATAATTAATTTTTATTGGAATATAGCTGATTTACGATGTGGTGTTACTTTCTGCTGTACAGCAAAGTGACTCAGATATCCATGATTTTTAAGATTCTTTTCCTATAGGGGTCATTACAGAGTGTTGAGTAGAATTCTTATTAGTTATCTATTTTATACATAGTGGCTTTATACATAACAGCCTTTGCTGGTGCCTCAGATGGCAAGGAATCTGCCTGCAATGCAGGAGACCTGGGTTCGATCCCTGGGTTAGGAAGAGCCCCCTGCAGAAAGGAATGGCTACCTATTCCAGTATTCTGCCTGGACAATCCCATAGACAGAGAAGCCTGGCAGGCTACAGTCTATGGGGTCTCAAAGAGTCGGACATGCTGAGCGACTAACACTTGCACTTTTTGTACCTAGCGTGATATGTCAATTCCAGTCTCCCAACTTATCCCTCCTGCCCTGCTTTCCCCCTTGGTAACCATAAGTTTGTTTTCTACATCTGTGACTCTGTTTTGTAAATAGTTTCATTTGTACCATTTTTTAAAATTCCACATATAAGCAATTATCATATGATATTTGTCTTTTTCTGTCTGACTTCACTCAGGATGACAATCTCTAGGTCCGTCCATGTTGCTGCAAATGACATTATTTCATTCTTTTTTATGGCTGAGTAGTGTTCCATTATATATAATATATATATAAATTATAATTATATATATACACACATCACATCTTATATACATATGCACATATATTTATACATACGTGCTGTACTTAGTCGCTCCGCCGCCGCTGCCGCTAAGTCGCTTCAGTCGTGTCCGACTCTGTGCGACCCCATAGATGGCAGCCCACCAGGCTCCTCTGTCCATGGGATTCTCCAGGCAAGAACACTGGAGTGGACTGACTTAGTCGCTCAGTCGTGTCCAATTCTTTGCAAGCCCATTGACTGTAGCCTGCCAGGCTCCTCTGTCCATGGAATTCTCCAGGCAAGAATACTGGAGTGGGTTGCCATGCCCTCCCCAGGGGATTGTCCCAACCCAGGGTCGAACCCTGGTCTCCTGCACTGCAGGTGCAGTCTTGCCACTGAGCCACCAGGGAAGCCCATATATACACATACACATATATAAACATATACACACCACATCTTCTTTATCAGTTCTCCATCGATAAACATTTAGGATGTTTCCATGTCTTGGCTATTGTAAATAGTGCTCAGTGAACGTTGGGGAACATGTATCTTTTCGCATCATGGTTTTCTCCAAATATATGCCCAGGAGTGGGATTGTTGGATCATACGGTAGCTCTATTTTCAGTTTTTTAAGGGACCTCCTTACTGTTCTCCATAGTGGCTACACCAATTTACATTCACACCAACAACGTAGGAGGTTTCCCTTAATCTTATTTTTTAAATTATCTTTTTGGGGTGTAAACTGACTTTTTGGGGTGTATAATTCTGTGAGTTTAGGCATATGTACAGAGATTCATGTGGCCATTTCCACAATCAGGACACAGACCAGTTCTGTTCCCATCAAGGCACTCCTTTGGCACCCAGCCCTGTTTACTAACCTGTTTACTATCACATGAGGCCTCTCTCTTCCAGAAGATAAATACATGGAATATAATATATGACCTTTTGAAATTGCCTCCTTTCACTCAATATTTTAATATTAATTTAATATTTAATTAAATTTTAAAAATTAATATGTGTTTAATATGTGGCAACTTTAATATGTGTTTATTGGAGCTAATCAAACCATGCGAAAGTATGTAAGGAAATTCTTATCATTGCATGAGTTGTAGTTTGTAAATAACCCACAGGTCAAAGAAGAAGAAGAAAAAAGAAGTTAGAAAATTCCCTTCCCAGCTCCAGCCCCGTCTATTGGGGTAATCAGTGTTATATGGTTTGGGGTTTATCCTTTTATACTTTTCTCTGTGTTTATAAAATCCTATGCGATTATATTTCCACCTCTCTGGTCTTTCTTTCTTTTATACTATACATATATGTATCACTTTCTTATAACCATCCTTTTAGGTCCAAACTTCTTTATCTTGCATCCCCTTCTAATGGTTGCATGATATTCCTTTATAATGTTTGTTCCATCTCTTATTTAAATTTTTCTCAATTGGTGGATACTTAAACTGCTATCAGTGTTTGGCACTACAAACAATGCTGAAAAAATACCTTTGTATAAATGTCCATAATTACATCCCAGTGTTTCATTTTAATTTTGTTTAATTAAAAATTTATTTTTCCTGGCTGTGCTCCACCACTTGTGGGATCTTAGTTCCCCAACCAGGGAGGCAACTCAGGACTAATCACTGGACCACCAGGGAACTTCCAACATCCAGGTGTTTAAAATTCTATACAGTAGATCTTGAAACTGAGATTGCTGTGCGTACTAATAGTACTAGGTAACTTTCTCAAAATGTGTAGCGGTTTTCATTCACTCTCTCATCAACAATGTGTGAGTTTTCTTTTCCATTCAGTCTTAACCAACTCTGGATAATCTTGCTTTAATTTTTCTTTTATTTGCCAACTTGATGGGTAGAAAGTGATGTATCACTTAAAAAATTTTTTTTAACTTTGGCTGTGCTGGGTCTTCATTGCTGCGCTTGGGCTTTCTCTGGTTGCTGCGAGTGGGGTCTACGCTCCAGTCGTGATGCATACATAGGCTTCTCACTGCAGTGTTTTCTCCTGTTGAGAAGCTGGGCTCTAGAACTCAGGCTCAGTAGTTGTCGCACACGGACTTAGTTGCCAGCAGCATGTGGAATCTTCCTAGACCAGGGATTGAACCCGTGTCCCCTGCATTGGCAAGCAGATTCTTAACCACTGGACCACCAGAGAAGTCCTGATTTCGCACTTTTAATTTGATGTTTTAATTTATCTAACCGTTAGTAAAAGATAAAAACACATTTTGTTGGCTGATCAGATTTCTATTCAATATGAACTAAATATGAAATGTCTATTCATATTGTTTGCCCTTTTTGAATTGGATTCTTTTAAAAATCTTTTTATAAGAATTCTTTGTATCCTATTGATAGGAAAGCTTTAACTGTTAGATGTATTGTAAAATTTTTAAAAGATACTTTAATTCTGGTGTCTACTTCCATAAAAATTTGATCATATTAACGTGGTTCGATATATTTGTTGTTCCTTTTATAACCCCTTGGTTTCTCTTGGTCTTTTTAGAAAAGTCCATTCCACTCCAATGCTATACAAACATTCTAAGTCTTCTTTTCTAATATCTTATACTTTTATATTTAAACCTCAATCCATCTGGAAATGATTTTTACATATTTTGAGGTAGAGTCTACATTTCTTTCTTCTAAATGGGAAGCTGTATTTTCTTCATGACCATTTAATAAATAAACTATCTTTTCGCAGCTAAATTGAAATGCCACTTCAGTTATATATTCAGTTCCTTTATACACTGAACTATTTCTAAACCTTTTCCTCTTCTACTTCTCTATATATTTATTCCTGTGCCAAAAATATATTTTGTTTACAGCAGTTTAAAGATGTTTAAATATATATATCAGAGAAAGTTCCTCCTCACTGTCCTTTTTCAACAATTTCTTAACTCTTCAATATTTATTCTTTCGTATGAATTTTAAAATTATTTTGTTGCATTAAAAAAGAACAAAGGAAAAACACTGCCAACCTTCTTCGACTTCCCTCTTTCCCCAGACTGCATTGAATTTGTGTTACATTGTGACAGGTTAGCATAGTATTTACTTTTCCATTTAGTCATACCTTGTCTTTAAATAAGGTTTTATCAATCTTATAAAAATATCATAACTTTCTATACAAATTAATCCCTGGGTATTTTATCATTTTTGTGGAAATGTGGATAAGATACATATTCTTACTAGCTGGAAAAAAGGTTTTGATTTTTGTATATTTTTCTTGTATTAACCCACTTAGCCAAATTATCTTATTAGTATTTAGATATTTTGAGTGGAGTCTCTCCAATTTTCTGAGAATGTAGATCATCTTTTCTTCAAATAAATACCTTTGTCTCTTCCAGCTTCAAAAAAAAAATACAAGTTTCACTCTAGTTATTTCATTTTCTTGCATTATTGCATTAGCTCAAGACACCCAGATAAGTGTGATTAGTAGTAATGTTGTCTCATTTCTTATTTTAATGGGAATAGAGTTAATAGAAAACTTTTATGAGTTTGCCATTGGGCTTTAATACATATCTTTATTGTATTTGGATAGTCCTTCCTATTCCTTATTTCCTTCATTTTCTGTTTGAACTTTCATCCTCTCCTGGCTCCAGGTCAGTTAATCAGTCACAGGATTGACTCATGCCTCATTCAGGAACCCAGGAGTCCAGGTTCCCAGCTCTGTCCTTCCTTGAGAAGTTGAACACTACTGTCTTTGAGATCCGGCTCCTCCCAACACCCTCAAAGGCATGACAGTTCCCATGAGCCTCAGGACTGAGGATTTTAGGCAGAAGCCAGCGTTTGCCCCAGGGACTCCTGGGAAATGTGACTGCCATCCCCAGCAGAGGCTGATGGGAACTGCCCAAGCCTTCTGCTCTGTTCTCCCTGCAGGGACTGGCATTGACATCCCTGTCCTCCTCCTTCTGATTGATGGTGATGAGAAGATGTTGAAGGTACAGGAGCCCAGGGGGCCTGGGGGCTGTACTCCTGGGTCCCAAGTCCTGGAGGAGAAGAGGGCTGGGAATCTAGGCTCCAGGAAGGGTGAATGCTTTCCTTCCCTAACCTGCCTGCCCCTTTTATTCTGTAGCAGATAGAGGATGCCACCCAGGCTCAGCTCCCCTGCCTCCTGGTGGCTGGATCTGGGGGAGCTGCGGACTGCCTGGCAGAGATCCTGGAGGACACTCTGGCTCCAGGGAGTGGCGGGGGCAGGCGACGTGAACCCCGAGATCTGATTAAGCGTTTCTTCCCCAAAGGGGACCCCGAGGTCCTGCAGGCCCAGGTAGGACACTGAGGGCCCAACTGTGGAACCTGAGATGGGAGAGAGCTGGGGGCTTGGATTCCTGGGTCTTGAGATGTGAGGATGCTGAAGATTTGGAGTCCCGAATCCAAGGGAAGGGGAATGGGGGCCCAGCCTCATGGATATGAGGAAAGCCTGGGAACCTGGACTCCTGGGTCTGAGGGAGAAGAGGCCTGGGGGCCTTGACACCCCTAGGTTCTGGGAGTAAAGGGTGCTGGGCACCTAGACTATGGGGTCCTTCAGGGGAATGTTCTCCTTTATCTCTGTGGACAGGACCAGGGGGTTGGGTGGGGGTGGCAGAATTTGGTATTCTGCAGGTGGAGAGGATCATGACTCGGAAGGAGCTGCTGACGGTCTATTCAACTGATGACGGCCCTGAGGAATTTGAGACCATCGTCTTAAGGGCCCTTGTCAAGGGTAAGACTTGGAATCCCCCAACCTCTGCTTCTGTCAGTTCCACTTTGGACACCTCTCCTGTCTTCGGCACTTTACCCATCCTCTCTAATCTAAGTTGTGCCTCTTTTTATCTCTTTCCTTTTGTCAGTGCCTTTTGGGGCTTTGCATGGTGCTATTGAACAGTTGTCCCAAGATACTTTCAGTATGTTCCAACATTGCTTTCTTTCTGTTGCATCCATCCACCCATCCTTTCATCCATCTAGCCAGCCACATGTACACTGATCTATCTACCCATTATTCCCTTCATCCTTCCATTCCTTCAGCTGTTCAACCATTCATCCATCTTGCCATTCACCCATCCTTCTACCAATCTATTCACCCCTCTGTTAACAATTCCACCCACTCGTCATTCTTCCATCCGTTTGTCTTTCATTTACCCATCCATCTTTTCATCCATCCATCCATCTTTCATCTATCCATCCTTTCATCCATCCATCCATCCATTCATCTACCCATCCATTCATCTTTTCATCTATCCATCTTTTCATCCATCCATCCATCCATCTGTCATCTATCCATCTTTTCATCCATTCATTCTTTCATCCATCCATCTTATCCATCCATTCTTCCGTCTATCCACCCACTCACCCTTTCTGCCTTTCCTACATGCCTCCGATATGTTTTAAGCCCTGAGGTGTGGTGGCATCAGAGATGAACCAGAGTGCCGTCTCACAGTGAGGGACTTCTGATATTTCACTAGAGGAATGAATGATGAAAACCAAGACAGGGAGCGCAGTGGCCACATGGTAGAGGCTGATGTTGGAGCTCATTATTCATTCAGCCAAGACTAGCTTAGGCTTCAGAGATAAAAGCAGTTCCTACCAGGGCTGTTTGGACACATCTTAAGTAAAATTCAAGACAAAAACATGGAGAGGAACTGCTGTCAGAAAGGCGAGAAAAATTCAATTGGGAGGTGGTATTTGAGTTGGGCCTTGAAGAGCCAGTAGAACCTGGAGTCAGTAAGATGGGGTAGTGGGATAAATAAGTGCTAAGGTGGATCCCCAGGGCTCTGTGGGGATGTGTGTGAGGAGGGTCATTTTGGTGTCAGAAGAGTTTTACAGGGAAAGCACTCACCTAGATAAAAAACTCCCAAGAGGCATAGTGTGAATTTTTAATGCGTTCTGAGCCCCAGGTTCCCACCCCAATTGCATCTAGCATATTCTGTGGTGAGGTAGTTATTTTTGACTCTGGAATCAGATAAAACTGAAATCTGAATACCAGCGTCGCCCCCCTCTCTGCTGTGTGACTTTGAGAAAGACACTTTCCTTCTCTGAGCTTTAGTTTCTGTCTCTGAAAACACTGAGATAATACCTGGCAGGAGTGTTTTGAGCCTCAGCAGTGCCTGCCCCAGGGGAAGCCTGATAAATGGGAGCTCTCCTTAATATGATTCCATTTCTTGTGGGGACACATCCTTTAATAGAGGATGGCAGTCAGTGAGCAAATGTGATTCACTTCACAGAAGTTAACTCACCAGCCTCCTGGGAGAAAACACAGCCACTCTCTAAGATGTGGTTTGAGGGGGTGGTGGTATAAGTCTGTGGCTTGCAGCAGGGCAACTCTGCTGGGGAAACTGGAGATGGCTGGACAGGCTCAGTGTTGGCAGAGTTGAAGGGATGGGGTTTCGGCAGGTGAAGAAGGAATGGGGGAAGGGGACGGATGCTTATTAGAGTCTAGGAACACCCAGGCCCCGTGCTGAGCGGGTAGCACACGTCTTTGCTCTGATCCTTCACCCATGCCTAGAAGGATTGTCTCCTCGGGTTGCAGATGAAGAAACAATGCTCAGAGAAGGGGGATAGTGACTTGCCCAAGGTCACACGAGGTTGACTGCACACTTTGAGATCAAAGTTTTAAAGGCCACTTGTTCTTCTTTGTTCTTTTGAATGGCCTCAGGGTCTCCTGGAGCCCTGCTAATGTTTGGAATTTTTTTCCTGCTACGGGCTCCTCTTTCTTCTCACAGATACTCCCAAGTTGCAGGAAGCCAGAGTGACTCACGTTTGCTGTCATATCCTGTGCTTTCCTGCACCCAGGCTTTTGCTTGGGCTGCCCCTGCTGCCTCAGAGATTCTTTTCTCATTTTAGACGCAGACTTACAAATCCTACTAGTCTTTCAAAAGCCCTTCCTCATTGTCTACCTCTAGGAGGCTCCCTTGGGTCTCTCCACACCTCTGTGGCTGTAGCCTCCTCTGGCCTTGATCACATTCTTCACCCACCTCCAAGGGGACGGTGTTTATGTGATTCTGGGACATATTTCCCTGGAATGAGGTTCCTTCGGGGCAGAGCCTGCGTCCGGTTTCTCTCTCCATCTCTCTCACTGCCTGGCTCGTTGTTGTTGTTGCTGTTGAGTCGCTAAGTCAGGTCCGACTCTGCGACCGCATGGACTATAGCCCATCAGGCTTCTCCATCCATGGAATTCCCCATATACTGGAGTGGGTAGCCATTTTCTTCTCCAGGGAATCTTCCTGACCCTGGGATCTAACCTGGGTCTCCTGCATCGCAGGCAGATTCTTTAGTCTGAGCCACCAGGGAAGCCCACCTGGCTCATAGCTTACCTCAATAAATGTAAAGTGAATGTAAATGATTCCTTTTCCTTTTTTTGGGGCCTCTAAACCACTGGTCTGTGTTCTGTCCCTGAGCTGAATGACTTTATGCTTGTAATAGCCTGGCTTCTTAAAGGCTCCAGACTCTGCCCAACAACACTCACTTTATACCGAGTTTAAATGTCAGGCATCTCAAGAAGAAGCAATACAGATGCTCGTCCTGTTCCCAGTCCCCCCGCCCTGACTTCATGCCCCCTGTCCCTGTCACCCTTTCAGCCTGTGGGAGCTCTGAAGCCTCAGCTTACCTGGACGAGTTGCGTTTGGCTGTGGCTTGGAACCGTGTGGACATTGCCCAGAGTGAACTCTTCCGGGGGGACATCCAATGGCGGGTGAGGGGTTGGGGCCCGGAGGTGGGGACCCAGACAAAAGGGATGCGTTCTCCATCCTCCAACTCCTTTGACATCTGGCTCTGTCTTCCATTATGGCCTGTCCAGCCTTAATTGTCCACCCATCTCTGGTTGTCTGTCTGTCCCCATCTTATTTCCTCTCTCCCCATCTGTCCATCACTCATGGTTCTGTACTCCCATCTCCTGTCCTTAACCTCTGACCTCACCTGGCCTTCTGCCCTTCTCTGTGCTCAACTCTTCCCCCATTCATTCCACCCCTACCAGTCCTTCCACCTGGAGGCCTCCCTCATGGACGCCCTCCTGAACGACCGACCGGAGTTCGTGCGCTTGCTTATCTCCCATGGCCTCAGCCTGGGCCATTTCCTGACTCCAGTGCGCCTGGCCCAGCTCTACAACGCAGCGCCCCCCAACTCTCTTATCCACAACCTTCTGGACCAAGTGTCACACGGTGCAAGCACCAAAGCCCCAGCCCTTAAACCCTCTGAGGAGCCACAGTTTCCTAAGGTGGGGCAGGTGCTGCGCATGCTGCTGGGGAAGACGTGCGCGCCGACGTTCCCCGCCGGGGGCACTCGCCGGAGCGACAACAGCAGAGAGAATGTAAGAAAGGAGGTTGGGAGCAGGGGGGCACGAAAGGACCTGGGGGCGGGGCTCTGCCAGGAGGCGGTGTGATCAGAGAGCTGGGTGTGCGACTGAACGCGGTGTGGGGTTGATGGTTGGGACGGAGTCAGAAAGGGTCTGGGGCGGAGCCAACCCTCATCGCACCTTTCCCGTCTGCAGTCGTTTATGCTGTCAGACAAGGCTGCCTCTGGACTGATGGAAGCTGTCCCCGGGCAGGCCCCCTGGAGCGACCTGCTCCTCTGGGCACTGCTGCTCAACAGGGCTCAGATGGCCCTGTACTTCTGGGAGATGGTGAGTGCTGACTTGATCTCTGATTCTACTCTCTCCTACATTCCTGTCCTTTATTTCTACCGGACTCCAGTGCCTGAGCAGGAAGGTTCTGGTACCCCCACTCACCTCTCCATTTTTTTTTTTAAGTTTTATTGATTTATTTTTAATTTTGCCCATACTCTGCAGCGTGTGAGATCCTAGTTCCCGGACTCGGGATCGAACCCTCATCCCCGCCCACCCTCGCATTGGAAGAAGGAATCTTAACCACTGGACTGCTGGGGAGGTCCCCCTCCATTCTTGATATATGACTCTGAGTGCTGCTTCTTTCTCCTGCCTCTCCCACTATGCATTTCTTGTAACTCGATTCTTCCATTCACCATGTATGCTGGGCATTTACCCTATTCATGCATATGCATTGGGGCTTCTCCCAGGCGGTTTAGCCGTAAAGAGTCTGCCTGAAATGCAGGAGATTGGGGGTTGCATACCCCGGTAGGCATGATCCCCAGGAGAAGAAAATTGCAACCCACTCCAGTATTCTTGTCTGGGGTCCCACCGATGGAGGAGCCTGGCAGGCTACAGTCCACGGGGTCACAAAAAATTGGACATGTCTTAGCGACTAAACAACACCAGTACATATGCCTCAATCTCATCCTTTCAAATAGTTGCCTCTGTGAGGAAGTTAGCTGTTACCTGAAGATGATGGGATGTCGTTTCACCTTAACTGTTCTTGCAGTTTAGAAGCATTGTTGTGGTTGCAATGCAGAAGCAGACAAAACTAGAGGCAAGGACAGCGCCTGGGAAAGTAAGCTGGGATCCTTCAGGCAGCCAGGATGGGGGCCTGGACTAAAGCTGAGGTGTTGGGATGCATTTGAGAAGTTTAAAAAGAAAGTCATGAAATTCAAGTAGGATCAGAGATAGACCTTATTTTTGTGTCAAAGAAATACCTTGACAGGAGTTCTTCAACTTTGGATTGTAATCTGGTCATCAGCTAAATATAGATTTTTTTAAAAATTGAGATAAAGGTTCATCAGTGTTATAGCATGTGTTAGAATATCCTTCCTTTTAAAGGTTGAATACTATTCCATTATATGGATATACTATATTTTCTTTATCTGTTTATCTGCTGCTGGACATGTGGATTGTTTTGACCTTTTGACTCTCGTGGAAAATATGGCTATGATTAGTGTATGAACATCTATTTGTGTCTTTGCTTTCAATTATTTTGAGTACATATCTGAGAGTGGAATTGCTGGACCATCTAGGTTTCATTTTTTGAGGAACTGCCATACTGTTTTCCATGATGGGGTTACCCTTTAAATTTCTACCAGCAATGCACAGTTATTCTAGTTTCTCCATATCTTCACCATCAGTTGTTACTTTCTTTTCTCTTCCCCTTTTTTTCCTCCTTCCTTCTTCTCTCTGTCTCTTTTTTTTTTATAATTGTCATTCTAATGGGTGTGAAATGGTACCTCATTGTGGTTTTGATTTGCATTTTCTTAACGATCGATGATATTGAGCATCTTTTCATGTGATTCTTGGCGATCTATATATTTTTGGAGAAATGTCTATTCAAGTCTTTGCCCATTTTTAAATTGGGTTGTCGGTCTTTTTTGTTGGTGAGTTTAAAGAATTCTTTATATGTTCTGGATATTAATCCCTTATTAGATATATGATTTGCAAATACATTCTCCCTTTCTGTGCACGGTCTTTTTCTTCTATTGATAGTGTCCTTTGGTGCACAAAAGTTTACATTTTGATGAAGTCCTATTTGTCCTTTTATTTCTTTATTTCTTGTGCTTTAGGTGGCATATCTAAGTAACCATTGCAAAATACAAGGTCATAAAGTTTTATCCCTATGTTTCTAAGAGTTTTATGGTTTTGTAACTATCATATATAATTATTTGATCTTACATGAGTCACTTCTGTCTTGCTGATTTTAAAGCTCTCTTTGTGTTTGGCTTTCAGCAATTTGGTTATAATGTTTCTTTCTTTTTTTTTTTTTTTTGCTTTTTTAAATTTTTTAAATGGTTATAATGTTTCTTAGTGTGAATCTCATTGAACTTATCCTACTTGGATTTCTTCATCTTCTTGGAAGTATAGATTCATGTATTTCGTCAAATGTGGGAAGTTTCAGTCTGTTATATCTTCAGATATCCTTTCTGTCTCTTTCTCTCTGTCCTCTCCTTTTGGGGTTCCCATTATGCTTGTGTTGGTCTGATTAATGGTGTCCCACAGATCTCTTAAGGTCTGTTTATTTTTCTTCATTTTTTTCTTTCTGCACCTCAAGCTGGATAATCACAGTGGACCTAGTTTACAAACTCTTTCTTCTGCCTCCTTAACGCTGCTCTTCAGCCCTTTAAAAGAGTTTTTCATTTCAGTTATTGCACTTTTCAGCTCCAGAATTTCTACTTGGTTCCTTTCTGTAATCTCTATATCTTTATTTCTTTTAAAAAAAAATCTATTTATTTATTTGGCTGTGAGAGGTCTTGGTTGCAGCAGGCACTATTTTCAGCTGTGGCGTGTGGCATCTAGTTCCCTAACCAGGGATTGAACTTGGACTCCCTGCACTGGGAGTGCAGAGTCTTAGCCACTGGACCACCAGGGGAGTCCCTATATCTTTATTTCTATTCTCTATTTTCTGAGACATCGTTCTTCTGGGTTCCTTTAGCTCTTTGTTCATAATTTCCTTTAGCTTTTTGAGCACATTTAAGACAGTTGATTTAAAGTCTTTTTCTAGTAATTCCACTGACTCAGCTTCCTAATTTCTTTTGTCCTGTGAATGGGTCATACTTTCTTGGTTCTTTGTAACACTCATGATCTTTTGTTGTTGAAAACAGGACATTTTGACTATTATAATATGGCAACTCTGGAAATCAGCTTAGCTCCTTCCTTCAGGGGTTGTTGCTGCTGCTTGTGGGTTGTTGTTTGTTTAGTGACTTTTCTATTTTTGTAAAGTCCATTTTCTTTATTACGTATGACCACTGAAATCCGGTTGTGTTAGCTTAGTGGTCAGATAGTGACTTGACAGAGATTTCCTTAAATGCATGTAGGTGGGGGAATAAAACTCTCCCACTGTGCAAACTGGCTGTTTGTGGAGCTGTCTTTCAACACTTGGGTAGGCTGTTTGCAATTCTGCTTTAGCTTCAGCTTCCTGCTTTGGCTGAGCCTAAAGGTCAGCCAGAGGGGAAAGCTTAGGGGTTTCCTTAGTCTTTTCTGAGCACGCATCCAGTCTCTGTCGTTTGCAGTTTTCTAGATTTCCTGGTATATACAGCAGCTTTTTTAAAAAAATTTTATTTATTTTTGGCTGCACTGAGTCTTTATTAACTGTATTCCTGGTGGCTCAGTGGTAGAGAATCTGCCTGTCAATGCAGGAGACACGGGAGACTTGGGAAACGCGGGAGACCTGGGAGATGTGGGTTCGATCCTTGGTTTGGGAAGATCCCCTGGAGTAGGAAATGGCAAACCACTTCAGTATTCTTGCCTGGAAAATTCCATGGACAGAGGAGCCTGGCGGGCTACCGTCAATGGGGTGGCAAAGAGACATGACTGAGCACGCACGCACACCACAAGTTGTTGCCGCACAGCCTTTTCTCTAGCTGCAGCGAGTGGGCTCCATTCTCGTCGTGGTGCGTGGGCTCATTGCCGTGGCTTCTCTTGTTGTGGAACGCAGGCTCTAGGTGTGCAGGCTTCCGGCTCTAGAGCAGATGCTCAATAGTTGTGACACATGGGCTTAGTTGCTCTGCGGCATGTGGGATCTTCCCAGACCAGGGATCGAACCTGTTTCTCCTGCATTGGCAGGGGGATTCTTGTCCACTGAGCCACCAGGGAAGCCGCACGTAGGAGCTTTTTAAAGCCCTCACTCCCCCAAGCATCCCCTTTCCCTGCTGCTTCCCTCTGCCCTCCTGGGTTGTTCAGAGTATCTCTCGCTTGCCTTGACTGTTACTATTTGCATCAAGGAGCCAAGGCTAATATGTTTGTCTTTAATGTTTTTAAACACCACTTGGGAAGCCACTCTTGCTCTGAGGGAAGCTGCAAGAACAGTGAAACAACCGCCAGCCCTTGAGCCGCCCCTTCAGAGAGCCACCAGCTAGGTTGATGCACACAACCACAGTTATTTAAGAGTAAGATCTGGGCCTTCTCTGGTGGCTCAGTGGTAAGGAATCAGCCTGCCAGTGCAAGAGTCATGGGTTCCATCCCTGATCCGGGAAGATCCCATAGACATTAAAAAAAAAAGAGTTAAGATCTGAGTTGTTCCCTCAGCAGAACAACAACCTGCAGCAGAATATGGGCTATTTTTTTCAAGGCAACCACTGTGCTGGGGAATTGGCAATGATAAGTGGATTAGTTAAAATGTCACAGTGCTCTTTTACTGAAATCTTTCTTCATTAAGCATTCTCCTGTTTGTTGTAAATTTTATGTTAGATTCCAGAATTCTGAAAAAGCTGATCCTGACAGTTTTTTCTTTTTTAGCCAGCTTATTTGTTGCCATTGCGGAGGGACCAAGTTTTGAGGTTCTCTCCAACTGAGGCGACTTAGCATGCATGCCTGTACTGGAGAAGGCAATGGCAACCCACTCCAGTGTTCTTGCCTGGAGAATCCCAGGGATGGAGGAGCCTGGTGGGCTGCCATCTATGGGGTCACACGGAGTCAGACACGGCTGAAGCGACTTAGCAGCAGCAGCAGCCTCTTCCATCTCTCTCAACTTACTAGGTGGCTCAGTGATAAAGAATCTGCCTGCAATGCAGGAGACTCAGGTTCGATCCCTGGGTCGGGAAGATCCCCTGGAGAAGGGAATGGCAACCTACTCCAGTGTTCTTGCCTGGAGAATCTCCTGGACAGAGGAGCCTGGTGGGCTACAGTCCGCGTGGTCACAAAGAGTCGGACTGAGCATGTAGCTGTCTTTCAATAGGTCTGGCCAAGACGTGAGATGCTGTCTTCCTTTTTCCTCTGCCATTTTAGGTGACACTTCTGACTGCTTCTCGGCTCTGATGTCCTTTTAATTCCAGCCCAGCCCGGGCAGTCTCTGAACCATCTGACTTCTGACATGTTCCCTTGACGTCCAGTTTCTTCCAGATCCATCTGCAGACATCCTTGGTTTCTGATTCCCTTGGTTAATTTCTGATGACCTCTGGCCTCTGTCCCTTCCCTTGATCACAAGCTTTCCTCCCATCTTCTCTACCACCTCCATGAATCTCACTTCAAACTCTGTCCCTACCCATGACCCCATGTCTCTGTCTCTCCAGGGTTCCAATTCTGTGGCCTCAGCTCTTGGGGCCTCTTTGTTGCTGCGAGTGTTGGGGCGCCTGGAGACTGAGGCCGAGGAGGCGGCGCGGAGGAAGGAGCTGGCGGCCAAGTTCGAGGGGCTGGGTGTTGGTGCGTGGGGTATGGGTGCCTGGGGGCACTACAGGCAGCAGCCAGGAAGGGGGGTTGTAAGTCTCCCCCTTCCTTCTCTAGTAACCCTGCCCCTTCCCCTGCGATCCCCTCATCTCTTCCCTCCCACTGTCTTCCCACAACTCTTCCTCCCCAGACCTCTTTGGAGAATGCTACCGCAGCAGCGAGGAACGGTCCGCCCGCCTGCTCCTTCGGCGCTGCCCACTCTGGGGTGATGCCACTTGCCTGCAGCTCGCCACACAGGCGGATGCCCGTGCCTTCTTTGCTCAGGATGGGGTACAGGTGAGCATCTGAGACACCCACACAGTCCTCAGCTGGACTCTGGGAAGTCTGCAGGATGAGCCCCTGCCATGGTCTTGACCATGGGCAGTCCATGGTCTTGACCCCCTTCCTGGAGACCACCCCTCCTCCAGAAAATCTCAGCCCTCACCCAGAAAGCTTGCTCTTCCCCAAAGAAGCCCCACGCCGTGCCACAGGAAAGCCAACCTTCCCACAGCAAAGCACACCCTTCTAGAAAGTTCTATTCCAGGAATTCCTGGTGCTTCAATGCCTAGGACTCTGCGTTCCTAATGCAGGGCGCCTGGGTTTGATCCCTGGTCAGGGAGTCAGATCCTACATGCCGCAACTAAAACATCTCACGTGCCACAGCTAAGACTAGACACAGCCAAACAAATAAAACAAACAAATATTTTTTTAAAAGTTCTATTCCAGGGAATTCCCTGGCAGTCCAGTGATTAGGATTCTGTGCTTCCACTGCACGGGGCACAAGTTTGAGCCCTGATCAGGGAACTAAGATCCTGCATGCCTGTGCAATGTGGCCAAAAAAAAAAAAAATTCTATTCCAGATACAGGAATACTGGTGACTTTAGTAGGAAGTCCCGCCTCTCACACAGGAAGTCCTTCCCACTTCCCTGAGAGGTCCCCGTTTCCAGGTTTCAACAATCAGAACGGCGTCACTGGACAATTACCTAGTGTTCCAGGTGGAGACAAACTCTGGTTTAGGGAATCCTACCCTTCCTTTGGGAAGCTCTGTGTGCCCCTCTGTCTCTCCCATTCTGCTAATCCTGACATTAAAAAAGAAAAAGACTTATTTATGATAATTGGGAGTAAATTTCGTACCTCATTATTTGTACTCAGCCCCGCATTTTTGCATTCTGGTTGTCAGTTTCTACTTTCTTTCTTTTTTGGGGGGCACACAGTGGCACGTGGAAATTCCCTGACCAGAGATCGAACCCACGCCCCCTGAAGTGGAAACGTGGAATCTTAACCACTGGACTACCCACCAGGGAAGCCCTTAATCCTGACAGTTTGAAACTTCTCTTGGTTTCCTTAGTCTAAATCTGACAGGGGCTCAGTGAGTCCCACCCAGAGTACGAGGTTTGCCTACGCAGCAGGGAGTCCCACCTTCACTGTCGGAATGACTTGCTGGCACTTCAAGTACTTTCCCAGAGTCCTTTACTCTGAATGATGGTTAAACTCCTGGGTTCCAGTTTTCGCCCCTTCCGTAACTTCCCTGTACCCCATCTATGGAAAAGGAGAAAATAATAGTACCTGTCCTCCTGGGGGGCGGGGTGGTGAAGCTTAAGTGAGCTGATCTGTCCGAAGTGCTTAGCCCAGTATCTGGTGTATTGTGTTAACAAATGTTGGCTGTTTAACTCTACTAAAATCTGCGACACATGGTCCTGCCTTTGACCCTTTCCGTCCCCCCCGCCCCCAGCCCCACCACTGCAGGGAGCATTTGCCCTGGGCTCTGGAGCAGGGTCCAATCCTTGCCTGGGGTCTTCGGGAGGGGGTTGCGGGGGAGATTCAGGCTCCTAATCCTCCCCACCCCCGCAGTCTCTGCTGACACAGAAGTGGTGGGGGGAGATGGACAGCACCACGCCCATCTGGGCCCTGGTTCTTGCCTTCTTTTGCCCCCCACTCATCTACACCGACCTCATCACCTTCAGGTCAGTCCCTGGGGTTAAATTGGCAGGAGGCGGGATTGGGGGTGGGGTGGGGCGATCGGCCTCTCCTTCCTGCTCAGTTCTGGCCGCCTTTCTACGTGGTCTGTCTAGTGCTTTGCCTAACCATGTTCATTCTTTCCCTCCCCCAGACTGGGGGCACGTTGTGGGAGGGGAAGCTTTCGGGGGACTCTATACGATTCCTCTGCTTTCTGACCAGGGCTCTGGGGGCAGGTCCCTTTGGGGTAATTCCTCTCCTTCCTGCCATGTCTCTGGGTGCTGAGTTTGGGTCTCTCTGGAGAACTCCTCTCCTACCCTCCCTCTCCCCTATTCCTCACTCTGGGTGTCCCTCCACGCCAGGAAGTCAGATGAGGAGCCCACGCAGAAGGACCCGATGCTTGACGTGGATGGCGACATCAATGGGGAAGGGCCTGTCGAGTGAGTGAAGCAGCAGCACCTCGAAGGGGTGGGGGCACCCGGGGCAGCCCCAGGAGCACCAGGCACTGGGAACAAGGCCAGAGGGGAGACGTGGGGCTTTAGGAGATGGGGGTTTCTTGAAGCCACTGAAAACACCGAGGAGGTTTCCCAGATGCCAAGCTCAAGGCTTGGTTCTCAGTTTGGTTCTGCTGCCAAGGAGTTCCTCACTGGCAATCAATTTGCTTCATGTTACATGTATTTCTGTCTCGACAGAGCAAGTAGAACTGGGTGGATTTGGTTCATTTAGGGATCTTTTGCCACTTTTATTTTTCTGTCTCCAAGAATTTTGCTCTTAATCTCCGTGCTGTGGTACCCATGAAGGTGTTTTCAAAATCAGAGCCCTAAGCAAATGCAATAGAATACTTACCAATCTTCGGTAATTCTGCAGAACAGAGGCATGAAGGACTTGGTCCTGAGTCGAGCAGACCTGGGTTCAAATCCTGACTTTGACTTTGTAAGTGGCTCCACCCAAGAGCCTCAACTTTCTTTTCTATAAAAAGAAGGTTGTACGGTATTAGTCAGGTTCGGTTGGGTGATGCTACAGTGATGAAGCATCCCAAACTCTCAGTGGCTGGCAACAGTGAGGACTTTGTTGTCATTCATGCTCCGTTTTGGGGTTGTCTGTGGCTCTGCTCTACATGGTCTCCACTTTGGGATAAGCAAGCACCTTCTAGCTGAGATGTTGTCAGTTTCATGGTAGCAGGAAAAGAGACAAGAACCGGGTATGTCAGTCTCAGTCATGTCTGACTCCCTCCAGGCTCCTCTGTCCCTGGAATTCTTCAGGCAAGAATACTGAAGTAGGTAGCCATTCCCTTCTCCAGGGGATCTTCCTGACCCAGAGATCAAACCTGGGTCTCCAGCATTGCAGGCAGATTCTTTACCGTCTAAGCCACCCGGGAAGCCTCAATGGCAACCAGGGAGGTACTGGATCTTAAAGCCTCCACTTGGAAGTGACACGTCACTTTTGCCCACATTTCATTGGCAAAAACTAGTCATATGCTAATTCCTTAGCTCCTAATTCTCCCACTGGGAGGGACCAAAATATTTGGTCCACAGTAATACAGTGTACTCATTCGCAGTTAAGAAGATCCCCTGGAGGAGGAAATGGCAACCGACTCCAGTATTCTTGTCTGGGAAATCCCATGGACAGAGGAGCTTGGTGGGCTACAGTCCATGGGGTCACAAAGTGAGACATTTCCGAGCAACTAACATATACATACACACACACACACATCTCTACTTTAACCACTTGAATAGGAAAAGGGAGGAACCTCAGCCCCAATATTCTAGAAGAAAAAAATGTTTCTGGTAACTGTTAGAAACATAGTCAGGCTGCCAGAAGTCTGTAAAACACACCGCCTACTGTGAAGTCAAATTTAAATATAGTATGTATACTTTTTTTTTAGATAATGCACAAAGAATATAAAATATTTGTCAAGGTAGAAGAGGAAACTAAAAAAAAAAAAATCGGAAATAAATTTGATAGAAGGTTCCAGTGTCAGGATCCATAATGGTGTCCTTGCCTGGTGAGTTCCCAACATTTGTACCATATGATAATGACAACAAGAGATGATGGGGACTTCCCAGGTGGTCCGGCATCTGGGACTCCGTGCTTCCAATGCAGGAGGCCTGGGTTCCATCCCTGGTCAGGGAACTGGATCCCACAAGCCACAAGTAGGACTTTGCATGCCACAACTAAAGATCCCAGTGAAAATCGAAGATCCCGCATCCTGCAACTAAGACCAGGCACAGCCAAATAAGTACATAAAAATAAATATAAAAAAATAGATGATGCTATAGAACACTTACAGTGGGCAGCCAGTGTACTAAACCATTTTGAAATCAGCCCATTTACTTCTGTCAACAACTATATGCTATCGTGTCTACTGTTATCCCCATTTTACAGATGAAATAACTGAGGCATTAAGTCACCCACCTCAGATCATGTGATTGACTGGTCAGTGGTGGGAGGTGGGATTTGAACCCAGATCTTCTTGTTCCTAAATCTGTGCTCTTAGCCACTGTGGAGAGCCACCTTCCTGGAGAACTTTCTTAAAGGACAGATTCCTGTGCTCCCTCAGTGAAGCATCCAGGAATCTGTGTGTGTCTTGCTTGGATTTAAGACGCCAGACTTTGGGGAGCACTCTGACCCACCACATATTTTTGTTACCAGGTCTATATTTTCCTGTTACTGGGGAGCTAATTCTCCTTTCTTTTTTTAATTTTTATTTTTTCAAACTCTTTATTTTTGGCTGCACTGGGTCTTCTTTGCTGTGCGAGGGCTTTCTTTATTTGCCATGATGGGGGCTGCTCTCTGGTTGCCGTGCACAGGCTTCTCATTCTGGCGGCTGCTCTTATTGTGGAGCGCAGCCTCTAGGAGCCTGTATTCCCTGCATTGGCAGACGTTAACCGCTGGACCACCAGGGAAATCACTAGTTCTTCTTTCTGCACCTCACTTTCTTTACCTGTTATTGTGCTTTCTGCTTATTTGTTTTAGAACAGCTTTAGTGAGATATAGTTCCCATACATTCAGCTCACCCACTTATGGTGTACAATTCTCAGTCGTTTTCAGTATATCCACAGGGTTGTGAAATCATCACAAAATTAATTTTAAAATATTTTCATCACTGCAGCAAGAAATCTCGTATCTATTAACAGTCTCACTCCCCTCTCCTCCCTTCCCCAGCCTCAGGCAACCACTAATTTATTTTCTGTCTCTATGGATTTGCCTGTTCTGGATATTTCATGTAAATGGAGTCATATACTACGTGGTATTTTATGACTGGTTTCGTTAACGTAGCATCATGTTTTCAAGATTTATCCACTGTGTAACATGTATCAGTGCTTCATCCCTTTTTAATTGCTGGATAATACTCCATTGTTTGAATCCGCTACCTTTTTTTATCTGTCTGTTCATCAGTTGATGGACATTTGGGTTGTCTCCACTTTGGGGTTTCCTTTCTGCTTTTATTTTTTTTTAAAGACAGGATGCCTTTCCAAGCCAGTTTATTTTTCCTGTTAGCTTTCTGAATTTATTACTAGTAGTAGTATTCATTTTGCTGTTTCTGATTTGAGATCAGAATTAAGAATTAGGATGTAACTGGGAAGAGTATCAGAACTCAGGTGAAAAGTGCCAGAGATATGAGTGGACCAAGAAGGTTAGAATTCAGGTAGGGCTATACAGTGAGAGATCAGATATCAGGAAGGAAGAATTAACTGAGAAAATGCAGCTGGATAATCTGCAATTGGTTGCGGGTCAGAAGTTAACTTTCAGGGTGGAGTTCCATGAAGGAATCTGGTGCTCTTCTAGATATGAGGAGATGCAAGAACTGGGTTCATAAGATTAGCACCTGAAAATATCTATCTGAAAACCTGTTCTGCCAGTTTTCCCCAGAGCACAGAGTGCCTCATTCCTGCTCTCCACCCTGAATTCCCTTCAAGGGGTGTTGAAGGTCAGCCAGCTGCAGCAGCCCCTGATTTAATCCTTGAGCAGATGTGTGCTCAGTCACTTCAGTGTCCGACTCTTTGCAACCCCATGGACTGTAGGCCACCAGGCTACTCTGTCCGTGGAATTTTCCAGGCAAGAATACTGGAGTGGGTGCCATTTTCAGTGCCATTTCCTTCTCCAGGGGATCTTCCTGACCCAGGAATCCAACCCGCATCTCTTACCACTAGTGCCACCTGGGAAGCCCTGTAGAGGTAGATGGCAAGTGCCAACTGTAGTTAACAGAATTGTCAAACCTGGGGAACCGAGGTCGCGAAATGAGGAGGTCAGAGGTTATATATGAGGGCCAGAGGTCAGGTAGATGGTCCAAGGTCAGACAGAGAGCCAGAGATTGTGAGGGGGAAAGAAGAGGGACTTGGAGCCAAAAGCCAGACAAGAGTCAGAAGTCAGGCCAGAGGCCAGAGGCCAGAGGTCAGAAGGGTGGGGAAAGTCAGGGGTGGAAGCTCAGCAGTGTTGAAGGTAGATTTCAAAGGTTAGATCAGGGGTCAAAACTCGAGGAGATGGAGGGCGTCCGAAGGCGTGAAGGTGGGGACTGACTGGAAAGCAGGATGAGGAGGGTCAGAAAGCTGAGTCTTGATGGTGGTGAAAGTCAGGTGCAGAGATCAGGGTGAGCCCTCCTCCCTTCTCCCCCTTTCTCCCGCACAGGGCCACAGAGCCCCCTGAGAAGATGCCCTTGGGGGTACTGAGGCCGCCCAGACGCAGGGACTGCTGTGGGGGGTGCCTGCCGCGCCTGCGCCGCTGGCCGCAGTTCTGGGGGGCGCCGGTGACGGCCTTCATGGGCAACGTGGTCAGCTACCTCCTCTTCCTGCTGCTGTTTGCGCGAGTGCTGCTCATCGACTTCGAGCCGGAGAGGCCCAGCGTGCTGGAACTGCTGCTCTACTTCTGGGCCTTCACCCTGCTCTGCGAGGAGTTCCGCCAGGGCCTGGGCAGCGGCCTGGGCAGCCTGGCCATGGGGGGACCCGGGACAGACTCCCACCGGGCCCCACTGCGCCGTCGCCTGCAACTCTACCTCTCTGACGCCTGGAACCAGTGCGACCTGGTGGCCCTCGCCTGCTTCGTTCTGGGCGTGGGCTGCAGGTGAGTGCCCTGCGACGTTGCATGCCCTGCCCACGACCTCTGACCCTTCCTTCCTGGGGGTGGGAGGGTGGGGATGGGAGGTGAGGGGCGGGGTTAGGGGCCTCAACTCTTGGCTTCTCTGCAGCAGGCAGCAGCTAAATCCAATTCTGCTTCTTCTTTTCTTTTTTTTTCATTGACATGTAATTGATGTACAATATTATATCAGTTGTAGGCATACGGTATTGTTGTTTAGTTGCGAAGTCGTGTCTGACTCTTTGCGACTCATGGATTGTAGTCCCTCAGGCTCCTCTGTCTATAGGATTTCCCAGGTAAGAACACTGGAATGAGTTGCCATTTCCTTCCCTAGGGGATCTTCCTGACTCAGGGATCAAACCTGCATCTCCTGCATTGGCAGGCGGATTCTTTACCACTGAGCCACCTGTGGTATCCGTTACAGATATACAGTATGGTGGTTCACAATTTTAAAACAACTCCACTTTTTTTTTTTTCTTAAAAAAAAGTGTTTAAAGAACATATGAAAGTGAAAAGACAAGTTGCAGACTGTGAGATGATATTTAGAACAAAACCACCAAGAATCGGGATCCAGAGTATAAGAAGAGCACCTACCAAAAAATATATACAGGCACGAGATCAGTGAACACAATAAATTAAAAAGTGGGACAGAGAATATGAAAAGACAGGTGATAAAGTACATGTGCCATTAGATATGAAAGGTGCCCAACATTTTTTCTTAAAAAAGCTCAGATCCCACCTTGATTGAAAGTACTGGCTAAAGATGTTCTGTAAGTCGTTTGCTCACACGTGGGTATCTGGCTTTGGGGCTGATGGGGTAAAATGAGAATCCCACTGCTCTTTGTTCTATTAATAGATCTGGACTTCACAAGACGTTTCTCTAGTCCTCAGCCTGGCCCTGCAGCTGCACCCCTGTCCTGGCCCCCAGACACCAGGCCACACACCGAGAGCCACCCTCACATTCTCCCTCTTCTTCCTCTACAGTCCTTGGTCCCAGGCCCCATCCTCAGGTCCCCTGACTTCCTCTGTCCCATCCCCAACTCATCTCCATGGCTGCCTGTCCCAGCTGGATCCTCGAGCAGCTTCCTGGACCCCATTCTCTTCCCTCCCTAGTCCATCCTCTACAGGGTCTGCAAGGGGCCTTCTCTACCCAGGGCTGGCCTCTCAGAGCTCCCTTGCTTCTCGGGGCTCCCCGGCGCCACGCCACAGTCCCTGGACCTGGTCTGGGTCTGCCCTTCTCTGCAGGGGTGCCTCTCTGATTCCTTTCTCTCTTCTTCGTCTACGCTTCAGCCTCTCTGAGAACTACTTGCAATTCCTTCTTCACAAGGCAAGTGGCGTTGACCTTGATCCTCGGTATTTTGAATCTGTATGATTATAAAATGGTAATCAGAATTCGACTGACAGATTCTTATCAAGGAAGTATTTTCTAGTTACTTTAAACGGCCTTGATCAATTTTATATTGCAGGGTGGTGAAAGCAGCTTCAATTATTTTCTTTTTCAGTTTCTGAAATTACTTCAGTTTGATTACTGTTCAAGTTAAGTTTTACAAGTATTCGGTTCAGTGTTCGTGTTTTTAATCCATTTCAGATTTTGCTAAAATCTGCTCAAACTATGTTTGTGAATTTTACTTTGTGACTTTAATTCTGTCATGTCTGATTTTCCTGGGTCAAATTTCATAGTTTTAAATTTCATCAGGGAAGCCTGAGTGTTTTATCAACTTTTTACTCCCTGATAAATCAGGGTTTCCCTGATAGCTCAGTTGGTAAAGAATCTGCCTGCAATGCAGGAGACCCCAGTTTGATTCCTGGGTTGGGAAGATCCCCTGGAGAAGGGAAAGGCTAGTATTCTGGCCTGGAGAATTCCAAGGACTATACAGTCCATGGGGTCGAAAAGAGCTGGACACGACCGAGTGACTTTCACTTTCACTTACTCCATAAAAATCTTGACTTTCTGCTTATTTCTTAGCTAATTAATAAAACAAATTGTGGGGAATTACCCTGAAGTATTTTCTGTTGCCCAGGTTGGGATATATGTGTAAATAATGTTAGTTCGGCACACCACTCCAGTACTCTTGCCTGGAAAATCCCATGAGCCGAGGAGCCTGGTGGGCTGCAGTCCATGGGGTCACTAAGAGTCGGACACGACTGAGCGACTTCACTTTCACTTTCATGCATTGGAGAAGGAAATGGCAACCCACTCCAGTGTTCTTGCCTGGAGAGTCCCAGGGACAGGGGAGCCTGGTGGGCTGCCGTCTATGGGGTCGCACAGAGTCGGACACGACTGAAGTGACTTAGCAGTAATGTTAGTTCATTTCTTCTATAGTTTCCAGATCATGTTGTGTGGTGCCCAGAGAGAAGGCAAAGGGAAAATCAAAATATTCTTGGGAATACATTGTTGTTTTTGGGTCTTGGCACATGCTGTTCGCCCACCCTGAAACGCTTTTCCCTCCTCTCCTTGGCCAGGCCAGCCTTCTGTACTTCCTTTCTGCCTCAGCTTTACTGTCTGTCTCTGAAACTCCTTTTTTCTTCTCAGACTCTGGGTCTCTCCTTTGTGTTCCCCTAACATCCTGAGAGCTCCCCGCCATAGAGATTAGATCATGGCTTTTGCGTCTCTCTTCTCAATGCAAGATTATAAACTCCTCAAGCCCCGTCTGTCTCATCTTCCAGCAACTTAAAACATCTCTGAATATAGTCTATTCCTAAAGAAATGCAGAAGGACATCCTTATTGAACAAGATTATGTCCCAGTGTAGAAGAGAATAAAACAGAAACCAATTATCTTCCTCAGCCATTGCAAGATTTCTCCTTTTTTTTTTTTTCCCAAGCTTCCTCCTTTTCTCTGTAGTTACCTCCATCAACAGTTCGGTGAACATCCTGCCTGTTCTTTCTCTATGCATTTACATACTTCTTTTATGCACAGATATTATACACAGAAGATACTATAAGTTTTTTAAAATTCGTTCTTTTATTGAAGGATAATTGCTTTACAGAATTTTGTTGTTTTCTGTCGAAGATACTATATGTTATGTATTCTTTTGCAACCTCTTCTTTTTCTCCATAATATGTCCCTGACATTCTTTCCATGTTAGTATTTGCAAATATTCCTTATTCTTTAAAAATGCTGCATCCAATTCCTGAAGAAGGGGCTTTAGCCAATCATTGGCAGCTAAAGCAGCCAGGAAAGCCTTTTCCTTGCCAGATTTAATGAATGAATGAATTCTTTTCATGAGGCAGTGGGACAAAGATTCTGAACTTCAAGAGAGAGAATCAGACCAAATATTTCTCTCTAAAGTGTCTTTCATTTTCTACTTGAGATAACATGAAGTTTTAATCAGATATTAGCTGCTCTGAGTCCAGTACTCTGATGATATATTTTTTAAAAATAAAGTATTAGCTGTTAGGACATGGCTGCTTTTGAAGACAGCAAAGAACTTTGTGGTCACAACCTAGTGACTATTTGTAGGGGATGAAGGGTCCTGATGCCCCCTTTCATAATTTGGACAGTTGACAGCAATGACCCTCTATTCTTTTAAATATTCTGACACACTGAGAGGCATGGTTCCTCTGTGCTGTTAAAAATGGTACAAAGTCCCTTGAAATGAATAATTTTTTCAAACAGCAAGATAAGAAAGTTTTATAGAACATTGTGCTTCTGTTTATTCCTCATGTTTTGTATCAAGTATCTTCTGAGAGGAAAGGACTAAGGCCATGTGCTGACGTTCTTTAGGAATCCCACTGATATTTTAGATATTTTTGTCAAGCTCATCATGTTCTAGATGGGGGAAGAATTATTGCAAGGGGGAAAAAAAGACCAAAAATCTCAGTTTACACAGGACAAATTTCCAGCATTCTCCAGAATTGAATGCATGAACCGTTTTATTTTGCCAGTCCCTTCTGGATGGACATTTCAGTTGTTTCTAATTTTTTATTATTCCAAAGTTATACAGGTTTACATCCTGGACGTACATTTTGTGAGTCAAAGGGCATGTGTATTTTTGAGGTTCATTGCTTTCCTTGGAAAAATAGCTTCTTCCAGCTACACACCCACCATCTGGGTAAGACACTGCCCCCTTGAGGACATGCTTGATGATACCCGATATTTTCAATCAGAGTTTGTAGCTCTCCATTTAACCTTTACATGTTTTGCCAATCTGATGGGTAAAAAGGACCTCTCCTTGTTTTAATTTATGCATCCAAGACTCCTAGGTGGTAAGTTGGGCATCTTTCATATCTAATGGCACATGTACTTTGTCACCTGTCTTTTCATATTCTCTGTCCCAGTTAATTTATTATGTTCACTGATCTCGTATTGATTATCCAGTGGAAGTGAGAAATAGATTCAAGGGACTAGATCTGATAGATAGAGTGCCTGATGAACTATGGAATGAGGTTCGTGACATTGTACAGGAGACAGGGATCAAGACCATCCCCATGGAAAAGAAATGCAAAAAAGCAAAATAGCTGTCTGAGGAGGCCTTACAAATAGCTGTGAAAAGAAGAGAAGCGAAAAGCAAAGGAGAAAAGGAAAGATAAGCATCTGAATGCAGAGTTCCAAAGAATAGCAAGAAGAGATAAGAAAGCCTTCCTCAGCGATCAATGCAAAGAAATAGAGGAAAACAACAGAATGGGAAAGACTAGCGATCTCTTCAAGAAAATTAGAGATTCCAAGGGAACATTTCATGCAAAGATGGGCTCGATAAAGGACAGAAATGGTATGGACCTAACAGAAGCAGTAGATATTAAGAAGAGGTGGCAGGAATACACAGAAGAACTGTACAAAAAAGATCTTCACGACCAAGATAATCACGATGGTGTGATCACTCGCCTAGAGCCAGACATCCTGGAATGTGAAGTCAAGTGGGCCTTAGAAAGCATCACTACGAACAAAGCTAGTGGAGGTGATGGAATTCCAGTTGAGCTATTTCAAATCCTGAAAGATGATGCTGTGAAAGTGCTGCACTCAATATGCCAGCAAATTTGGAAAACTCAGCAGTGGCCACAGAACTGGAAAAGGTCAGTTTTCATTCCGATCCCAAGAAAGGCAATGCCAAAGAATGCTCAAACTACCGCACAATTGCACTCATCTCACACGCTAGTAAAGTAATGCTCAAAATTCTCCAAGCCAGGCTTCAGCAATATGTGAACCATGAACTTCCTGATGTTCAAGCTGGTTTTAGAAAAGGCAGAGGAACCAGAGATCAAATTGCCAACATCTGCTGAATGATGGAAAAAGCAAGAGAGTTCCAGAAAAACATCTATTTCTGTTTTATTGACTATGCCAAAACCTTTGACTGTGTGGATCACAATAAACTGTGGAAAATTCTTGAAGAGATGGGAATACCAGACCACCTGACCTGCCTCTTGAGAAACCTGTATGCAGGTCAGGAAGCAGCAGTTAGAACTGGACATGGAACAACAGACTGGTTCCAAATAGGAAAAGGAGTACATCAAGGCTATATATTGTCACCCTGCTTATTTAACGTATATGCAGAGTACATCATGAGAAATGCTGGGCTGGAAGAAGCACAAGCTGGAATCAAGATTGCCGGGAGAAATATCAATAACCTCAGATATGCAGATGACACCACCCTTATGGCAGAAAGTGAAGAGGAACTAAAAAGCCTCTTGATGAAAGTGAAAGTGGAGAGTGAAAAAGTTGGCTTAAAGCTCAACATTCAGAAAACGAAGATCATGGCATCCGGTCACATCACTTCATGGGAAATAGATGGGGAAGCAGTGGAAACAGTGTCAGACTTTATTTTTTTGGGCTCCAAAATCACTGCAGATGGTGACTGCAGCCATGAAATTAAAAGACACTTACTCTTTGGAAGGAAAGTTATGACCAACCTAGACAGCATATTAAAAAGCAGAGACATCACTTTGCCAACAAAGGTCCGTCTAGTCAAGGCTATGGTTTTTCCTGTGGTCATGTATGGATGTGAGAGATGGACTGTGAAGAAGGCTGAGCGCCGAAGAATTGATGCTTTTGAACTGTGGTGTTGGAGAAGACTCTTGAGAGTCCCTTGGACTGCAGGGAGATCCAACCAGTCCATTCTGAAGGAGATCAGCCCTGGGATTTCTTTGGAAGGAATGATGGTAAAGCTGAAACTCCAGTACTTTGGCCACGTCATGCGAAGAGTTGACTCATTGGAAAAGACTCTGATGCTGGGAGGGATTGGGGGCAGGAGGAGAAGGGGACGACAGAGGATGAGATGGCTGGATGGCATCACGTGAGTCTGAGTGAACTCCGGGAGTTGGTGATAGACAGGGAGGCCTGGCGTGCTGCGATTCATGGGGTCACAGAGTCGGACACAACTGAGCGACTGAACTGAACTGAACTGATCTCGTGCACGTATATACTTTTTGGTAGGTGCTCTTCTTATTGGAGAAGGCAATGGCACCCCACTCCAGTACTCTTGCCTGGAAAATCCCACGGACGGAGGAGCCTGGTAGGCTGCAGTCCATGGGGTCGCTAAGAGTCGGACATGACTGAGCGACTTCACTTTCACTTTTCACTTTCATGCACTGGAGAAGGAAATGGCAACCCACTCCAGTGTTCTTGCCTGGAGAATCCCAGGGACGGGGAAACCTGGTGGGCTGCCATCTATGGGGTCAAAAGAGTCGGACACGACTGAAGTGACTTAGCAGCAGCAGCAGCAGCTCTTCTTTTACTCTGGATCCCAGTCCTTGGTGGTTTTGTTCTAAATATCATCTCACAGTCTGAAACTTGTCTTTTCACTTTCATATGTTCTTTAAACATTTTTTATTCTTTAACTTTTCATTTTGAAAAACCCTTAAACTTATAAAAAATGTTGCAGAAACAGCACAAAGAATTCCCATACACCATTCATCCAGATCCCCCAAATGTTAACATCTTACATTATCAAAACCGGGAGATTTTATTTAAATTTCATCAATTGTCCACAGATGTCCTTTTTCTGGATCAGGAGCCAATCCAGGATTCCATGTTGCCTTTAGTTGTCACGTCTCCTTAATTGTCTCTAATCTGGGACAGGTTTGCAGTCCATCTTTAACTTTTACAATCAGTCCAGACTAGTTATTTTGGAGAATTTGCCTCCATTGGAGTTTGTCTAGTACTCCCTTAGGATCAAATTTAGGCTATACATTTTTTGGCAGAGAATTTTGCCTTTCTCTGTCCATCATATTTATGTTATCTCTTAATATGCATAAATTTTATATTTCAAAGTAGTTAACTTTTCAGTATTTTCTTTTGCCATGATTTTGTGTCTTGTATATAGGACTCTTTTTCTTAATGACAGTTATCTTATTCCAAGTTCATGAAGAAATTCTTCTATATTTTCTTATTAAGATTTGATGTCTTACCTTTAACTTTAGGTTTTTAATTCCTTCAAAGTTGAAGTACACGATGATGCAAAATAGGGATATAATTTTCGTTTTCCCCTTAGGGATTGCTAACATTATTCACTGTTTGACCTTCTTCTGTGAATTGTGTGTCCTTATCCTTTATCCATTTTCCTGTTAGGTTCATTGTCTTCTGCTTCCTGGTTTGCTGGAAGGCTCCATATTTTGCCATTTATAGGTTGGGCAAATATACCTGCAGTTTTCCCAACTTGATGTTATAGGGGCCTCCCTCCCAGCTTTTTGCTAAGGCCGTTTTCCATACAGCCATTATTTAATGGGTACCAGCGCCCTGCGAAGCCCTGCTTGGCAGTGTCACGGTGCCAAATTTTGAGTAAACCCCAGGTGAACTGGAGTGGGGAGTGTGCCAGTTCTGGCCCTGGAGAGGCCACATCCTCGCCTTCAGTCTGGTGTTGGGAAGACTCGGGGCTTTCTTTGCACCCTGTAACCCTTGAGTGACGTCTGCCGCGTCTCCCTATACCCAGGCTGACCCCGGGCCTGTATGACCTGGGCCGCACTGTCCTCTGCCTTGACTTCATGATCTTCACGCTGAGGCTGCTGCACATCTTCACAGTCAACAAACAGCTGGGGCCCAAGATCGTCATCGTGAGCAAGATGGTGAGGGGTGGGGTCGCGCTTGTGTGGGCGGGGCCTGAGGATGAAAGGGGCGGGGCCAAGAAGCTGTCATGGATTCGCTGTAACTGAGCGTCTGGTGAGGAGGAGGGGCTTAGGGTACTGGGGCGGGGCTAGAGTAGGGAAGGGCGGGGCCAGGCTTGGTCTCATCTTCCTCTTCTGCAGGTGAAGGATGTGTTCTTCTTCCTCTTCTTCCTCGGCGTGTGGCTGGTTGCCTACGGGGTGGCCACCGAGGGGCTCCTTAGGCCCCAGGACCGTAGCCTCCCGAATATCCTGCGCCGTGTCTTCTACCGGCCCTACCTGCAGATCTTTGGGCAGATCCCTCAGGGGGAGATGGACGGTAAGGAGGATGAGAGGACCTGACATCCAAGTGAGCCCCCCTCCACCTCCCCTATCTCTGGGTCTCTGACCCTTCCCTCTTTTTTTTTGCGTCTCTGTCCCCCTCTCTTTCTGGGATTCTGTCTCCCTCTCCCCGGGGCTTTGCTCTCCTCCACCCTCTGGATTTCTGTCTTCCTTAGGTCCCTGTCCCTCTGGCTCCATCTCTAACTGTCTTCCTTCACAGTGGCCCTCATGGAGCACGGCAACTGTTCACTGGGGCAGGGCTCATGGGGGCACCCCGAAGGGAACCTCTCTGGCAAATGTGTCTCGCTTTATGCCAACTGGCTGGTGGTGCTCCTCCTTGTTGTCTTCCTGCTGGTGGCCAACATCCTGCTGCTCAATCTGCTCATTGCGATGTTCAGGTGAGTCCCTACTTCCCTGGTGGCTCAGACGGTAAAGAGTCTGCCTGCAATGCAGGAGACCCGTCTTTGATCTCTGGGTTGGGAAGATTCCCAAGAGAAGAAAATGGCAATCCACTCCAGTATTCTTGCCTGGAAAATCCCATGGACGGAGAAACCTGGCAGGCTACAGTCCATGGGGTCCCAGACAGTTGGACACAACTGAGCGACTTCACTACTGCTCTCTGATGATCTGGCCTCATGCATGACCCTTGACCCCAGAGTGACTCTTGATCCCAGCTTAACCCTTGACCCCAGCATGATTTTTGATCCCAGTCTAAGTAATTCTAGTTTTAGTCTCTGAACTCCGATTAAAATCTAATGCTGGCTTGTTCCCAAATCCAGCCAGAGTGTGCTCTTGACCTGGACTTTGGAATCTGATCTGCTCTCTGAGTCCAGGCTGAAGATTAAAATTTTTTAAATTGTGGCTATATATATATAACATAAAAACTGCCACCTTCTCCATTTTAAAGTGTACAATGCAGTGACATTAATTACATTTATAACGTTATACAGCCACCACCACTATTTCCTAAACATTTTCATCACTCCAAACAGAGTGTGTAACCATTAAGCAAGGGATAACTTCTCATTTTCCCCTCCCTTCCAGTCCCTGGTAACCTCCACTTTACTTTCTGTCTCTATGACTCTGCCTCTTGGAGGTAAGTAGAGTCATACAGTATTTGTCCTTTTGTGTCTGGCATAATGTTTTCATGGATCACTCCATTCTTTTTTATGGCTGAACAATACTGATGTACTGATAAAAGGCATTTAGTTGATCCATTCATCTAATGAGACTTGGGTTGTTCCATCTTTTGGCTATTGGGGATAATGCTGCAATAACATTGGTGTTTACATATCTGTTTGAGTCTCTGTTTTTATTTCTTTTGATTTTATTTCTAGAATAAAATGCTGGGTCATGTGTTAATTCTGTGTTTAGCTTTTCCACATCCTTACTAATAGGTGCTTTCCTTATTAAGAGGTTATAGATGTCCTAGTGGGCATGAACTTGTTATTTCATTTTCGTTTTGATTTGCATTTTCCTACTGACTAGTATTCTTGACTGGAGAATCCCATGGACAGAGGAGCCTGGCAGGCGACAGTCCATAGTGTTGCAAAGAGTCGGACACGACTGAAGCAACTTAGCATGCACACATCCCACTTATAATCCTTTTAATATGCGGTTGAATTAGTTTTCTAATATATTCTTGAGGATTTTTTCATGTATATTCATAAAGGCTATTGGTCTATAATTGTGATATTTTTATCTGACTTTAATTTCCCTGGCGGCTCAGATGGTAAAGCACCTGCCTACAATGTGGGGACCCAGGTTCGATCCCTGGGTGGGGAAGATCCCCTAGAGAAGGAAATGGCAACCCACTCCAGTATTCTTGCCTGGAAAATCCCATGGACGGAGGAGCCTGGTAGGCTATAGTCCATGGGGTCGAAAAGAGTCGGACACGACTGAGTGAGTTCACTTTCACTTTCACCTTGGTATCATCATGGTAGTTCTGGCCTCACAGAATGAGTTGGGAAGTGTTCTCTCCTCTTCAATATTTTAGAAGAGTTTGAGAAAGATTGGTGTTAATTCTCTTTTAAATGTTTGGTAAAAGTCACCAGTTAAGCCATCTGGTCCTGGGCTTATTTTGTTGGGACATTTCTGATTAGTGATTCAATCTCTTTACTTGTTATAGGTCTTTTGAGATTGTCTATTTCTTCTTGAGTCAGTTTAGGTAATTTGTGTGTTTCTAGTAATTCTTCCATTTCATCTAGGTTGTCTAATTTGTTGGCATACAATTATTAATAGCATTCTCTTATAATGGTTTTTGGCTTCTCGGGTGGTGCTAGTGGTAAAAGAATGTGCCTGCCAGTGCAGGAGACCTAAGAGACACTGGTCCCATCTCTAGTTGGGAAAGATCCCCTGGAGAAGGAAATGGCAACCCACTCCAGTATCCTTGCCTGGATGGACAGAGGAGCCTGGTAGGCTACACATAGGGTCGCAAAGAGCTGGACACGACTGAAGCGACTTAGCACACACATAATGGTTTTTAGGAGGATTCTATAATGTTGATAGTAATGTCCCCATTTTCATTTTTTATTTTAGTTACTTGTGTCCAGGCTGACTTGTGAACCTGACTCAAATCTACCTAATTCGTGTTAGCTTTCCCAACTTAATCTCTAACATCCGACTCTGGAGCCTCCTAACCCAGCTACCAAATGCCTCTGACTTTATTAATCCTGACATCTGCCTTCTGCCTTGGGTTTCAAACAGATATTGCCTGACAGGTAATCTTGATCTGCTTTTCCAAGGGGCGCCTCTACCTCTAGTGACTCTTGATCTCTGGTCCCTACAGCCATACCTTCGGCAAAGTGCAGGGCAACAGCGACCTCTACTGGAAGGCGCAGCGCTACAGCCTCATCCGGGAATTTCACTCTCGGCCCGCACTGGCCCCGCCTCTCATTTTCATATCGCACGTGCGCTCCCTCATCCATCGATTTCGCAGGCGCCGGGCGCGCTTGCCACCATCCCCAGACGTCGAGCATTTTCGTGAGAGCCCGGCTTGGCCCAAAAGAGAAAAACTCAGGGGGCGGAACCTGGAGAGAAACAAGAGCATGTATATACAGGAGGACGCTTAGGAGCACTCGTGGGCAGGGCTTAGTCTGTCAAGGGGCTGGGCGTGGGGTATTAGTGGAAGACCAAAAACGCTGAGGAGGTGCAGTCTGGGAGATCACTGAAGCTCGAGGTTTTGGGTGGGGAAGCTGGGTCTAGGAGCGGGCGTGGCCCGAGGATGGGCAGTCCCTTTGACTCTATTCTGGCCCCACTGTCCAGGGGTCCACCTCTCGAAGGAAGCGGAGCGGAGGCTGTTGACGTGGGAGTCAGTGCAAAAGGAGAATTTCTTGCTGGCGCGTGCTCGGGACAAACGGGAGAGCAACTCTGAACGTCTGAAGCGCACGTCGCAGAAGTGAGGGCGGGGCCTGGCTCTGGGCGGGGCTTCTGTCCTCCCGGATCGATCTCGTGATTTACTTCCTACAAAAGCCCAGGCTAGAGGCGAGGCCTACCAGGGCAGCGTCCTGGAACGCTAGGGAGGAAAGCAGAGCTGCGGGGGGCGGGTCTTTCAAGGTGGGCGGGGCTGGTAGGCTGCTGGCACCCACCTAAAACCCTGGATCCCCAGGGTGGACACAGCACTGAAGCAGCTGACACAGATCCGCGAGTACGAGCAGCGTCTGAAAGGGCTGGAACTGGAGGTGAGGGCTCCGGGCCAGGCTGGAGGAGGACGGCTAGGGTGAGGGGCAGCAGACTCCAGCCGGGTGCCCTGATGTCTTCCGCTGCTCCCCAGGTCCAGCACTGTACCCGCGTCCTGGGCTGGGTAGCTGAGGCCCTGAGCCGTTCTGCATTGCTTCCCCCAGGGGGACCACCCCCCCCAATCCCACCTGGGCCCAAAGGTCAGTGTTTACCGTCTACTTGTGTGTATGTCTGGCGTCTGTCACCACCTACGTCTGTGTCCTTGCTTTCTGGGTCTCTTCCCATATCTCAGTGTTTCTCTCTTTCACTGGCCTTCCTTTGCCCCTGGTTCATTCTTGGTCTCTTTTGGGCTTTTTGTGCATCTTTCTTTTTGTCAGTCTCTTATTTTTTCTGCCCTCCTCTCTATGCCCATCGCTTCTTTTCTCTCCTCTCTTCCCCCAGACTGAGCCCTGCTGGTGGACGTCAAGGAGTAGCTGCCAGAGGGAGCTTTGCTCCCAGAGTAAGGCCTAGCATGTCCTTGACTCCTGCACCTGGCGGCCTTGTCTTTGAGGTGAACCGGATGCCCGTGGACTACCACCTTGGATGCTGTCAGGGTCACTCATGCAAACCACGGCAGGCCTGGCTCCTCCCAGAACCAGCCCTACTCTGGGAGGATGAGCCTCTGGAGCCCAGGCGTTCCCTCTCTGAGGGCTGTATCACAGCCCGCTGGACTGGAGAAGGCTACCGGGTCCTTGTGGCACAGGGACCAGAGTCCAATCACAGCTCCCCACACTGGGGAAATAAAGCCATTTGAGAGGAGTAGGGTCTGAATGCTGGATTCTTTGGGGAATTGGTGGGTGGCTAGATCCTTTTGGGATGGCAGCTGAAGCGGGGGGTGTGTTTGGGGTCCTTGGTCCATTTGCTACTACTGCATTTCAGGTCTCACCGGGGCTGTTTCTTCCTCTCAGCCCCACTACTCCTGTCTGACTCAGGCCCAGCACCTCTTGTCTGCACTGCTTGATGACTCTCACTTCAGTGGGACAAGAACCCCATCCATCTGTACCCTCCAACACCCATTCCTGCCTACCAGTGCAAAAAGAACTTGGAGATAAAAAGCAAATTATTTCCTGGAGGAGGGGTGGGTGGGCACTGTGTACATCTGCTTTGGCAATAGGGGAACAGATGATGCAAATTTGAGTAGATAACTGCATATGTGTCTTTAAAAAGTCTAATTAGTGGAAAATTGCAGGCCACACACGCCTGGGATTGAGGCAAATATGCATCATTATACATGCCATTTAACTAAACAACCCGTAACAAACTAAACTGGTAATGACAAGGCTGAACTGACAGCAATTATTAGTAAAATAGCAAGAAAGCCACCAACAACACATCCAAAAATGAAAACCAAAACATCCTTTTTCTAAATTGGAGGAATTCCAACTGTCTGCCACTTTGGGTGCAGAGTAGCTTTGAAATATTGCCAAGTGTTTTGTGGCAGCCAGCTATCTCTGGAAGATGACCGAGTCAATTCTTAGTAACCCAAGTAGTAATATCATCAGTAATGACGATGGTGGCAACAACAACAGCTAATAAGAGTGCTGTGTGCCTGGCATTGTGTTTAAGTGCTTCACGGGTGCTAAATCAAGGAATTCTCATGAAAACCATATCAGGTAAGTGCTGATGTCTCCATTTTGCGGATTGGAAAACTGAGGCACAATGAAAATTATGTGACTCACACAAAGTCATAGAGCTAGAAAATGGTCCCCTAGAGAAGGGAATGGCAACCCACTCCAGTATTATTGCCTGGAGAAGGTGGGTTACAGTCCATAGGGCTGTAAAGAGCACTTGCTGTAATGTGCTTATGCACTCGGTCATGTCGGACTCTTTGCGACCCAGGTCTCCTGCATTGCTGGGGGATTCTTTACTGTCTGAGCCACCGGGAAAGCCCAAGAATACTGAAAACACTGAAGTGGGTAGCCTATCCCTTCTCCAGGAATAGAACCAGGGTCTCTTGCATTGCAGGCCAGTTCTTTCCCAGCTGAGCTACCTGGGAAGCTCCTTGCAGGGCCCCAGGATGACAGAAGTGAGTCTAGAAAGGCCGATTTGAAGCAACTCAGCACACAGCACAAAGGGGGCGCTAGAGGGAGAAGTGAAAGGCAAAGGAGAAAAGGAAAGATACACCCATTTCAGTGCAGAGTTCCAAAGAATAGCAAGGAGAGATAAGAAAGCCTTCCTAAGTGAATAATGCAAAGAAATAGAGGAAAACAATAGAATGGGAAAGGCTAGGGATCTCTTTAAGAAAACTGGAGATACCAAGGGAACATTTCATGCAAAGATAGGCACAATAAAGGACAGAAATGGTATGGACCTAACAGAAGCAGAAGAGATTAAGAAGAGGGGGCAAGAATACACAGAACTGTGCAAAAAAGATCTTAATGACCCAGATAACCATGATGGTGTGACCACTGGACTAGAGCCAGACATCTTGGAGTGCAAAGTCAAGTGGGCTTTAGGAAGCATCACTATGAACAAAGCTAGTGGAGGTAATAGAATTTCAGCTGAGCTATTTCAAATCCTAAAAGATGATGCTGTGAAAGTGCTGCACATGCCAGCAAATTTGGAAAACTCAGCAGTGGCCACAGGACTGGAAAGATCAAAGAAAGGCAATGCTAAAGAATGTTCAAGCTACTGCACAATTGCACTCAAAATTCTCTAAGTCAGGCTTCAGCAATATGTGAACCATGAACTAGATGTTAAAGCTGGATTTAGAAGAGGCAGAGGAACCAGAAATCAAATTGCCAACAACCACAGGATCATCGAAAAAGCAAGAGAGTTCCAGAAAAACATCTACTTTTGCTTTATTGACTAAGCCAAAGCCTTTGACTGTGTGGATCACAACAAATTGTGGAAAATTCCTGAAGAAATGGGAATACCAGACCACCTGACCTGCCTCCTGAGAAAACTGTATGCAGGTCAAGAAGCGACAGTTAGAACCGGACATGGAACCACAGGCTGGTTCCAAACCGGGAAAGGAGTACGTCAAGGGTGTATATTGTCACTCTGCTTATTCAACTTATATGCAGAGTACATCATGAGAAATGCTGGGCTGGAAGAAGCACAAGCTGGAATCAAGATTGCTGGGAGAAATATCAATAACCTCAGATATGCAGATGACACCACCCTTATGGCAGAAAGTGAAGAGGAACTAAAAAGCCTCTTGATGAAAGTGAAAGTAGAGAGTGAAAAAGTTGGCTTAAAGCTCAACATTCAGAAAAAGAAGATCATGGCATCTGGTCCCATCACTTCACACAACAAATAGATGGGGAAACAATGGAAACAGTGAGACTTTATTTTTGGGGGCTCCAAAATCACTGTAGATGGTGACTACAGCCATGTATGAAAAAACACTTGCTCCTTGGAAGAAAAGCCATGACCAACCTAGATAGCATATTAAAAAGCAGAAACATTACTTTGCCAACAAAGATCTGTATAGTTAAAGCTATGGTTTTTCCAGTAGTCATGTATGGATGTGAGAGTTGGACCATAAAGAAGACTGAACGCCGAAGAACTGATGCTTTTGAACTGTGGTGTTGGAGAAGACTCTTGAGAGTCCCTTGGACTGCAAGGAGGTCCAACCAATCAATCCTAAAGGAAATCAGTCCTGAATATTTATTGGAAGGACTGATGCTGAAGCTGAAACTCCAACTCTGGCCATATGATACAAAGAGCTAACTCTTTAGAAAAGACCCTGATGCTGGGAAAGAAGGAAGGCAGGAGGAGAAGGGGACAACTGGGAACTAGATGGTTGGATGGCATCACTGACCCAATGGACATGAGTTTGAGCAAGCTCTGGGAGGTGGTGAAGGACAGGGAAGCCTGGCATGCCGCGGTCCATGGGTCGCAAAGGGTCGAACATGACTGAGTGACTGAACAACAGCAGAAGGAGAATGGCAACTGGAGGAGGAAGAAGGGAACGGGCTGCTTCCTATTTGCTTCTGGTTCCTGAGGACAGCCTCATAGCATTGCTTTCTCTGATTGCAGTTTTCATCTTCCCTCCAGCACTCCTGTGACAAGTTCCATGTATGCCCTCAGTCACACCCACTCCATCCAGGCAGCCCCCTTTTCTAGAGTGGGTTTCAGCTCCCAGAAGCACTTCTCCAAAAGTTTAGGTTCTGCTAATTCTATTCTCTTCCCTTTGTCTCTCAATGGAGAGACATCTCCATGGGGTGATATCTGCTTCCTGCAGTTTACTATTTCTGTACTAACTCTGTGCTTCTATTTCTTTCCCAGTTTTCTGAGACTTCTATTTCTTTTCCCAGTTTAGTCGCTCAGTCACGTCTGACTCCCTGCCACCCCATGGACTGCACCACGCCAGGCTTCTGTGTCCATCACCAATTCCCGGAGTTTACTCAAACTCACATCCATCAAGGTGGTGACACCATCCAACCATCTCATCCTCTGTCGTCCCCTTCTCCTCCCACCTTCAATCTTTCCCAGCATCAGGGTCTTTTCCAATGAGTCAGTTCTTCACATCAGGTGGCCAAAGTATTGGAGTTTCAGCATCAGTCCTTCCAATGAATATTCAGGGCTGATTTCCTTTAGGATTGACTGGTTTGATCTTCTTGTAGTCTAAGGGACTCTCAAGAGTCTTCTCCAACACCACAGCTCAAAAGCATCAGTTCTTCGGCGTTCAGTCTTCTTTACACAACCATACATGACTACTGGAAAAACCATAGCTTTGACTATACAGACTTTTGTCAGCAAAGTAATGTTTCTGCTTTTTAATATGCTGTCTAGGTTGGTCATGGCTTTTCTTCCAAGGAGCAAGCGTTTTTTCATGTCATGGCTGTAGTCACCATCTACAGTGATTTTGGAGCCCCCAAAAATAAAGTCTCACTGTTTCCATTGTTTCCCCATCTATTTGCTGTGTGAAGTGATGGGACCAGATGCCATGATCTTCTTTTTCTGAATGTTGAGTTTTAAGCCAGCTTTTTCATGCTCCTTTTTCACCTTCATCAAGAGGCTCTTTAGTTCATCTTCATTTTCTGCCATAAGAGTGGTGTCATCTGCATATCTGAGGTTATATTTCTCCCGGCAATCTTGATTGCAGCTTGTGCTTCATCCAGCCCAGCATTTCTCATGTTGTACTCTGCATATACTTTGGCTACCTCATGCGAAGAGTTGACTCATTGGAAAAGACTCTGATGCTGGGAGGGACTGGGGGCAGGAGGAAAAGGGGACAGAGGATGAGATGGCTGGATGGCATCCCTGACTTGATGGACGTGAGTTTGAGTGAACTCCGGGAGTTGGTGATGGACAGGGAGGCCTGGCGTGCTGCGATTCATGGGGTCGCAAAGAGTTGGACACGACTGAGCGACTGAACTGAACTAAACTGAACTCTGCATATAAGTTGAATAAGCAGAGTGACAATATACACCCTTGACGTACTCCTTTCCCGGTTTGGAACCAGTCTGTTGTTCCATGTCCGGTTCTAACTGTTGCTTCTTGACCTGCATACAGTTTTCTCAGGAGGCAGGTCAGGTGGTCTGGTATTCCCATCTCTTCAAGAATTTTCCACAATTTGTTGTGATCCACACAGTCAAAGGCTTTGGCATAGTCAATAAAGCAGAAATAGATGTTTTTCTGGAACTCTCTTGCTTTTTCGACGATCCTGTGGTTGTTGGCAATTTGATTTCTGGTTCCTCTGCCTCTTCTAAATCCAGCTTGAACATCTGGAAGTTCACAGTTCACGTACTGTTGAAGCCTAGCTTGGAGAATTTTGAGCATTACTTTGCTAGCATGTGAGATGAGTGCAATTTTGCGGTAGTTTGAACATTCTTTGGCATTGCCTTTTTTGGGATTTGAATGAAAACTGATCTTTCTAGTCTTGTGGCCACTGCTGAGTTTTCCAGATTTGCTGGCATATTGAGTGCAACACTTTCACAGCATCATCTTTTAAGATTTGAGATAGCTCAACTGGAATTCCATCACCTCCATTAGCTTTGTTCGTAGTGATGCTTCCTAAGGCCCACTTGACTTCGCACTCCAAGATGTCTGGCTCTAGTTCAGTGATCACACCATCGTGGTTATCTGGGTCATTAAGATCTTTTTTGTACAGTTCTTCTATGTATTCTTGCCCCCTCTTCTTAATCTCTTCTGCTTCTGTTAGGTCCATACCATTTCTGTCCTTTCTTGTGCCCATTTTTGCATGAAATGTTCCCTTTGTATCTCTAATTTTCTTGAAGAGATCTCTAGTCTTTCCCATTTTATTGTTTTCTTCTATTTCTTTGCATTGATCACTAAGGCAGGCTTTCTTATCTCCCCTTGCTATTCTTTGGAATTCTGCATTCAAATGGGTATATCTTTCCTTTTCTCCTTTGCTTTTCACTTCTCTTTTCTCAGCTATTTGAAAGACCTCCTCAGACAACCATTTTGCCTTTTTGCATTTCTTTTTCTCGGGGATGATCTTGATCCTTGTCTCCTGTACAATGTCATGAACCTTCATCCATAGTTCTTCAGGCACTCTATCAGATTTAATCCCTTGAATCTATTTGTCACTTCCACCATATAATCATAAGGGATTTGATTTAGGTCATACCTGAATGGTCTAGTGGTTTTCCCTAGTTTCTTCAATTTAAGTCTGAATTTGGCAATAAGGAGTTCATGATCTGAGCCAGTCAGCTCCCGGTCTTGTTTTTGTTGACTGTATAGAGTTTCTCCATCTTTGGCTGCAAAGAATATAATCAATCTGATTTTGGTTGATTGACCATCTGGTGATACCCACGTGTAGAGTCTTCTCTTGTGTTGTTGGAAGAGGGTGTTTGCTATGACCAGTGCATTCTCTTGGCAAAACTGTTAGCCTTTGACCTGCTTTTTGTATTCCAAGGCCAAATTTGCCTGTTACTCCTGGTAGTTCTTAATTTCCTACTTTTGCATATACTGGAAGACCCCGATTTATTTCTGTTGAAATATTTGTATGACAGGAAAACTCCAGGTCTGGCAGGTAGAAATCTGAGCATGAGTCATCAGATGGAGAGATATAACCTCCACGTCATTTCCACACATAAATCAATTTTGGAAACCGAATGTCCTGGAATTGAAGAGGAGGCTAGGTGTCCTTGAGGAATTATAAAATACTATAAATTTATATTTGAATCTTTCCTACTTGTATATTTTCCCACAAAGCACCCATTTTACTTCTCCATTGCACAGCCTTAGTGTGGTGGGTATCCTGACCCCTTTGCATGACCACTGGTGACCACAAAGCACTTGTCTTGGTGCTGTTTTTGGAAGCCACAAAGACTTTACCTGGACCATTATGAAGGTGAAAGATATCCCTCTTAGTGATGGTAGGTCACCAGCAAGGCCAGTAAGTGACTGGGTGTCCATCAACCAAGATTGAGCAGCATAGCCATGATCTGCTAGTCTAGGGTCCTCTGGAGGGGCTGCTGAGTGCATGGGACAGCTGCATCATCCACTAGCCTATGATGCAAGAGAACCACATCCCTGAGATATCTGCTCCGGGGACTTCCCTGGTGGTCCAGTGGTTAAGACTCCGAGCGCCCAGTGCAGGGGCTTGGGTTCAACCCCTGGTTGGAGAACTAGGTCCCACGTGCCTCAACTAAAGATCCCGCATGTCACAACAAAGACTGAAGATTCTGCCTGCTGCAACTGAGACCAGGCTCAGCCTAAATAAATAAATATGTGCTCAGTCGTGTCTGATTCTTTGCAATACCGTGGACTGCAAATGACCTGCCCAAGGGCCCGCCAGGCTCCTCAGTCTGTGGGATTTTCCAAGCAGGAAAAGTGGAATTTCCTATTCCAGGGGATCTTCCTGACCCAGGGATCAAACCCTGGGTTCGATTTCTCACATCTCCTGAATTGGCAGATGAATTCTTTACCACTAGCACCACCTGGGAAACCCAAATAAATAAATAATAAAAACAAACAAAAAAATTATATCTGCTCCAGTCTCAGATATGGGGAAGGGAGAGTCGCCATCCATAGAATATGCAAGCCACTAAAATCCTAAACAAGCAGGTCATTTCAACAAGAGGTTTATTTTATACGGAAAGAAAACTCCAGATAAGAGACTGCTGGTCATCAGAGAAAAGGAGGGGGCAGGGTGCAGTGAGGACTCATGAATGCACGAGCTTGGTGACTGAAGGCTGAGGACCTGCTATGTTAAAGGGACAAGCTGAGCTAGAGAAGACAGCTGTGAAGGCTGTGCAGAGCTGCAGCCAAAAACTGGAATGGATTTGGTAGCTGCTGTGGAGCAAAGACTTAAACCAAGGGGCTGATATGCAAACCTAGACTGAACTAGAGAAAAACTGAGTATCAGAGATGTTTTTCTCTTTTGGATGAATACCTAAGATAGAGGGGGTCTGGATTGTATAATAAGTGGCATCTTAGTTTCCTGACCAGGGATTGAACCTGGACCCCAGCAGTGAAAGCTCTGAGTCTTAACCACTGGGCTGCCAGGAAATTCCCCCTGTATAACTGTATCTGAAGTGACTCAACTCTTTTCCTAAGTGGTTGTACCTTTTGCATTTCCACCAACAATGTATGAGAGAATTTCAGTTTCTCTGCATTCTTACTAGTACTTGCTGTTATCAGTATTTTTTAAATTAGCCATTCTAATAGGTTTGTAATGGTGTCTCATTGCCTTTCCCAAATGATTAATGATGTTGAGCATCTTCACATGTGCTTATTGCCATCTGTATAGCTTTTTTGGTGAAGTGCCAGTTCAAATCTTTCACTCATTTAAAAAATAAGTTGTTTTCTTATCAATAAATCATAAAATTTAATGTATTATAGATACACCTATATCAGATATGTACTTTGCAAATGTTTTCCCTCAAAAGCTTACTTTCTCATTTTCTTAATAGTGTCTTTTGGAGAGCAGAATTGTTAAATTAGCAATTAAATTTTATCAGCATTTTCTTTTACAGCTGATGCCTTTCTGTCCTGAGAGATCTTTGACTAACCCAAGTCACAGAGATTTCTCTTTGAATTTTATAGTTTTAGGCTCTACATTTAGGTCTGCAATCTGTTTTGGTTTTGTTTTTTGGCCGTGCAGTGTCGCTTGTGGGGTCTCAGTTCCTGGACTCGTGCCCTTGTTAGTGAAAGCACAGAGTACTAACCATCGGACCACCAGGGAAGTCCCTGCAATCTCTTTTGAGTTCATTTTTATACATAGGTTAAATACATAGGTTTTATACATACATATAGTCGAGGTTGTGTGTTTTCGCACACGGGTAACTTAATTGTTCGGCATCATTGGTTAAAAAGACTTCTTTTCGCTATTATCCTGGCACCTTTGTTGAAGATCAGTTGGCGGTAGATGATGGATAGAGGTCTATTTCTTTTTTCTTTTTTTGGCCACACCACGAGGCATGTGGGATCCTAGTCCCACCCCCACCCCCCGCCACCCCCCAACACCAATCTTTTAACCCATGCCCCCTGCAGTGGAAGTGTGGAGTCTTAACCACTGGACCACCACAGAAGTCCCTGTGTGGGTCTATTTCTGAGCTCTCTATTCTGTTCAGTACATCTATGTCAATCTTTTCACCAATGCCATACTGTTTCGATTACTGTAGCTTTACACTACAATAAATCTTGAAATTGGGTAGTGTGAGTCCTCCAGCTTTGCTTTGCCTTTCCAAAATTGTTTTAGTTATCCTAATTGCTTTGTTTTTTTTTTTAATATAAACTTTGGAATCTGGTTGTCAATTTCTCTAAACAACCTGTTGGGATTTTGTTTGGATTTGTGTTGAATCAACAGGTCAATTCAAAGTGATTGACATCTTAATTGTATTGTATCTTCTCATCAATGAATATTGCATATATCTTGGTTAGGTCTTTGGTTCTGTCATGAATGTCTGTGGTTTTCAGCATACAAATCTTGCACATATTTTGTTAGATGTATTCCTATACAAAATGATGTTGTATTTGATATTATTTTTTTTAGAATTTCTAATTGTTTATTGTCAGTATACAGAAATACTGCTATTTTTTGTATATTGACCTTGTATTCTATGACCTTGCTGAACTCACTTTACTAGTTCTAGTATTATTTTTTCAGATTGTTTAGAATTTTCTATGTCATGTTGCCTGTAAGTAGAGGCAATTTTATTTTATTCTTTCCAATTTTCATTTTTTTTGTGTGTGTGGTAAAATACATATAATGTAAGATTTACTATTTTAACCCTTTTTAAGTGTATAAATCAGTGGCATTTAGACCATTCACAACATTGTACAATCATTACCGCTGTTGAGTTCCATGTTTTCATCACCCTACGAAGTAACCTTGCGTCCAGTAAGAACTCACTTATTCTCCTCTGTCTCCAGCCCCTTGGCAACCAGCAATCTGCTCTTATCTCTATGGATTTCCCTATTCTGTATATTTCATATAAACAGAATATGTGGTTTTCTTTGCCTGACTTCTTTCACTAACCACACTGGTTCATCGATGCTGTAGTATAACTTCATCCTTTCCACAGCTGAATAATATCCATAGTATGGATCAGTTCAGTTGCTCAGTCGTGTCCAACTCTTTGAGACCTCATGAATTGCAGCACGCCAGGACTCCCTGTCCATCACCAACTCCCGGAGTTCACTCAGACTCACGTCCATGGAGTCAGTGATGCCATCCAGCCATCTCATCCTCTGTCGTCCCCTTCAATCCCTCCCAGCATCAGAATCTTTTCCAATGAGTCAACTCTTCCCATGAGGTGGCCAAAGTATTGGAATTTCAGCTTTAGCATCATTCCTTCCAAAGAAATCCCAGGGCTGATCTAACTTCAAAAAATCCATCAATCCACTGAACATTTGGGTTGTTTGTATTTTTTAGATATTGGAACTAATGCTGCTATGAATGTTCAGGTACAACTTTTTGTTTGAACACTTGTTTTCTGTGTTTTGGGGGAGGCATATAACTAGGAGTGGAACTGCTGGCAATTCTACATTAAAGTTTTTGAAAGCCTGCCAAATTGATTTTCACAGTGGCTGCTCCATTTCACATTTCCACCAGCAGTGTATGAGGTTCCAAATTCTTCAAATCCACACCAACACTAGTTATTTTCTTTCTTTCTTTTTTTTTTTGGTTTCGGTCTCCTGGTGGGTGGGCTTCCCAGGTGGTGCTAGTGGTAAAACCCCCCCTGCCAATGTACGTCAGACATAAGAGACACTGGTTTGATCCCTGGATTGGGAAGATCCCCTGGAGGAGGACATGGCAACCCACTCAAGTATTCTTGCCTGGAGAATCTCATAGAAGTACCTGCATAGCCATTAAGCCAGCCCATTAAAACTGTGATTTCCCTTTCCTATTCAGGGCTTCTACACGGTTTCTGTAGCCTGCCATGAAGAGGACCTGCTACAGTCCTGGATGGGAGAATCCCCTGACATTATGCGGCGATCAGGCTACAGTCTGTGGGGTTGCACGGAGTTGGAGACGACTGAAGCGACTTCATACATCCTGTGTGACATGTCACGGAGAGTTTGATTTGTATTTCCATAATGACTAATGACACTGAATTTCTTTTTATGTGCTTTTTAGCCATTTGTAGATCTTTGGAAGAAATGGTTTTTTAGTAATGACCTCCACTGCTTCTATAGCACTCCCCACCACCCAATCACAGTTAACTAAGGATGGATGGGTCTTGAAGGAAGACAAAAACAGACTCTACTGTCCAAATCATCATCTTAGGACTATCTAGGTTTACATAGCGGAGAAGGCAATGGCACCCCACTCCAGTACTCTTGCCTGGAAAATCCCATGGGCGGAGGAGCCTGGTAGGCTGCAGTCCATGGGGTCGCTAAGAGTCTGGCATGACTGAGTGACTTCACTTTCACTTTTCACTTTCATGCACTGGAGAAGGAAATGGCAACCCACTCCAGTGTTCTTGCCTGGAGATTCCCATGGACAGAGGAGCCTGGTGAGCTGCCGTCTATGGGGTCGCACAGAGTCGGACTTGACTGAAGTGACTTAGCAGCAGCCGGCTTAAATAGACATGTCATAGCTTAGAAAAGACAAACTGTTGGTCCTGCACTCCCTGACTTCAAAGGATGTTCAACAAGGATCAGTCTTTGTGGAGTTTGCAGACAGTACATCCTCCAGGTGGAAATTTCACTAAAGTTGATGCTGTAGTCCCTGACTCATGCATGTTCCTCAAGGAGGAAAGAGCACTTGAATTCGACTGATAAGGGTCACTGTGAGGGAAGGGAAGCGGAAGTGACCTTGCAGAGTAGGGGCCTTTGAGCCAATTCAGTGTGCTGCTATGTCTTCCTTTACTGAATATATAATTGGTACTGATGTTTTAGAATCCCAGGTGGCTCAGAGGTAAAGAACCTGCCTGCCAATGCAGGAGACACAAGAGACGCAGGTTTGATCCCTGGGTCGGGAAGATTCCCTGGAGTAGGAAATGGCAACCCACTCCAATATTTTTGCCTGGAAAATCCCATGGACAGAGGAGCCTGGAGGGCTTCAGTCCATGGGGTCTCGAAAAGTCCGATACGACTGGGCGAGTGAGCGACTGATGTTTTACGTGTTCATCCTGTGATCGCCCCATAAGTGTCAGGGTATTCTCCCATCCAGGGACTGTAGCATGTGTCGTCCTCTTTATGGCAGGATTCAGAAACCACATGGAAGCCCAGAAGAAGAAAGGAAAATCACAGTTTTAACTGCTTAATGGCTATGGAGGCACTCAGAAGCCATTTCCCAGTACAAGAGCGCCACCTTCCGGACGAACCTGCTACATACACCCCTTTCAAGAAAAGTGAAAATGAAGTCGCTCACTCGCGTCCGACTCTTGGAGACCCCAAGGACTGGGGCCCACCAGGCTCCTCCACCCATGGAATTTTCCAGGCAAGACTACTGGACTGAGTTGCCATTTCCTTCTCCAGGAGATCTTCCTGACCCAGGGATCGAACCCGGGTCTTTCGCATTGCGGACAAACGCTTTACCGTCTGAACCACCACAGAAAGTAAATTCACTCAGTCCTATCCGACTCTTTGCGACCCCATGGACTGTAGCCTACCGGGCTCCTCTGTCCATGGGATTTTCCAGGCAATAGTAGTGGAGTGGATTGCCATTTCCTTCTCCAGGGGATCTTCCCGACCCAGGGATCGAGTCCAGGTCTCCCGCATTGTAGACAAACACTTTACCGCCTGAGCAACCGCTATTAATTGCTGTTTCGCCAAAGAATGTTCAAACTACTGCACAGTTGCACTCATATCACACTCTAGCAAAATGATGCTCAAAATTCTCCAACCCAGGCTTCAACAGTACTTGAACCATGAACTTCCAGGTGTTCAAACTGGATTTAGAAAAGGCAGAGGAACCAGAAATCAAATTGCCAGCGTCTGCTGGAACATAGAAAAACAAGAGAGTTCCAGAAAAACATCTACTTTTGCTTTATTGACTAAGCCAAAACCTTTGACTATGTGGACCACAACAAACTGTGGAAAATTCTTTAAGACGTGGGAATACCAGACCACCTGACCTGCCTCCTGAGAAACCTGTATGCAGGTCAAGAAGCAACAATTAGAACTGGCCATGAAACAGACTGGTTCCAAATAGAGAAAGGAATACATCAAGGCTGTATATTGTCACCCTGCTTATTTAACGTATATGCATAAGAAATGCTGGGCTGGATGAAGCACAAGCTGGAATCAAGATTGCCAGGAGAAATATCAATAACCTCAGATATGCAGATGACAGCACCATTATGGCAGAAAGTGAAGAAGAACTAAAGAGCCTCTTGATGAAAGTGAAAGAGGAGCGTGAAAAAGTTGGCTTACAACTCAACATTCAGAAAACCAAGATCATGGGATCTGGTCCCATCACTTCATGGCAAATAGATGGGGAAACATTGGAAATAGTGAGAGATTTTATTTTGGGGGGCTCCAAAATCACTGCAGATGGTGACTGCAGCCATGAAATTAAAAGACGCTTGCTCCTTGGAAGAAAAGCCATGACCAACCTAGACAGCATATTAAAAAGCAGAGACATTACTTTGCCAATAAAGGTCTGTATAGTCAAAGCTATGGTTTTTCCAGTAGTCATGTATGGAGGTGATAGGTGGACTACAAAGAAAGCTGAGCACTGAAGAATTGATGTTTTTGAACTGTAGTGTTGGAGAAGACTTTTGAGAGTCCCTTGGACTGCAAGGAGGTCCAACCAATCAATCCTAAAGGAAATCAGTCCTGAATATTTATTGGAAGGACTGATGCTGAAGCTGAAACTCCAATACTTGGGCCACCTGATGTGAAGAACCGGCTCATTGGAAAAGACCCTGGTGCTGGGAAAGATTGAAGGTGGGAGGAGAAGGGGACGACAGAGGATGAGATGGTTGGATGGCGTCACCACCTTGATGGACATGAGTTTGAGCAAGCTGCGGGAGGTGATGATGGACAGGGAAGCCTGGCATGCTGCAGTCCATGCATCGCAAAGAGTTGGACACGACTGAGCGACTGAACTGAACTGAAGCTCTGTTGAAAGGGACTGCCTGACCCATGGAGACCTTATGACTGTCTGACTTGATGCCTCCATTTTGGGGTAGCTCAACTATTAAGGTAAATGGTTAAATGTAAATGGCATGTTCAAAGACACAGCTAGGCCGATCCTCAGGTCATCTGAGTTTTGCAATTGAAAAGTAGGGGCTTCCTATTTGGAGAAAACTTAACCCCCACCCCCCACCCCGCCAAACACACACACACTGCCTGAAGCAAAGCTGCTGGTTTCGTGAGGCCTTCGATTTACACAGGTTCTTCAAAGTGACTAGGCCTGGATCACTGTTTTTTGGGCTGAGTGAAAAGCTAGTGGTTGGTGGTCCGGTGGTTAAGAATCTGCCTGCCAATGCAGGGGATAATGGGTTCCATCCTTGGTCTGGAAAGTTCCTACATGCCACAGGCAATGAAGCCTGTGCACCGCAAAGTACTGAGCCCACACCCTAGAGCCTGTGCCACACGACAAGAGAAGCCATCATGATGAAAAGCCTCCGCACCTCCAGGAAGCGTAGCCCCTGCTCGCCACAACTAGAGCAAGCCTGCCTGCAGCAGCGAAGACCTGAGGGAGCCAAAAAGTTTTTAAATTTATAAGAACTGGAGGAGGGTTCACAGCAGTCATCCAACTCCAGAGCCAAATTTGGAAGACACTGCAGTCAAGGGTAAGGTGGGACTTCCTATTCTCCCTCCTGTCCACATGCATCTAGTGTTAATGGTTGTTGGACCCACCTCCTAAGTAATCAACTCAAAGAGATTCCTGACTTTACCTTCTCCTCCTGGTCCACACGGCTTAGTCGGGCAGGTTGGGCACTGAATGTGGTCCTCCCAGTGAGGCTGCCTCTCTTCTTGGCTGCCTCCTGATAATTAATCTCCTGAGAGTTAAGAGGTGGGGGAGTTATATATACCATTTTGAGAATTTAGGATTCTGCCCACTGACCATTCTTGGCTCACCTTTCTTTCTGCTGGACGGCCTGGTGGTCATACCCTCCAGGTGGCTGCCTGGCACAAAGTAGGCCAACTAGAGAGTTCAAAGTGATTCCTGGTTTAGTCACCAGCATTCTTTTGTAGGCATCATATGGCCTTAGATCAGCGGTTGGCACACTACACGCGTTGTGTGTGGGATAAATCTGGCTTATGAGCTAAGGGTGGTTTTTACATTTTTTAAGAGTTGTAAAAATCAAATAAAGAGAATACAGTCGGCCCCCTTTGTATCCACATGTTCCACCATCCATGGGTTCAACCACACGTGATCGAAAATATGTGAAAAAATTTTTCGAACGCAAAACTTCCCACACTGGGTATTGTTTACATAGCATTTATGTTATATTAGGTATTAAGCAATCTAGAGATGATTTAAAACATACGGGAGGATGTGTGTAGGTTATATGCAAATACTACATCATATTATATAAGGGGCTTGAGCATCGGAAGATTTTGGTATCTGGGGAGTGGGGAGGAGGGTCCTGCAAGCAATCCTGAGGGTCAGTATTATATGCCATGGAGACCATGTTCTGAAAAATCAAAAATATCATCTGGCCCTTTATAGGAAAAGCTTGCAGAACTGTCTTAGCAGAAACTACTTGCTGAAGTTCCTCATGTGGCTTCCCCAAGCCAATGTCATGGTCATTCGGATCACAGTTAACAAAACTCATCCCTCCACATACACACAGCAGGACGGTCCTAGCCTGGACACCTCTTCCTCCACAGCCACTGCAGAGGGCCCTGAGGCCTCTACCCCACATTTCCCAAGATCACCAATCTCCCCCCACACAGAGGCCACCTCGCACGTCAATTCCCTCCCAAGCTTGTGGGAGCCCTCAGACCAGGGAATGCAGGTCGCATGCCGGTATCCTAGACGCAAGGGTCAAGGAGCACTTAACCAGCCGGTGGGGAAATTAAAAACGAAAGGATCCCAGACTGGGAGCCAGACCACCTCGCTTCTCTCTCCACCTGGGTCGCTGACTGGTGAATTTGACCACAGGGCTGTCCTTTCTTTTCTCCGAGCCTCCTGCAATATCCACTTCCTGAAAGGAGAGGTGGGAGAGGGACACTGGCCACAGGCCTGTCTGTCAGTGCCTTGGTCAAGTATTAACAGGGGCAGGGGGCTTCTCATAGCATCTGGAAAGGTGCCCTCCATGCCAGGACTTCTCGCTCGCCCCAGCCCACATAAAAGCACCTTCTGATCACCGCTCTGCGTGTAGGACTCATCATCTACACTGGTGTCTCTCTTACCCCACCGGATGCTTGGCAATACTGATTCATGGTGGCCCTTCCTGACTCTGAGAGGGGAGGAGAGACACAGAGGTGAAGGTGAGGGTGGAAGGGGGACCAGACCCACTCCACTCACCTCCCGCTTCCAGAGCTGGGTCATCCTAGACCCAGGATCCACGGAGAGTAAGGGAGGAGGCAGGAGGCCACGAGGGGAGTCTCAGGGCAGGAAGGGCCTGGGGACCTCTGCCTCTTTCAGGGCTCTCCAAACGGGGTTGGAGAAGCCATTACATTGGGAACGCAGGAAGAAAAATTTAGAATTTCTACTTACATCTACTTTTTTTTAAACCAGTGAGCAAAACAAATGAAACTTAACTGACATCAGGTATATAGAATAACGGGAGTTCACAGGTAAAGTTTCTACCTAGGTTGGGGATGTTTTTTCAGGAAGTGGGCGCTGATAAAGGAGTGTCATAAAAGATGTTTAGACATGTTTGAGGTAAATAAAGGTGCACGTGAAGAGTTGAGAAGTGATTGGGAACCAGAGTTGGGGATGATGGAAGCTGGCATTGATTCTCAAGGTCATGACCTTTGGGGGTAGGGAGTGGGAGAGAAGGATTTTTGCCCAGGAAGTCGCTAAGGGGTGTGGTTTCCAGAAAGGGCCTAGGTCCTCCAGCCCTGCCCCCCAGCTGCCTTAACTCCATGTGACATTCAGAGAGGCTGTGCTGGGCTTAGATTCTCAGTCATGTCCCACTCTTTGCGACCCCATGGACTGTAGCCCGCCAGACTCCAATGCCCATGCGGATTCTCCAGGCAAGAATACTGGAGTGGGTTGCCATGCCCTTCTCCAGGGGATCTTCCCAACCCAGGGATCGAACCCACGTCTCCCGCAACCCAGGTCTCCTGCATTGCAGGTGGATTCTTTACCGTCTGAGCCACCAGAGAAGCCCATTCAGGAGGCAGGGCGGTGTTATCTAGCTCCCACAGAAAACCCTAATAAGGCCCAAGTTCTTTATGATTCCCTGTTCCTGATCTCATGGAAACCCGGTGACCCACCTACTACGGGTGAAGGCCTCTATCCCAAGTAAGAATGAAGCATAACAGCCAGCTAGCGAGGATCGAAATGTTCTAGGTTTACTTCCCTCTTGGTAGGAGTTGTGAGAGGAGAGTTATGGGGTAGATTCAGTATGGCTGCCAATTACCAAATTAGCTTTAGGGATTAACACACGTTCTGGATTGAGTGACACTGATTGCTGCAAAGCTCCCCACACAATTTGGCTCCACTCCAGGACACAGAAGGGTCTCAAAGGCAGGGGGAAACTGGGATGCTCAGTTTGCCAGAGGTTGGCAGTTTGGAGGGTGTATTTGCAGGCGGAGGCTGACATCTGGGCTGTTCACCCAAAGAACACTATGCCTGAGGCCTGTGCATAGCGGGGTGGGGTCCCAGAGGACCCATTTATTAACTCACAGCATTGTTGTCTCAGCCTCATTCTGAGAGAGCAGCCCCTGAGAGGTCAGCCACCCCACCAGTCCAGTCTGGTGGCAGAGGTGGGAGCGTTGGAGAGAACGTTGTCTGTCTTCCATGGTAACTGGAAGTTGGGTCCTGGGAAGTGCTGTGATGCCCATGCCATCATGCCAGCATGGTGCCCCCACTTTGCAGGGGGAAAGGGGCACCAGGTCCAGTCCTGGTAGCAATGGAGGTGACTTCTTCTGAGTTCCTCCATCCCAAAGCAGAGTGTTCCACTGAGCAAAAGTGGTGGAGGGGAGGAAAGAGCGTCCGGGTTTTCCATTTCCTTCCAAGGTCAAATGACTGATGTCATCGATTGCTAGGCAAGTTTTCCACGTGCCCCTTCCCCTCCTTTTTGGCAGAACCAACTATTTCTGTAGAAAAATGTTCACAAATGCCGCCAGTCATTGGACAGACTTGCTGCCTTGGAAAAGGTGGGCGGTGTTGCAAGTTACTGAACAGATTTCTCTTTTGGGCTTTCTTCCTTGGTCTCCCCGCCCTTGTAGCTGTTGTCTGTGTTTATCGAGGCTGGGCTCACCTGCCTTGAGACACGGAGGCTGGCACTCCTTATGGTCAAGGAAGACGACAGGGAGGTCAGTAGAGGCAGGCTGAACCAGGAGGAGCCCTCATACTTCTCTGAGTCCTGGCTGAGACACCCTGACTCGGGTTTCAGCGACCTGAGTAAGGACATACTTAACCCTCTGGTTGAGGCGTTGCTGGTTCTCTCCGGGGACTTCACTGAGTGGTGCTTCGGCCTCTGTGAGGACATGGAGGACAGCATGGGTGTCTTTTTAGACATTAGCTTTTCAAAGGGATCCGGGGCAACGTAGTCCTGGAGGGACCACCACTGGTGGAGTGGGTGGACTGGAATCGGCAGGAAGGTGAGGATGCTGAGGAAGATGACCCAGCCCAGGCTGTTCCGCGGGTAGAGGTGTTTCACTTCCTGGCTCTGGGGGCAGAGAGAGAGGAGACCAGGGTGGGAGAAAAAGGCAGCGGTGGTGGGGTCTCAGTCCACATGCTGCTGGGGATCAGGTTTCCCAGGGGCTGGCAAGCTGGTCAGAGGGCCCCTGGAGACCATAGGAGCCCAGACTTGGGGTCCTGCGGGGTGTCCTCTGACAAGGGGTCCCCAAGGTGGGCGTGGGAGGCCAGGGTGGGGCAGTCTCACCCCACTGGTATTCCAGGCAGTGTAGTAGAGGTGTGTCCCCTGGTAGAGCTGCATGAGGCAGATGGTGAGGAGGGCCAGCAGCCCTGGCAAGGTCACGTAGCACCACAGGAATGAGGAGAAGGGCCACAGAGGGCGGCCCATCTCACTGAACATTTCTTCCCTGAACCTGGGGTGGGGGCAACGGTCAGGGACGTCTGGAAGGGAGCCCTCCTCTGGCCACCGGGGTCTGGGGCCCTTAGGAGGGTGGGCTTTCCAGGCGTCTGGTTCTCTCACAAGTTCTCAACATTTAAGAGCTGCCAAGTCCTGCCAGGCCCTCCTTGGGGTTGGCTCTTGCATCTAGTCTCCCCATGGGAAACACTGCCCCCCTACCCCCAATCCTGGGGGAATGCATCACTCCCAGCCTTTTGTCTTCAGAATAGCCCATGTGGCCAATGGCAGGGTCCCTGAGTCCCCTGGATCCTGACTGCTTGTCCCATTAGGGCCCCCTAGCCTCAGATTATTCCCTCAGATCACTCCCTCCTGTACCCCTGCACCCTCAGCCGCACCTCCCTGCTGTGGGAAGGACTGAGGGACCAGACCAGGCCCCAACTCTCCTCAGAGACCCATGGTGGGAGGAGGGTTCCCTGGCTGGGCAAACCCTGGGGGCTTGGGCATTTACCTCCCAGCTCCGTAGATCCAAGCCAGGGCCATGTTCTGGAAGACCACGGTGATGATGAGGGTCAGTGGGACCAGGAGGTCATCAAACAAGTACATTATGTAGCTGCCAGCACGACTGGTGAAGATGAGGCTGCCCAGAAAACCTCCCAAGCAGACGATCGCTAAGGCAGGGGCAGGTTTGGCCACACTTGAGGTCTATGTGTAGGACTGGGTTCAGGGGTCAAAGTGAGCCCTGGAGACTGGGGGTGGCCGGAGAAGGAGGGGCCAAAGGCAAGGCTGTCACTGGGATGAGAATCCACAGTACCTGAGAGTATCCTGGGATAATTCCTGAAGATGGAGATGGAGTTCTGGAGGGGAAAGACAATGCCTTCCAAGAGCCTCATCAAGTTGCTCAAGCCTATGATGAGCAGAGCCATGAAGAAGAGGATGGCCCAGAAAGAGGAGCCAGGGAACAACGAGACGACTTGGGAGAAGGCTGCGAGTGCCAGGCCCGGGCCCTCCATGAACTGTGGGGGAGAAGGGCTCTGAGGCAGTGGTGGGTCTGGATGCGGGGAGGGAAATGGTGCAGTGATCGATTAGCAATGTCTGCCTTGGGTGGAAGAAAGAGGCCAGAGTGGTGATGGATGGTCCAAGTGCCCTTCTTGGTTTCAGGAACTGCTGCCCACCCTGGACTACATAAATCTAAGAGCTTAATCTCTTGAGACCTCGGTTTCCATCTCTAATACATGAGGATCCTGAGGTCAATGTGAGAATTAGAGGGACAGTTTCCCCAGAGGCCTGGGCACATATGAAATGGTGGTGGAAAAGTGACTATAACAGTTACCTTGCCTCAGAAGATGATTAGGTGGCCCCCAACCCCGGCCAAGGACCCTAGGAAATGCAGATCCCTAGGTCCTCTGGGGCCGTTAAGGACTCCAACTCCCCTCCTGTTCCCAAACACGCACCATTTCCTTCTGCACCTTGATGCTGCAGGATGGGGATAAGTGGATGACCTTTTGCCGGAGATGGCCCGGGAGACTGTTGATCCATTTTATGTAGTCCATGGTGGGCAGCAGCAGGATGTCTTTGGGGGGCTTGGCATTCTGAGGCAGCACCCCCTCGTCTATCAGCTGCATCAGCTTTGAGACGCTCCTGAAGCGGGGAGAGAGGAAAGGAAAGGTGGTGCAGAGCTGACGGCAGACCAGGGATGTCAAGGACTGAAGAGGAAAGCGAGCTGCCCAAGATGAGTGCAGCTGAGTAACGAGGGCAGGGACCAGAAGCTAACCACATGGACTCGGAGCCAGTTGGCCTGGGGATCCCACCTGAGCAGCAGGAGATGTTATATTTGCAGTAGCTAATTCCTCACTGTTATGAATTGTGTGTCCCCGCCTCCCAGATTCATCCGGTTGAAGTCGTAACCCTCCACTACCTCAGAAAGGGACCTTATTTAGAAATAAGACTGTTGTGGAAATAATTAAAGGTGAGGTTGTATTGTAGTGGTGAGGGGCCCTAATCCATTGTGACTGGTATCTTTCTATAACAAGAGGGAATCTGGACACACACACAGACACACACACACACACATACACATGACATGGAGAAGAACACGTGAGAATGCCGGTGAGATCTACAAGACAAGAACACCAAAGGTTGCCAGCAAATCACCAGAAGAGGCATGGGACAAATTCTTCCTTACAGCCCAAGGGAGGACACAGCCCTGCCAATGCATGGAGCTCAGACTTCTGGCCTCCAAAGCTGTGAGACAATACATTTCTGTTGTTTTAGCCACCCAGTTTGTGGAACTTTGTTATGGCAGCATCAGAAAATGAATACACTCAAGATTTTCTCTTTTTGGACCTTAAGTTTGGAGTGCTGGGTTCATCAGGCGCGTTCATGATACGTTTTCCTCAACCAGCAGAGAGGACTGGTGTGTTTGACCTTTTTTCTCCTTCAATTTTTTTAAAAACTATTTATTTTATTGGCTGTGTCAGGTCTTAGTTGCAGTATGTGGACCCTTCCATTGAGGCACACAGGCTTAGCTGCCCCACAGCATGTGGGATCTTAGTTCCCCAGCCCGGGATCAAACCTGAGTCCCCTGCATCGGAAGGCAAACTCTCAACCACTGGATCACCAGAGTGGACCACCACTGGACCTCCTTCATTTTTGAATTTCACTCTTTCCTCTGCTTCTGCAGTGACTCACTTTCATGTGTTTCAAATATGGATATACTTTGTGGGAAAAATATGTCATTTTGTGTGTCGTCACTGAAGTGTCATTGTGCTATAAACAGCATTGTTTCTTACTTTTCCTCCTTTTTTTTTTTCTTTGCTGATAGCTATACGTTGCTGAATGTACATCAAGTTTATTGCTCCTGACTGCTAGATTGTAGTGCATAATACTTATTTACATTCCAAGTAGTATGTCTCCAACTTGGTTTTTTTTTTTCAAGATCGTTTTGACTAATATACATCCTTTGCATTTCCATATACATTTTAGAGTGATCTTGTCAGTTCTATGGTAAAGTTTGCTGGGATGTGAACTGCCATTTCACTTGGCAGTTTGGGGAGAACTTATATCCCAACATCAATGATTCTTCAAATCCATGAACATAACATAGCTCTTCACTTATTTAGGTCTTTCTGTCAGCAACGCTTTGTAATTTTCAGTATGGAGATCTTGCACATCTTCTGTTAAGTTTGCTGCTAAGTCACTTCAGTCGTGTCCAACTCTGTGTAACCCCTTAGACGGCAGCCCATCAGGCTCCCTCGTCCCTGGGATTCTCAAGGCAAGAACACTGGAGTGGGTTGCCATTTCCTTCTCCAATGCATGAAAGTGAAAAGTGAAAGTGAAGTCGCTCAGTCATATCCAACTCTTAGCGACCCCATGGACTGCAGCCTACCCAGCTCCTCCATCCATGGGATTTTCCAGGCAAGAGTACTGGAGTGGGGTGCCATTGCCTTCTCCATCTGTTAAGTTTAGCCTTAGTATTTGATGGGTTTTGATGCTAATGTAAACGGTTTTGCTTTTTTAAATTTTAATTTAACTGCTGTTTGCCATTCAGTTCAGTTCAGTTGCTCAGTCGTGTCTGACTCTTTGTGACCCCATGAACCGCAGCACGCCAGGCCTCCCTGTCCATCACCACTCCCAGAGTTCACCCAGACCCACGTCCATCAAGTCAGTGATGCCATCCAGCCATCTCATCCTCTGTCGTCCCCTTCTCCTCCTGCCCCCAATCCCTCCCAGCATCAGAGTCTTTTTCCAATGAGTCAACTCTTCGCATGACGTGGCCAAAGTACTGGAGTTTCAGCTTTACCATCATTCCTTCCAAAGAAATCCCAGGGCTGATCTCCTTCAGAATGAACTGATTGGATCTCCTTGCAGTCCAAGGGACTCTCAAGAGTCTTCTCAACACCACACTTCAAAAGCATCAATTCTTCGGCGCTCAGCCTTCTTCACAGTCCAACTCTCACATCCATACATGAACACAGGAAAAACCATAGCCTTGACTAGACAGACCTTTGTTGGCAAAGTGATGTTTGCAATATGCTATCTAGGTTGGTCATAACTTTTCTTCCAAGGAGTAAGCGTCTTTTAATTTCATGGCTGCAATCACCATCTGCAGTGATTTTGGAGCCCAGAAAAATAAAGTCTGACACTGTTTCCACTGTTTCCCCATCTGTTTCCCATGAAGTGATGGGACCGGATGCCATGATCTTCCTTTTCTGAATGTTGAGCTTTAAGCCAACTTTTTCACTCTCCACTTTCACTTTCATCAAGAGGCTTTTTAGTTCCTCTTCACTTTCTCCCATAAGGATGGTGTCATCTGCATATCTGAGGTTATCGATATTTCTCCCGGCAATCTTGATTCCAGCTTGTGTTTCTTCCAGTCCAGCATTTCTCATGATGAAAGACTAGAGATCTCTTCAAGAAAATTAGAGGTACCAAGGGAATATTTCATGCAAAGATGGGCTCAATAAAGGACAGAAATGGTATGGACCTAACAGAAGCAGAAGATATCAAGAAGAGGTGGCAAGAATACACAGAAGAACTGTACAAAAAAAGATCTTCACGACCCAGATAATCACGATGGTGTGATCACTCGCCTAGAGCCAGACATCCTGGAATGTGAAGTCAAGTGGGCCTTAGAAAGCATCACTACAAACAAAGCTAGTGGAGGTGATGGAATTCCAGTTGAGCTATTTCAAATCCTGAAAGATGATGCTGTGAAAGTGCTGCACTCAATATGCCAGCAAATTTGGAAAACTCAGCAGTGGCCACAGGACTGGAAAAGGTCAGTTTTCATTCCGATCCCAAGAAAGGCAATGCCAAAGAATGCTCAAACTACCGCACAATTGCACTCATCTCACATGCTAAAGTAATGCTCAAAATTCTCCAAGCCAGGCTTCAGCAATACGTGAACCGTGAACTTCCTGATGTTCAAGCTGGTTTTAGAAAAGGCAGAGGAACCAGAGATCAAATTGCCAACATCCTCTGGATCATGGATAAAGCAAGAGAGTTCCAGAAAAACATCTACTTCTGCTTTATTGACTATGCCAAAGCTTTTGACTGTGTGGATCATAATAAACTGTGGAAAATTCTGAAAGAGATGGGAATACCAGACCACCTGACCTGCCTCTTGAGAAATCTGTATGCAGGTCAGGAAGCAACAGTTAGAACTGGACATGGAACAACAGACTGGTTCCAAATAGGAAAAGGAGGACGTCAAGGCTGTTTTCCATTAGCATGTAGAAAAACTTGTTTGTTTTTGTATGGGGACTTTTATTTTTGTGGCTTTCCTAAATGCACTTATTTATTTTAGTTTTTTTTTTTTTTTTGGAAATTCTTTTAGGTTTTCTAAGTACATACTTATGCCATTTGTGAATAAAGACACTTTTAGTTCTTTCTATGCTCTATTCTTTTTATATTCCTTTTTTGCCTCCTTTCACTGCTAGGAACTTCACTATAATATTGAAGAGATGTGATGAAAAGAGATACCCTTGTCTTGTTTTTATATTAGAGGAAAATGTTCAATAATTAACCATTAAGAATGACATTGGACTTCCCTGGCAGTGGTTGAGTTTCCCCCTGTCAATGCAGGGGGCATGGGTTGGATCCCTGGCCTGGGAGGATTCTACATGCTGCAGGACAGCTGAGCCCACAGGCCACGACTACTGAGCCTGTGCTCTAGAGTCCGAGAGTCTCCACTACTGAGCCTGGGCGTCCCCAGAGCTTGAGCCCTGCAACAGGAGAAGCCACTGCAATGAGAAGCCCACCGCAGCTAGAGAGTAGCCCCTGCTCACTACAACTAAAGAAGGCTTGTGTGCAGCAAAGACGACCCAGTGCAGTCATAAATGAAATACAGTAAATACATTTTTTTTAAAAAGGATGATGGTAACTGTTTTTCTGTTGTTGATATCCTTAACACAATGGTTGTCAACAGAGGGTGATATCCCCATCTTTTTCCCAGGGACATTTAACAACATCTGGAGACAGTTTTGGTTGTTACAACTGAAGCAGGGGAGGGCACTGATATTTGGAATCTAGTGTTTGACGTATATCTCTTATTGTTTTGTTTTTGATGATTACGCTAGAGCTGTGCTGTCTACAGTGGCCACAATAACTGTACAGAAAAGTATGATCTTTATTTTATCCACTAAAAAATGCTGCTGCTGTACAAATATGGACTTTTGCATCCTTCAATATCTTAACTGGAAGAAAAATTCCACTCTGAGGCTTTAGAAAATCCCAGTGCCTGAATGCACTCCAGACCAAGTAAATGAGAATTTCTGCGGGGGTGGGAGCACACAGATGTACGTATTTTCTAAGTCTTCCCGAATGATTCCAATGTACTGCCTGGGCCACAACCACTGACTATGGCTCAGAATGCTCTAACGGTCCTCTCTGTGAGCTGAAACAATTGATTCTGAAAACTTCTTTACATCATTTGCAGTTTATAGAAACCTTTGGACAGTCATGGAATCTACCTGACCCAGGGGTTGAACCTGGGTCTCCTGCATGGCAGGCAGATTCTTTACTGTCCAAGCCACCAGGGAAGCCCAATCTTTGGACAGTCATATAGCTGAGACTCTTTTCTTATCTATAAAGTGATGGATATTAGACTATTCCCTTCTAGCTGTTTTTCTCTGAGAGTAATGTGATATTGTTCTTGCTGTTGTTGTTATTGGAGAGGTTTGAGTTTGAAGGTCCCTGAGGCTGGGGGACTGCTGAAGTAGAGGAAGGGGGACCTCTTTTTGGATCTGCAACCTGCGACTACTCACTGCTTGATACAGGCGTGCCCGCTGGTGGTGGTCCAGAACCCCAGCACTATAAAGATGATGGACGTAGTCAGCAATGAAGTCACCAAGTTGACCAGGATCACCAAAGAGGCCACCTGGGCATAGTTGTCACCTCCAGACTTGTAGGAGAATAAGATGATGGTGCCCATGCCCAGGCCCAGGGAATAGAGCACGTGGCCTCCTGCTTGACGCCACAGGTCCAGGGAGGCCCAGGCAGAGAACTGTCGATTGGGGTGGTGGGCGAGAGGAGTTTGGGAATGGGCTCAGAGTGCAGAACCACCAGTGGGCTGGCAGAGGGGGCAGGCTGGGGTGGAAACAGGAGGGACAAGAGATATGCAGGGGACAGAAGGAGAGAAGATGCAGAGGAAGGAAACTCGGAGAAGGAGGGTGAAGGTTTGGAGTGCCCAGCCTCACCTCTGTGGTCACCATACGTCTGAGGCTGGTGGTTGCACCTTCCAAGAAGAGACATCGGATGAGGAAGCAGAGGAGGATGATGTAGGGAAGGAATACTGAGAAAATCAGCGTCTGGTCAGAGAGGTCGGGACAGAAAGCCGAAGTCAGGAGACATGGGCAGGAGGGGAGCATAGGACAGAGAGGCAAGTGTTATCAGGGGCCAGCAGGAGCGGAGACAGTGAGGTGAGCAGCATTAATGTGGCCGGGATGTGACAAGAGGGAGTTACAGGAGGATTATTCTAAGGAGACAACAATGTGGTTTGGGGGGAAAAAAAAAATCCACCAATCAGGTGGAGGCCCTGGGTAAAGATGGCTTTTAAATGGTGGTGCAGTTGTGGTTTAGTTGCTATGTCTTGTCCAACTCTTTTGTGACCCTATGGACTCTAATCCTCCAGGCTCTTCTGTCCATGGGATTTCCCAGGCAAGAATACTGGATTGGGTTGCCATTTCATTCTCCAGGGGATCTTCCTGACCCAGGGATGCATTGCAAGTAGATTCTTTACCACACCGGGGAAGCCCTGTGGTCCAGTTGGATACAATCAATTCACGGGCTTTGGTTATTCTGACCTATTTTTAAATTTAGGGATAAGAACTGCAAAGGGGAGAGGAACCAGTGAGGCTGAAGACTGGATGTAACACCTTCATAGCTGAAGGGGAAAAGAAGAAATGGAAAAGAGACTTTGTGAGAAGATGATATGCTTAATAGGAATTAAATTTTTTTTTTTTTTTTTTGCTCAGAGATTGATAAGGGAAACTCACCTCCCTGCCACCATGTGCTCTACTAAGCCTTTAGTAAAACCCACTTTTGTGTGACTGGCTTATTTTGAAGGCTGCAAAGACATGGTGAGCTGGGCTTCTAGGGATGCCTGGCATGAAAGTTGATTGCTTGCATAGATATAGGGGTCAGAAGGTACAGGTAATGTTAACCAAGATAATCTGACATTACTTTTCCACAGAAGGAGAATATCCAGGTGCCAAGGGGGTGGGTTGGAAATAAGGATTGGAATAAAGTAATCTAAATGAGAAACTTTGAAGTCAGTGCCAGTCGGCTCCTTTAGGGGTTAATGGGCACTGTCAAGACGCAGGAAGGTGGGGTAAGCCAGGCTCAGGGAGTGAGGCCATGGTCTGATCTACAAGGCTGTCTGCAGGTCCCCACATGCAGTGGCATGCAGATGAGAGATGGGGAAGAGGGAACTGGGTCAGTCTGAGGTGCTCTTCTGTGCCACGGATGGGAGATGAGCGGTTCTCCTTGAGAGGAGCAGTGACCACTGCTGAGGGCAAGTACACCGTCTTCCTTAGGACCCTGATGGAGTGGCTGTGTGGTCACCTCTGAGCTTACCCTCTGGGTCGGTGGGGGGGTGTGGGTCATGAGGATTGGAAAAGAGAAGTCAGCAGGAAGGAGTTAGATGGTGTGGGGGCAGGGAGCCTGAGGATCTTTGGACCTGGCAAAGGTGAAGGGGTAGTGAGACCAGCAGTCAGAGTGGCTTACCTGCATTGAAATCTTTAGCCCTACCATCATGATTAAGAAGAGGAGGAACCAGACTGTGAAGATGCCCAGGGTGAGATTCAGGACGAGGGTCTCGACCTCTTCTTCAATGTGGTTTGAGGCGTTCAGAGTGGTGTGGTACCAGAAGTACTGGTGGGTTACAGTCTGAAGGCAAGAAAGGTCTGGGGGAAGCCAGTCCCTCAGGTACCACCTCACCTGGTGGCTGCCCCTGCATGCCACTGCCTCCCCTTCAGCTCTCACTCCCTGTCTCTTGCTGCTTGGTTCCCCTGCCTCCCTTGGCTCTGCTGGGCCTCCCCCTCCCTCTCCTCACCGGTGACATTGATGTTCCTCACCAGTGGGCACTTGTCCCACGGCAGGGGGTAACGAAAGGAGTTGCTTAGGTAGGAGAGGCTCCAGGTGATGATAATGCTGTTGTACAAGCTCACCAAGATGCACACCTGGGGGTGGACATGGTGGGTCTGAGGTGGGGTGGGATGGGTGGAGATAGGGAGCCTGGAGACCATAAGGGGTGGGCTGGGATGCCCCTGGCTGGACCCTCATTCACCAGTATGCTGGCGTAGCCTATGCCGCCCAGCCAGGGGACAAGCTGCTTCCAGACCCGGATGTTGTCCACGCGCAGACATTTCCCCATGATCATCTCCATGTACATGAGGGGAACCCCGAAAAAGAGGAGCATGAAGAAGTACACCAGGATAAAGCTGCCTGAAGAAGAGAACCAGGAGCTGTGCTCAGCCAGCCAGAAGTCCTGGCCCCCCTCCTCTTAATCTCCAGTTATCTCTTCCCCCAAATCCTTGGAGCCTAGGTGCCCAGCCCGAAAACTCCTTCTTTAAACTCAGGATCCAGGTCCCTGGCCTCACCTCCTCCATTCAGATGACACAGGTAAGGGAACCGCCATATGCTGCTTAGACCAATGGAGAAGGCAATCTGGATCAAGATGTTCTCAGCTCTTTTAGTCTGAGCAAAGTAGTTTTGGGTCTTGGTGGCCAGAATCTCCTTGGCTGTGAGCTTCCAGGACGGTGTTGAGGAAGTGTGGCGTTCTTTGGGGGATTCTTCCTCTGATATTTCTTCAAGGGACTCCATGACTTTCTTCTTACAGGCCCACTAACTCGTGAGGGAATCTTGGGGTCACCAAGCAGAGCAGACGTTAAGGAACATGTCTCAAGACACCAGACTGTAAAACCCCATGACAGAAAAGGTTTTAGAGGGCTTTCCTGGTGGCTCAGTGGTAAAGAATCTGCCTGCCAATGCAGGAGACACAGGTTCAATTCCTGGTCAGGGAAGGTCCCACATGTCTCTGAGAAACTAAGCCCATGCGCCACAACTATTGAGCCTGTGCTCTACAGCCCGGGAGACACAGCTACTGAGCCCACTCGCTGCAACTCGAAGCCCGTGTGCCCTAGAGCCCTTGCTCCACAACAAGACAAGCCACTGCAGTGAGAAGTTCGAGCACTGCAATGAAGAGTAGCCCCTGCTCTCTGAAACTAGCAAGAAGCCCTAGCAGCCAGGAAGACCCAGCACGGCCAAACATAAATAAATTAACTTTTTAAAAAAGGGTTTAGACCAATGAAGGCCAGAGTTTCAATCTTGGCCCTTCTCATGAGTTACTGACTTTGAGAAGATAATTTCATTTCTCTGACACTCAGTTTTTTTCTCATCTTATAAGCAACAGATCGATTTCAAAATATTTAATAACTGTTACAGCAAGTGGGAAGTGGAATTAAATCTTTAAAGTGCTGAAAGAAAATAACTTTGAATTTGGAATTCCATTTCTAGAAAACATATTCTTCAAGAATGAAGATGAAGTAAATACATTTTCAGACTAACAAAACCATGGAGTTTTGTTGCCAGAAGCCTGGCACTACTAAAAATAATACAGACATTTCTTCTGGAAGAAGAAAATTTATCTCAGAAGAAAGGTCAGACATGCAGAAAAGAATTGAGAATAATTGAAATGAAAATACGTGGATAAAATTGAAACTGAAAAAAAATAGGAATGTAGAGAATTAAATATATAACAACAAAGATTAGGAGGGCGGTAAATGGGAATTTAATTAGTGTAAGTACTTTTCATTGTCTAGTAAGAGGATAAAAGTACAAATAAATATAATTTGATTATATATATATATATATCTCTTTAATATGTGGAGGAATCATTAAAACAATAGTTTAAATGAATAATTCCTAAGCTATCAGAGAAAAAAAAATGGACTAATGAAAAAAATCAATGTACAAAGAATTTAAGAAAGAAGAGAAAAAGAAATACAGAATAGATAAGACAAGTACAAAACACCTAATCAGATGGTAGATTTAAACCTAAATCTGTCTCTAACACCAAACACAAAAATAAACGAAAAATGAATTCAAGAAGACCAGGTACTATAAAACTCCCAGAGGAAAACATCAGCAGGACACTGTCTGACATGTCGCAGCAAGATCTTTCTTGATCCACCTCCTAGAGTACTGAAAACAAAAATAAAAATAAACTTAAAAGTTTCTACACAGCAAAAGAAACCATGAGCAAAATGAAAAGACAAGCCACAACATGGGAGAAAATATTTGAAATGAAGAGAACCACAAGGAATTAATCTCCAAGATATACTAACAGCTCATGCAGCTTAATTAAAAACAAACAAAAAAATACTTCACAAGCAGCCCAAAAATGAGGACAGGGATTTCCTTGGTGGTTCAGTGGTTAAGACTCTGCACTTCCACTGCAGAGGGTGGAGGTTCTACCCCTGGTTGGAGCACTGGTCGTGGTGCAGCCAAAAAAAATGGGTTGGAAGATCTAAATGGACATTTCTCCAAAGAAGACATACAGTTGGCCAAAAAGCACATGAAAAGATGCTCACATCATTAATTATTGGGCTTCCCTGGTGGCTCAGACAGTAAAGAATCTGCCTGCAATGCAGGAGACCTGGATTCGATCCCTGGGTTGGGAAGATCTGCTGAAAGAGGGTATGGCAACCCACTCCAGTATTCTTGCCTGGAGAATCCCCACAGACAAGGAACTTGGCAGGCTACAGTCCATGGGGTCGAAATGAGTCGGACTGAGTGACTAAGCACTCAGAGAAATGTAAATTAAAACTACAATGAGGTATCACCTCAAACTGGTCAGGGTAGCCATCATCAAAAAATTCTACAAACAATAAATTGCTAAATGCTGGAAAGGGTGTGGAGAAAAGGGAATCCTCCTACTCTGTTGGTGGGACTGTAAATTGGTACAGCCACTATGGAGAACAGTACTGCTGCTGCTGCTGCTGCTGCTAAGTCGCTTCAGTCATGTCCGACTCTGTGCGACCCCATAGACGGCAGCCCATCAGACTCCGCCGTCCCCGGGATTCTCCAGGCAAGAACACTGGAGTGGGTTGCTATTTCCTTCTCCAATGCATGAAAGTGAAAAGTGAAAGCGAAGTCGCTCAGTCATGTCAGACTCTTCACTACCCCATGGACTGCAGCCTACCAGGCTCCTCCGTCCATGGGATTCTCCAGGCAAGAGTACTGGAGTGGGGTGCCATTGCCTTCTCCATGGAGAACAGTACAGAGGTTCCTTAAAAAACTAAAAATAGAGCTACCATATGATCCAGCAATCCCATTCCTGGGCATATATCCTGAGAAAATCATAACTTGAAAAGATACATGTCCTATAACTTTTAAATAAATTACTTCTTAATTAGCAATATTCCTCCATAGCAAACTTCTGACCTGGTGATTTTACTGATGAATTGTACTAAATATTAAAGAAATAAATACTACTAATCTTGAATAAAAATCTTCCAGAATAGAAAAAGTAGCGAGACCAGCCTCACCTTAATACCAAAACCTGGCAGGGAATTATGAAAAAAGAGAAAATCACATTCCTATGTCTTTCCCAAACAAAATACTAGCAAATCAGATACATCAACAACACATAAGAACAACATAACATCACAATTGAGTTGAGTTTATTCCAGTAATGCAGGGAAGTTTAAAAGTTTAAAATCAATCACGATAACACAATAAAGGATACAAGTCATAAGATCATCTCAATATTTGTGTAAATTTTTGATAAAATGCAAAAACTATTCATTAAAAAAGAACTCTTAGGAAAGTAGGACTAAAAATGAAGATCCTTGAATCCTCCTTCCAACACAGGGGACGTGGGTTCTATCCTTGGTCAGGGAAGTAAGATCCCACATGTCTCAGAGCAACTAAGCCCATGCACCACAATTAAAATTGAACATTCTTAATTTCATAGAGATTATTTACAGAAAAGCTTACAGCAAATATCAAACTTAGTGATAAAATTTTGAAAGCCTTCCCTTGTAGGTCAGTAATAAGACAAGGTGCCCACTACCACCCCTTCTAGTCAAACTGAATTTAAAATTTGGGTAGGTTAATAGCATCCATGGCCCCAAATCTTCAATTTTTCCTTTATCTACTCCCTTCACAATGTTCTGAAGATCCTCTCACTAAGACAGGCTGTAATCTACTTTCCTATCACTTGACTCTAGGCTGGTATGCTAATTCAGAGACTAGGCTGCAAAAAGCTTTGTTGCTTGCTCTCTTACTATCTCTTACTATCTCTTTTGCTATCACCATGAGGACCCATCTAGACTAATCTGCTGAAACAGAGACATATAAACCAGAGCTGAACCACTCCAGAGGTCCCAGCTCAAGCTAGCTTAGATCAGTCAGAAGCCCCACACATATTTGCTGACCCCAGCCTAACAACTCATGAGACACAGTAACAAGTTCCTGTTGTTTTAAGTCACTGAATTCTGAAGTGATGTATTAAACAGCATTTTGATGGCAATAGATAATTGATATGAGGTCCTAGAAAGTAGAATAAGATTTTTTAGAGTATAAAGTTTGGAAAGAGAAGGAAAAGTGTCATTATTTATGTGAAAAATAAAAAAGAATCCATAAGTACATAATTGGATTAATAAGTGAGTAATAACAAGGTTGCTGAATACAGAGTTAATGGAATACTAATAGCATTTCTAATACCAACAATAAATAGATAGGTAATGAAAAAATTAAAGGTAGTGATTATAATAAATGAGGATATTTCAAGTGTTTAGGAACCAATCTAATGAAAGATAAGACCCTTATACCAAAACTTACAAATGATTACTGAGAGAAGTAAAAGTTTTGAGTAACTGGAGAGGTATTCCATGTCAACTCAGAAGATCATGGAAATGACAGAATTAAGTAATTATGATGGGTAAAATGTATATTCATATTGAAAAAACAAAATTTGACTATTATCTCACAACATACAAAAATTAATCCAGGAAGCTTCTAAAGAAATTAATATGGGAGAATATCTTCATGATGTGGAGGTTAAGAAAGATTCCTTAAACAGAACTTAGAAAGGGCTAACCATAAGGAAAACAATAGGTAAGGTGAGTTTATTAGAATTTAGTATATCTGTTCATAAACAGACATGGTTAAAACGAAGACTGAAGATCCCGTGTGCCTTAAATAAGACCCGGTGCAGCCAAATAAATAAATAAATGTTTTTAAAACTAAAATTATTAAAATTTAAAACTACAATTATTAATACATATATGTCTACTTCTTACAAATGAGATACGATTATAGAACATATATATTGGATAATACCGTTAAATGTAACACTAAAGTGAAAGTGTTGGTCAATCAGTCTGTGTTCGACTCTTTGGGACCCCATGGACTGTAGACCACCAGGCTCCCCTGTTCATGGACTTCTCCAAGCAAGAATACTGGAGTGGGTTGCCATTCCCTTCTCCAGGGGATCTTCCCCACCCAAGGATCAAACCCACCCCAAGGGTCTCCTGCATTGCAGGCAGATTCTTTACCACTGAGTCACCTGGGAAGCCCCAAACGTCAGAGTATATAAATATACATTAATATATACTCTATGAACATATATGTTATTTCTTACAGACTGGAGATTTATAGGATATATATAATATACATTTCCATTATATCATGAGTATATAATGAGTATTTTCCTAGGTAATAAGGCATTCTTTTAAAATGTGATTTTTAACGGCTACGTAATATTCTGGAGTCATTATATAAACCTGACCAAATCTACAGTCTGCTTAAATCTTCCTGAGTATGCTTCACAGCCGGTTTAGTTTAGCACCTGAACAGCCCACTGCTTCCCGCTCGACTCCCAGCCCCCACCCTACCTCCAACAGCAGCCACCCCTTGTCACCCTTTCAAGGCTTCTCACCTGCAGTTTGCTCTTTGATTCAGACGGGAGAGTACCAGGAGTCTAGAGTCAGTGAAGGCCGCGCCTATCACATCCCAACCCTACCGGCCTCAGCCCCATCACCTGCTGTAGGGAGTCGTTGTCTCCAGGTCGGGGCCATCCGAGGCCTGGTTGAGGAGAGAAAAAGCGGGAAGAGAGGGGAGGCGAGCGGGGGAGCAGAGAGGGGGCCAGATGGGCCACCAGACTTCTGCTCTAACCGCTGGCGTTTTGCTACCCTGCTTGGGGGCCGACCCTTCCCTCCCAGGGTCAGGGCATCCTGGACCCCTAAATTCCTGGGAAGAAAGGGAGATGAGAAGCTAAGTTCCGAGGTCTGCGTCCAGAGGCCGAGCGATGCAGGAAGCGGGAACAGACGCCTGGCTCCCAGAGAGGTCAGGAACTGGGACCACCCCCCACCTTTACCCGCCACTGACACGCGCATCTGGACAAGACCGGTCGCTTCTGCGGGCGCTTGGGGGAGGGGAGGGGCGGCCTGGGCACGCGACGAGGGTATGAAGGCCGGTGCAAACCATTGCCACTGGGGTCAGAGGAGATTTTAATATCTCGCTGTAGCCGAAAGGTGAGTTAGGCAATTTACCTTGAAGATGCGCTCGCATCTGCGGTGCCTGCCTTCTTCAGACCCCTATCCCAGCCCCTGTGGACTCTCTCTTCTAGGCTTCGGACCCACAGTCCGTAGACCGCTGCAGGCGTCTTGGACTTATCTCTCTGAAGGAAGCCGCATTCCCCACGGTTCCCAGAGCTTTGAAACCTGAGGATCTGCGCGCTTAGGTGTGATGCATAGTTCAGTTCTTCCCACTCCTTTCACCCCATCATCCCTGCCTTCTTGGAGCATCATCTTCTCTCCAAGTTTATTCTTTGAGGAGGATCCCTTGCTGTGATTAGAGTGAGATCATCTGTTGCTAGGCAGATAGTAGTTTGGTGGTATTGCATCTCCGGATTTTAAAAGGTGAATTCATTACTAAAGATGAAGCATAAAAGGAACTTAATAGTCCTCCTAAGAAATCAGAATAACACCCAAACAAGCTAGAAACAGTATAATAAAATAAAGGTGAAATTAATGCAACAGAAAGTGAAAAAAGTAAAAAAAAAAACACTAAATAATCCAAATGCTGCTTGTGAGCCTGATTTTAAAAAAGTAAAAATAAAAGTATACATTAAGAATGAGAAAAGCAACATCGTCACCAAAATTAGAATTTTAAGGGAATCCTATATGAAATTCTAGATCAACAAATCTAAAACCCTAGAGGACACTGACATCATTTAGCAAGTTTAAATTGTTAAAAAATGATCCAAGAATTTGGGGGTAGGAGGAATCAATAGAAATGATTTAGAAGATGAGTAAAGGTCTACCATTGATACAGGCACTGGGACCAGATGGGTTCAGTGCTGAGTTTTGTTTAACCTTTAAAAAAACAGATGGTTCTAATGTCAATTAAACCATATAACTCAAAGTATGATCCATGAAGAAAAAGGCAGAGGAACCAGAGATCAAACTGCCAACATTCGTTGGATCATACAGAAAGCAAGAGGATTCCAGAAAAACATCTACTTTTGCTTCACTGACTACACAAAAGCCTTTGACTTATGTGAATCACAATAAACTGGAAAATTCTTAAAGAGATGGGAATACCAGCCCACTTTACCTGTCTCCTGAGATTTGAGATGGGAATACCAGACCACTTTACCTGTCTCCTGAGAAACTTGTATGCCAGTCAAGAAGCAACAGTTAAAACCTTACACGGAAAAACAAACTGGTTCAAAATTGGGAAAGGAGTACGTCAAGGCTGTATATTGCCATCCTGTTTATTTAATTTATATGCAAAGTAAATCATTCGAAATGCTAGGTTGGATGAACCACAACCTGGAATCAAGATTGCCGGGAGAAATATCAACAACCTTAGATATGCAGATGATGCCACTCTAAGGGCAGAAAGTGAAGAGGAACTAAAGAGCCTCTTGATGTGGGTGAAAGAGGAGAGCAAAAAAGCTGGCTTAAAATTCAACATTCAAAAAACTAAGATTATGGCATCTGGTCACATCACTTCCTGGCAAATAGAAGAGGAAAAAGTGGAGGCAGTGACAGATTATATTTTCTTGGGTTTCAAAATCACTGTGGACGGTGACTGCAGCCATGAAATCACAAGGTGCAATTAACAAGGTGCAAGCATTTGTGTATTACCTCGGAGTCAACATTATCTTCATTCAGCTCAGTTCAGTTCAGTTGCTCAGTCATGTCCAACTCTTTGCGATCCCATGAATCGCAGCACGCCAGGCCTCCCTGTCCATCACCAACTCCCCGAGTTCACTCAGACTCATGTCCATCGAGTCAGTGATGCCATCCAGCCATCTCATCCTCTGTCATCCCCTTCTCCTCCTACCCCCAATCCCTCCCAGCATCAGAGTCTTTTCCAGTGAGTCAACTCTTCGCATGACGTGGCCAAAGTACTGGAGTTTCAGCTTTAGCATCATTCCTTCCAAAGAAATCCCAGGGCTGATCTCCTTCAGAATGGACTGGTTGGATCTCCTTGCAGTCCAAGGGACTCTCAAGAGTCTTCTCCAACACCACAGTTCAAAAGCATCAATTCTTCGGCGCTCAGCTTTCTTCACAGTCCATCTCTCACATCCATACATGACCACTGGAAAAACCATAGCCTTGACTAGACGGACCTTTGTTGGCAAAGCTTTTCAATATGCTATCTAGGTTGGTCATAACTTTTCTTCCAAGGAGTAAGCGTCTTTTAATTTCATGGCTGCAGTCACCATCTGCAGTGATTTTGGAGCCCAAAAAAATAAAATCTGACACTGTTTCCCCATCTATTTGCCATGAAGTGATGGGACCAGATGCCATGATCTTCATTTCCTGAATTATCTTCATTACCTCCACCATAGTTTAGTCTCAGGTCAAACAACAGGGTGGGGAACACAGCCCTGCCCATCCACAGAAAATTGGATTAAAGGTTTACTGAGCATGCCCCCACCCATCAGAACAAGAGCCAGTTTCCCCATCAGTCAGTCTCTCCTATCAGGAAGCTTCCATAAGCTTCTTATCCTTATCAGAGGGCAGACAGAATGAAAACCACAGTCACAGAAAACTAATCAAACTGATCACATGGACCACAGCCTTGTCTAACTCAATGAAACTATGAGCTAAGTGAACAATGCAAAGAAATAGAGGAAAACAATAGAATGGGAAAGACTAGAGATCTCTTCAAGAAAATTAGAGATACCAAGGGAACATTTCATGCAAAGATGGGCTCAATAAAGGACAGAAATGGTATGGACCTAACAGAAGCAGAAGAGGTGGCAAAAATACATAAAAAAAACTGTACAAAAAAGATCTTAATGACCCAGATAACCACAATGGTGTGATTGCTGGACTAGAGCCAGACATCTTGGAGTGCAAAGTCAAGTGGGACTTAGGAGGCATCACTATGAACAAAGCTAATGGAGGTGACAGAATTCCAGTTGAGCCATGTCAAATCCTAGAAGATGCTGCTCTTAAAGTGCTGCACTCAATATGCCAGCAAATGGCATATTTGAGCAGTGGCCACAGGACTGGAAAAGGTCAGTTTTCATTCCAATCCCAAAGAAAGGCAATGCCAAAGAATGCTCAAACTACTGCACAATTGCACTCATCTCACATGCTAGCAAAGTAATGCTCAAAATTCTCCAAGCCAGGCTTCAACAGTACATGAACCCTGAACTTCCAAATGTTCCAGTTGGATTTAGAAAAGGCAGAGAAACCAGAGATCAAATTGCTGGATCCAACATCTGTTGGATCATTAAAAAAGCAAGAGAGTTCCAGAAAAACATCTACTTTTGCTTTATTGACTAAGCCAAAGCCTTTGACTGTGTGGACCACAGGAACTGTGGAAAATTCTTAAAGAAGTGGTAATACCAGATCACCTGACCTGCCTCCTGAGAAATCTGTATGCAGGTCAAGAAGCAACAATTAGACCTGGACATTGGACAACAGACTGGTTCCAAATCGGGAAAGGAGTATGTCAGGACTGTATATTGTCACCCTCCTTATTTAACTTATATGCAGAGTACATCATGAGAAATGCCAGGCTGGATGAAGCAAAAGCTGGAATCAGGATTTCCAGGAGAAATATCAATAACCTCAGATATGCAGATGATACCCCTTATGGCAGAAAGTGAAGAAAAACTAAAGAGCCTCTTGATGAAAGTGAAAGAGGAGAGTGAAAAAGTTGGCTTAAAACTCAACTTTCAAAAAACTAAGTGTTGCCCTAATTGGTCCAGGAGCGAGCAACGAGAATGAAGACAGAACACGAAATCTGTTGCAATGGGTCCAGGGACCTGCAACCTCTGTTGGACAGAGTCCAACTGAGTGGATTCTGAGGTGCAGAGTCCACTCTGAGTCCAGCTCTTATTCCTAATTGCAGACTACAAGACTTTCTCAGATTTTCTTTTTTTCAAGACTCATGCTGTGTTAATCACGTACTCCTAAATGTCATGGACTACGCTGACATAGTCCAGATTTCCTTGTGTTTACCCCAGACCTTTCCCTTCTGGGCTAGTCTCAGGAATTAACAAGTGCGTAGGCAGCATAAATGCCTGGCGCTGACCCAGTGTTCCAAGGTCCTTGCTTTCATGATCCCAGTCATACTCCGTTCTGGGTCTGGCCTTGGGGTTTGTAATAAGGCGATTATTCTTAGGAAAAAAGTGAAAGATAATCAGTAACATAGTTTCTTAATATATGCTGTTTTCCCAGGTGCTATTTCTGTGAATATTCTGTGTACAGAATAGCTTTTCTGTACAAAAAAGACCTTAATGACCCGGATAACCACGATGGTGTGATCACTGGACTAGAGCCAGACATCTTGGACTGCAAAGTCAAGTGGGACTTAGGAGGCATCACTACGAACAAAGCTAATGGAGGTGACAGAATTCCATTATGTGAAATTACATTATTGGGAATTCCCACTACAAAGAAGATCATGGCATCTGGTCCCCTCACTTCATGGCAAATAGATGGGGAAACAATGGAAACAGTGAGAGACTTTACTTTTTTGGGCTCCAAAATCACTGCAAATGGTGACTGCAGCCATGAAATTAAAAGACACTTGCTCTTGGAAGAAAAGCTATGACCAACCTAGACAGCATATTAAAAAGTGGAGACATTACTTTGCTGACAAAGGTCTGTCTAGTTAAAGCTATGGTTTTTCCAATGGTCATGTATGGATGTGAAAATTGGACGATAAAGAAGGCTGAGTGCTGAAGAACTGAACTGTGGTGTTGGAGAAGATTCTTGAGAGTCCCTTGGACAGCAAGGAGATCAAACCAGTCAGTCCTAAAGGAAATCAACCCTGAATACTCATTGGAAGGCCTCATGCTGAAACTGAAGCTCCAATACTTTGGCCACTTGATGGGAAGAGCTGACTCATTGGAAAAGAGTCTGATGTTGGGAAAGATTGAGGGTAAGAGAAGAGGGCGACAGAGGATGAGATGGTTGGATGGAATCATGGACTCAATGGATATGAGTTTGAGCAAACTCCAGGAGATAGTGAAGAACATGGAATCCTGGCATGCTGCAGTCCATGGGGTCACAAAGGGTCAGACACGACTGAGTGCCTGAACAACAACACATAAATAGCAGTGAGCTGGATTTAAAACAATTCAGTCTTCAGTATTTGCCTTTTTACTAGTCCATGTGTAAATAATTGCAATTACTAGTATGTGTGGATTTATTTCTAATATTTTATCTTCTGCTTGTCCCACTTTTTCTTTATTAGCTTTTGACATTTTGTTCTGCATTCTTTTGGACTGATTCCCACCCCCGCTGCTGGTGTGTGAATGCAGCAGCAGTTACCAGTGTTTTCTAAGAGCAGTGTTGCTCGGTTCTTGCAGCCTTCTCGTTCTGGTGAATAGAGTGTGAACAAAAGTGACATGCTTCACTTTCACATCTGGCCCATAAAACTCATTCTCTTTCCACGTGCACCAGCTCACTGGAAAGAACTCCAGAACCTAGAGGAGGGAAGAGCCCTAAGATGAAAGAAAGAGCACCACCCCCATTCCGGGCTATATTGTTCTGTATTCTGGTGTAAGCAGGAAATAAAATTTGATTGTTGGAAGTCACTGAGATTTTGTTTGATCTGTTAGAGAGGCCATCATTATTTACCTTAGCTAATACAGAAATTCAGAGAAGGCAATGGCACCCCACTCCAGTACTCTTGCCTGGAAAATCCCATGGATGGAGGAGCCTGGAAGGCTGCAGTCCATGGGGTCACTGAGGGTCGGACACGACTGAGCGACTTCACTTTCACTTTTCACTTTCATGCATCAGAGAAGGAAATGGCAACCCACTCCAGTGTTCTTGCCTGGAGAATCCCAGGGATGGAGGAGCCTGGTGGGCTGCCGTCTATGGGGTCGCACAGAGTTGGACACGACTGAAGTGACTTAGCAGCAGCAGCAATACAGAAATTATAAGTTGTTCCTTTTTTAGTAGTTACCCTTGAAATTTTAACATGCATTTTTATCGGCGTCTAAAGATCAGTGTTTATCGTTCTGCTGAGTGTATCATTCTCCATCTCTAGCTATGTATTATATATAGCTGCCCGGTATTTTAGCTATTTGTCAGTTTTTTAACCATACAAATTAACTATTGCTATTATTGCTTTATAAGACTTAGTATGTGTTTACATTTACCCACATTATCATCATTTTCTTGGCTCAGCATTTCTTCTGTCTCAGGTCTCAGACCTGCCTTCTGGGATCATTTTACTACTCCTTGAGATATATTCTTTTTTAAAGTTAAAAAAAATTTTTTTAATTAAAAAAAATTATTAGATTTTTTGCTGCATTGGGTCTTCATCACCATGTTCGAGGACTACTCTCCAGTTGTAGTGCACAGGCTTCTCATTGCTGTGGACTCTACGTAGAGCATGGGCTCTACGGCACTTGGGCTTCAGTGGTTACAATGCACAGGCTTAGTTGCCCTGCAGCACGTGGAATCTTCTTGGATCAGAGATCAAACCTGTGTCTCATGCACTGGCAGGCGGATTCTTAACCATTGGATCACCAGGGAAGTCCTCCTTGAAGTATATTCTTTACCAAAGATTTGTGGGTGGAAAACTGTTGCGCTTCCCTGAAAAATCTCTATTTTGCTTTGTTCTGGAGAAATTGGTTTTGCTGGATTTACGTTTTTAAGTTGACAGTTACTTTCACCTCTTGGCAGATACTCTTCTGCTGTACCCTGGATTCTCTTGCAGTTGATAAGAAACCAGCTGTGGACTGTCATTCCTTTTTGTACATTTTATTTATTTATTTTTGGCTGCGTTGGGTCTTTGCTGCTGCAGGAGGGCCCTTCTCCAGTTCCCGAGAGCAGGGCTACTCTTCGTTGCGTTGCGAGGGCTTCCTGTGGTGGCTTCTTCCTGGAGCAGGGATCAAACCTGTGTCCCCTGAATTGGCAGGCAGATTCCTATCCACTGCACCAACAGGGAAGTCCTGTCATTCCTTTTGATGGAAGAAATTTTCACATATTGAGGTATATGCAAGTCATTCTAACTTATACATGATGTAACTTAAGCTTTATGATAACCAAAACAGCCCGCCTGTGGCCTATCAAACATATGTGGCTCAGTTCAGTTCAGTCGCTCAGTCATGTCCGACTCTTTGCCATCCCACAAACTGCAGCATGCCAGGCTTCCCTGTCCATCAGCAACTCCCGAAGCTTGATCAAACTCATGTCCTTCGAGTCATTGTACATCTGCTTTAACCATTAAAGAAAATAATGCATTTTAAAAAGTAAAAATGGAGTAATTGCAGTTCAGGCATCCAAATTGGAGCTGGATGGCCATTGTGGATATGGTTTCAGACAGGTTCCTCCATCAACTGAGAACTTGAATTTTCTGGACTGTATCAGACTCAAAGACACCACCAGCCATTCTCAAAACAGTGTCGGCTAGCAGCTGTCAGCTGCAACCTGAGATCTCAAGGTCTTCCCGTAAAACTAGGCAACCATTTTGGGCCCCAACCAATCCTTGCTTAATAAGCATCTTTATTTCTTGCAGCCTCTGATTATAATCTTGATAAAAAAAACTTATATAGTTTTGCAGTTTTTGCCTTTATAAGCCACCTCCATCTTGTAGTCTAGCAGAACACAATTCAAGTGCTTCTTGACTCTGTATTTCCAGGGGTGTAGCTCTCAGTTTGGCTCAAATAAAACTCTTTTCCAGTCCTAATAATAGATTTTTATTGTTTCTGTTGATACTTTATAGGCAATGTCTTTTCTGCCTGGTTGCTCTTTATTTTGGGGATACTGCAGTTTCCTTTTATTTAATCTTTTCCATTTGTTATGTTTCCTCAGTCCAAGGATTTGAGTCTTTCCTTGATTTGGGGAATATGGTCATCTTTTTATTTGTCTTTGTATACTGTCTCTCCCGTAGTCTTTCAAAGGTCTCTTTTTGGAATTCCTATTAGAGGTGTGTTGAACTTTGTCCCACTATCCTCCATGTCTCTTAAACTCATATTGTTTTTATTGGAATATAATTGCTTCACAATGTTGTGTTTCTGCTTCACAATGACATAAATCAGCTATATGTATCAGTTATATGCATACATATATCCCCCCCCTCTTGGAATCTCCCCCGACACCCAGTCCCACCCATCTAGGTCACCATAGAGCATCAAGCTGAGCAGCTCCCTGTGCTATACCACAGGTTCCCATTAGCTATCTACTTTACACACAGTAGTGTATTTATGTCAAACCCAGTCCTCCAATTCATCCCACCTTCCCTGTATGTCCACATGTCCATTCTCTGTCTGCATCTCTATTCCTGCCCTGGAACTAGGTTTATCTGTACCATTTTTCTGGATTCCACATATGTGTATTAATATAGGATATTTGTTTTTCTCTTTCTGACTTACTTCCTTGTGTATGGCAGACTCTAGGTTCATCCACATCTCTACAAATGACCCAGTTCCATTCCTTTTTATGGATGAGTAATATCCATTGTATATATGTACCACATCTTTATCCATTCATCTGTCAATGGACACTTAGGTTTAAACTCATATTTTTAATGCCATGGTTTCTCTGTGCTATTATGCTCTCTTTAGATTTGTCTCTCTTCTTAGTTTTTTAATTTGTTGTTTAACCTACCCATTGATGTTTTAAATCCAAACGATTTTTTCATTTCTAAAAGTTCTTTTTGGTCCTTTTTCAAATACCCTGATCATTTCTGAGAATCTCTTGCTCCTCATTCTTAATTTCAACTCTTTCTTTTTGTCTTTAAATATATTCAGCATATTTATTCTATATTATATACTTGATAATTCTGATATATAAGGTTTTTGCAGGTCTGATTCTGCTCATTGTTGATGCTAATCCTCCCTTTAGGGTGCCTCATTTCCTTGCATATTTTGTGATTTCTTTTTGTTATCCCATGTTCATTGGTAGTTTATTGGTGGTAATCCTGTGAAGCCTGGTAGAAGTTGTGTTTCCCCGAGATTATTTATATGTACTTATGACAGGTGCTGGGGCAAGGTGCTACCCACCAGACACCTTTTATGCTCATCCCAACTTGGATTTTTCAGATTATGCCAGTTGTGTGAATTTGAACCAAAATTCCACGTAAGAGTTACAAATTCTCAAAAAATAAACTATTTCTCTCCTATCAAAGACAGCAACAGACATATGCATTTTATTGTTATTTAACTCTTTCACAGAGAGTACAGTCCTTAAGCTTTCTATTTTCTTTTTCTTTCATGGAACCAAGGCTTTGTCTTCACCTAGCCTTTGAAATAAAAATCCCTAACTTACCAGACAGTGGCAATTCCCCCAAAGTGATCACTAGCTTTACTACCTTACCTATCTTAATTCAAGTTTAGAATTAATTTTTGGCCTCTTAAAGATTTCTTCTAATTTATTCTAAGCTCATTTACACATTTGAAGAGGATGGTTGATATATTTTATGCTACATTTAGGTGTCTTGTAATAAAGTGTGTTTTGTCTTATTTTTTCGTCACGTTGCCCAGAATGAGTCCTCCTTGGGTTTTCTTCAGTTTCTGCAGTCAGCCTCTACTGTCCCCCTCATTCCCTGCCAAATATCCTTCTTCCAAACTCCCAGACCACCTTAGTAGAAAATACAATGTTGTGAAGTTTTAAGCCCCTTGGTATTTAAAAGATATTGACAAGGTCACCAATTAGCAGATAGTTAACTACTTTGCCATAATCAGTGACTCTACTCTATTTAGCCTAATGTACTTATAGGAAGAACCAGGAAGAGAGAACCTGGGGTTCTAGCATTTGAATTTAACAATCAATAGGAGGCAATACTGGAAACTGGGATTTTTTTTATGACAAAAGTAAAGTTTCACTGAACTGATTAATTTACCAGGATTATTTTTGCCCTGATTTCATAGGGACCAGACCTTATACACCAATTCCAAGAGGAAAGTAGCCTAGGAGAAGTAGTATCAGCATTTACCATTAACCAAATACCAGAAGTCAAGAACACCATTGTTATAGGTCTGGTGAGGGAAAGTATGGGAAATACAGGGAATGACTGCTAATGTTAATCCCTATCAGGCCAGAAAAACTCTGCCAGTCCAGGAAAACTAGTATTTGGGTCCAGTTACATTAGCAGTTTCTGCATTTGCCTCTTCTAATACAAGTTGCCAACCAGAGAGTTCCACCTTGATAAAGGAGTGATGTTGTGCCAAATGAACCAAGTCTTTATTTCCAATAGGAATTATTCACAGGAAAGAAAGTTTTCCCTCTGTTTTTGGTTTATCCATTTTAATAATCTTTTGTCTTTTTTGCCTCACCTGAAGCCGTGGACCAACCTTCGGTGAGTCCCCCTTAGCTTCAGGTTGGAAGGTTATTATGGCCGTATTGTGGCTCATGGAGACAGGAGAAGCCACCCGAATGATGACGGTGTAGAAGAAGTAGACAGGGACAGGCAGGACGGTGATGACGACGAGGAATATAAGCAAGGCTTTAGCCCATGATGGATAAATTCGGGTCACCTCATGTGACTATGGAGAAAAGGGAAGAAGGTTTAGAATGTCCAGGTTCTCTGAAGTGGAAGGCTGAAGAGGGTAGGGATAGGAGACAAACCAAGGCCACAGACTAAATAAATGAATCCCCAGGGAATCAGATGAGTGTGTCCTAGTTGTAAGAGAGGATTTAGGAGTGGGAGTGGGGAGGAAAAAAAGTGGACTGAAAAGTCTCATGTCCACTCCTTAGGGGGGTCTGGGGAGGGAGGCTCACAATTCTTGAGTCCCAGGCCAAGTAGGTGATCTCCTTCACAGACAGGTGAATCAGGGTGCTTAAAAACAGGACTAGCAGCACAAATGGAGACAGAAAACACCACAGCCAACGATAGATGGGGGAGATGGGGTGGCCCATCATGATACTCAGGTCTGTAAGGAACCTGGGAGGAAGGGTCACAAGACTTTGGGAGGCCCATTCAAGCCTTACCCAGCCTTGGTGTGGGGGTCAGTCCAAACCTAACCTGGGAGAAAACCCTTAACATTTCTTAAACCTTTCTGTTCACACCTCCACAACCAGCCTTCTTGCCACTAATTCATCCACTTTCAGTCTGGTTTCTGTCCCATCCCAGGGTTTTTCTTTTAAATCTCTCTGCTCCATCACCCTTCAGGATAAAAGCCCAACTTTCTGAAAGTAGGTTCTTTAAGCCCACACATCAGCTTTCTTTGGTGAACCTTCTTAATCCCAATACATACAATTCAGGTTCCTTCTGCTTAGAACACCCTTCTCTCTTTCTCTCCCTTGACAAACTTCTCCTTCATCTTTCTATATTCTATTCATGCATCCTCTCCTTGACTGACTCTTCGATCTTCTTTAGATAAAAATCTGTGTTTCTAGAGTGCCCTCAGTTGCCTCCATCCTGCTCAAGGATATGTCTTTCTCCTTGGACTCTGAGAGCAGAAACTAAAGTTAATTTATCTCAGTATCCCCCAGTACTCACCACAAGGCCTGCCTGGCACATAGGAGGCTCTAAGAAATATTTGAGAGTGACTGGTTGCATGAATGAACAAACTGATGCCAAGAGTCACTGTCACCTATAAACACGGCCACCCTTGGATTACACGGGGCTTCTCAAATGGTAGTGTGCATATGAATCACTTGGGGTTCCTGTTAAAACACAGATACAGATCCAAAGGTCTGGGGTGGAGCCTGAGGGTCTGCATCTCTGATAAGCTTCCAGGTGCTGCCAATGCCACTGATCCACAGAGCAAGCTTTCAGAAGCAAGGGATTACACATTTCAGATGTCCACACTACCCTGGTTGAAAGAAGAGCTCAGGAGCCCCTAGGACTTGATCTAGACTGCTCGCCACTTTCCCTCTTTATATTGATATTCCCCTGGAACCAGCATGCTCTTCTTTTTTCCCACCCTCTTGGGATCTCTCCATATGCCCTGTGATAAGAGCCTGGCAGTGAGAGCAAAAGGGACTCTTAGTTGTGTGGCAGGAAATCCTAGGATTGGGACATCACCTCCTGGCCCCATAGATCCAGGCCATGGCGATGGTCTCCAAGATGACGATGAAGAAAAGGGGCAGAGATACCCAGTAGTCATCCAGCAGGTTCACATAGTAGCTGCCGGAGGGCCTCACAAAAAGGAGGCTGCCCAGGAACATAGGCACACAGACACCCACTGGAGAGAAACATCAGATATAAATCAAGATCAGTACCGAACTTGTGCTGTGTAAGTCCCATTGGGGTTACAGTAAATGATGGCCATAGGTGGGAGTAGAGTCATAGGTCCGAGTACCTGTGAGCAGCTTTGAATGCTCCCTGAGGGAAGAGAAGGTATCCTGGAGAGGAGTGATGATGCCTTGTATGATTCCTATCACAGTGCTCAGCCCCAGGTTCACCAGCAACAGGAAGGTAACGATGGACCAGAAGGTGGGTCCAGAAAACAAAGAGACGATGTCACTAAACGTCACAATGACCACACCTGGACCGATCATAACCTGTGAATGAAGGAAAGAACGGTGAGGGCTCTGAGCTCAGTCTGGGGAGCCCTAACTCTATTTCCATCCTCTCCCCTAGAAAACTATCTGTAGCCCTGTTCATGGCTATTATTATACTCATTTGGCCTTGAGGCATGAAGATTTCCTCCTGGTCTAGCAACTCTTTGGGGTTGGGGTAAAGAAGCTTATATGAATTCTAGTGCTTTGTGCTACAAAGGCTACAACTGCCTTATCACAAAAGGATACTATGAATCTTGGTCTTGGTTGTCCAAGATGCTTCTGAGAATTGCCTTTCCGAATTCTACAGACATCTAAGCAATGTGGAAGTTTCTGGTGCTCTGGGGGCTTTAAGGGGAACTCTACAGCCCTATCCCCAACCCCCTACCTACCTTATTCAATTCCTTAGATAAGTCGCAATCGGTCAAATTGGGTAGGATTCTGCTTTTGATGTGTTCAGGGAGGTTGTTGAGCCACTTGGGGTAGATGGCGCTCGGATCATGGTACAGACTGTCTGGAGGGTGGGCCTCAGGCGGCAGGACCTGGGCAGTGACCAGATCCATCACTTTTTCAGCATTCCTGGGGACAGGAGTAGAATTATATAGAACCATTTGGCCTTTGATGATAACCTCCTCCCTCAGCCTCTAGATGAAGAGGGAAATTACTAAAGTTTTTGATTTGATTAAAGTAGGGCCTGCACTGAATCCTAGGTATCCAGGATCCTGCATGACACCTATTTTCATAATCACAGAAATGTTTGTGTGAGGCCAGAGAATTTCTGACTGAGGCAGACTCTTGGAGGGGTCTTTCCTACAGTACCATTGAGGGTTTTCAGATTTTTACCTCCTACTGGACAATCTCAGGATAATGTTATGGCTTCCCAGCTTTCTTGACCTGCTGGCCTCTTCAACTTCTTTACTCACAACTCTCTCAACCTTCTGTACTTCAGCTGTCCTCAATTACTAAGCCTTTTTCAACTTGCCACGCTCTCTCGATTGTCTTAGTGTCTTGGTCCCTGATGTTCTCTCTGCTTAGAACTATCCTATTCTAGCCGCACTTAGTCTACCCCAATTCCACCCCCTGAACATTCTCCACTTGGCAAATTCCTCCAAATCCTGACTCACTCACTGTACTATTTACTCCCATGGAAATCTGTTCATGATCTCTTATGAGGGCAAAGCAACAAACTGCAGAAAAGTAGTATGGTATAGGCCAATTTTTTTAAAAATAGCATGTTTTTATAAACGGGTCTGTGAATTGGAAACACTTGAAAGAACACTCCCAGTGATTACTTGTCAGGAAACAAACTCAGCTCAGGATTGCCTCTACCAGGAAACCTTCTCTGACTTCTCCCAGTTAGTAGCTCCCTCCTCTGTGTCCATTCATCATCCCTACCACTAGTCCTCATCTAGTTTGTGATTATCTGTTTACTATTTGCTTCCTCATTTTCTTGAAGTCAGGGATGGTAGTCTAGTTTACCATTGGCTGTGCTGACAGAGCTCAACACAGGGGCTGGTAGATAGGAGATGTTTTTATAAACGTCTGACGAGCATTTTTGGAATGAACATTATAGGAGAAGAAAATGGGGACTATGGCTATAAAAAACAGGCTATGGGGACCCTGGTGCAGCAGGACCTTTTTTTGTCTAATGGTTCAGCTGAAAGTATCCTCTAATTTGTCCATGGCAGCCTCCAGTTAAGAATGGGGTGAACACACTTTTGAAAACTTCCAACTTTGGGAATTTCCTAGTTTAGAAAAGCATCTCTGAAAGAGACAGAGGTGGTAGGATTCAGGTGTTTCTAAGGTTTAGGATGCTCCAATTGGAGGACCCCATATTGACAGCCAACTTCCTTGAGTGATGGGAGCCTAGACTGGAGTTGTGTGGGCTATTTCTAAGACTGGTTTTTGTGATGATCTCCATATGAAAGATTGGGCTCACATCAAGTAACATTTTTCGTTGTTTTTTGTGGCCAAGTGGCCCATTACAGCAAATACAAACACTGTGGTAGTCAGTGAAACAAGCAAGTTGAGAAAAGCCACAGCATAGGCATCAATGACACAGTTATTGGACCGAGGGATATACGAGCTGATTGCTGTGAAGCTGCCAAAGCCGGGGCCCAAGGACAAAAAGAGCTGGTTTCCTGTTCGGCGCCACACTTCCACAGAATACAGGGCTGGTACCTGAGAAGGAAAAGTACCATGTAAATGGGGATACATAGAGGGGAGAGACAAGCCATGATGGAAATAGAAGATGAGAAGGGAGTGAAAGAGGGAGCTAGGAGGGTTTCTATCAGACTATTAACCCTACTATTTGGATAAGAGACTTAAAGAGTGGGTGATGCCTTACCTTGGCAGCCAACAAATTCTTGAGGCCAAAATATGCGCCTTTCATCGTGAGACTCCGGATAAGAAGAGAGAAAAGGATGATGTAGGGAAGGAGTACTGAGATATACAGCATCTGAGTAGGAAGTATGATTCACAAAGAAAAGTTCAGCAGAGGCAGAAGTCTGTAGAGTAAGATCAAAGGCTATTGGGAATCAGAGGGAGGTCAGATTAGAGGGAATGAGAAGTTGGAGATGTATAGGCATCAAGTTAGGAGAATATTAGGGGATCTCAGATAGAAGGAAGTCCACCACATTAGTAAGTCAGAGGGTAGCTCACCTTCCCAGTGGACTTTGGCCCTTTGATCATGGAGATGCAGATGATTAACCAGATCACAAGGACAGAGGCACTCAAATGCATGACTGGTTTCCCATCTATCTCAATTTCATCTGTGGCCTTCAATACCTTCCGGTACCAGAAGTATGTGGTGGGGCTGGTCCGTGCGCATTCAGAATCTGAGGTGAACTGGCCATGGAGGAAACTGCAAGGCCAGGTGTGCCTCCCGCTTCTTCACATCCACCCACTCCTTCCAGTCCCATTTCATCGTATTCTCCCAAGGATCCTTTTCCTACTTCATTCCTCTGTCCTCTCAGCCCTCCCATTTACCCTTTTCTTCCCTCACTTCTCACCAATACTGGAATTCTTTGATAGGGGGCACAATAACCAAGGTAGTGGAGACTGGAAAGACTGAACCAAATAGAAGAGATTCCATGCCATGAGCACACTGTAGTACAAGCCCACGATGATGCACACCTAGGGACCATGAAGAGTTCTGGAGATGAGAAAAAGGTAGGCTAGCCGGAGGGAGAGCTGGGGAACCGAACAGACTTCACCCTTGGAAGCGAAGTCATGGGACCCATTCCAGGATGAGGGTTAGGATGGGGATGGGGTGTCAAGGGTAGGCCTGGGCAGCCCAGGGCTCCTCACCATGAAGCTTGTATACCCTACACCACCAATCCAGGGGCTGATGACCTTCCACACACCAATGCTGCCCTGACGCATCCTCTGACCAGCTGCCATCTCCAGGAAGAGGAGAGGAATCCCAACCAAAAACATCATCAGGATGTAGATGATGAGAAAACTGCCTGTGCAGGGATTCAAGAAGGAGCTCTCAGAACCAGCCATCTGGCCTGGACTTCTTCATAGGTCCAGGAAGACATGTTCCCCACCAGTGACCTCCCTCAGGGCCACAGGCATCAAGGGTCAACTGCTTCCACATCCCTCACAGTCCCAGGTGTCTAGACCCCAATTCCTGGAAGACCAAGATACCTAGTCTCTCTCGCCTTGACCCAGGCCTCTAGCTTCACCGTTCTTATGAAACTAAGTATTCAGATATCCTGCTCCCACCCTCCCAAGGTTCCAGGGGTTCAGGTACCTGGCCCCTGCCTAGGTCAGTTTCCCAAATCTTCAGCCCCTACATATCTCAGGGACCCCAGAGTAGCCAGGACAGGTCTCTGGCTCCCCACCCCCTTGTGGGTCCATGATTTCTGGTCCCCAGGCTTACCACCTCCATTGTGAAAACACAGATAAGGAAAGCGCCAGATGGTGCTCAGCCCCACAGAGAAGCCCACCTGGGCCAGGAGATACTCAGTTTTATTGGCCCAGATTGGCCGTTCATGGGGAGCTTCATACTTTGGCCCATCTTTGTTTGGGGTCTCCAGTATGTCTTCATTATCTTCATCAGACCAAACATGTGCTGACAGGTCAAACTTCTGGCTCTCCTCAGTAGGTATCTCGGACACTAACTGGTAAGCTGAGGTAGTAGCAGTGAGGGATATGGAAGTTGAAGGTACAGACAGCTGAGATTTCTCTTCCTGAGACTCCGTGTCTTCATTAACAGTTGTCATCCTGGGTGAACTCTAATTCCTGCTTCTGCAGGGATGGGGCCTTCTTCCTCGTTGACCTTAAGGACATTAAGAACTGCAGACTTTAGGTTTATGAGCTAAAGGGAAGACGAGATTAATCCTGCAAAAAACCCCTGAGGCCTCCCCAACCTTCTTATCCTTATGTGGTAAGAATATGGAGTCTCCACTCTAGAAAAGATCTCTAGGAAATAATAACTTAAAACAATACCATCTACAATACCAAAAGGCTTAAAATAATTTTATGAGGAATAATTTTATAACGAAAAATAAGCAAGACCTTTACACACACACACAAACTATAAAATGTTGTTGAGAGAATAAAGAAGCCCTAACATGCTCATGAATTGGAAGTCTCAGTAGTCTAACAACATCCATGTTGCCCAATTTGATCTATAGATTCAATACAGTTCTTATTAAAATCACATCAGGGTCTTTGAGAAAATCAACAAGCGAATTCTAAAGTGTATATGAAAAGCCTAAACTGGTTAACACAATCTTGATGGAGAAGAAAAAATGGAAAGACTAACTATAAAGATATAGTCATTAAAAGAGTATGGTATTGATAGAAGGATCTACAGCACAAATAAATCAATGGAGTAATATGCTACGCTATCCAGTGTGATAACTATTAGCCAGGGACTATCTAAATTAAAACTAAGTAACATTAACAATTTAGTTCCTCAGTCATACTGCCACATATCAAATGCTTAGTAGACACATGGATACCATATTAGAAGGACAGATATACAAATTTCCATTATCACAGAAAATTCTCTGGATACCAGTGGGAGAGCTCAGAAACACACTCACACATATACAGACACCTGATTTACAACAAAGATGGCACTGCAAAGCTGTAGAGAAAGGACACTGCTTTCAATAAATGACTAGTTGCTTGCGCAATTGGATATCTATACAGAAATAAATGAACCTCGGCCTCCTCAACTTCACACATTAAATAAAAATATATTCAGAGCAGACTGTAGTTATATAAAAGGTAAAACAATAAGATTTAATAAGATGAAAACCCCAGGAGAATACCTGTATGACTTGAGGGTAGGAACAGATTTCTTAGACAGTAGTGCACAAAAAGCACTAGTCATAAAGGAAAAGTTTGACATATTGGACAAAATTAAAAATAGAAGTGTCTTTCAATCAAAAGTGACCATTAATTGAGTAAACACAGACAAGTCACAGAAGATATCTGCAACGTACATGATGGACAGAATCATGCCCTCTTCCAGGATATCCACATCCTAATGCCTGGAACCTGCCAATATGTTACCTCACATTTCTATGTGATTAAATTATGGATCTTGAAACGGGGAGATTATTTGGGATTATCTATGATAGACACATAGGTAAGAGAAATGGCAATTCCTGGAGAAGGAAATGGCAACCCACTCCAGTATTCTTGCTTGGAGAATCCCATGGACAGAGGAGCCTGGCGGGCTACAGTCCACGGGGTTGCAATGAGTCGGACACGACTGAGCGACTTCACTCCACTTACGCATGATGGACACAATGTAATTACTGGGTCCTTGTAAGGGAAAGAAGGAGATAGCAGGTTCCAAATCACAAAAGGAAATAGGATAGCAGAAGCAGAAATCGGAGTGATATCCTTTGAATATGTAGAAAGGAGCCATGATTCAAGGAATGTAGATGAATCCTAGTATGTGGAAAAGGCTAGGAAATGGCAAAGCTTAGGTCCTATGTAAAGAACACAGGCCTGCTGACAACTTGCTTTTAGTTCAGTGAAACTGATTTCAGATTTCTGACCTGCAGAACTGTAAGATAATACATTCATATTGTGTTAAGCAACTAAGTTTGTAGTTATTGTTACAGCAACAAAATACACAACCAAAAAGGGCATGTTTTTCCTCTAAAATTTATTTTTAAAAAAAACACCCACAAATAAATAACAAAAGGCAGGAAGGGAAAAAGTGGAGGGAAGGGAACAGAAAGCTCAAACAGGCATATTATCAAAGAAGATATACAAATGGCCAAGAAAGAGGAAAAGATACTCAATGCTCAACTTCATTCATCAATAAGAAAATGTAATTTAAAACCACAAATGAGAACAGATGGGTGTATATGTGATAAATCAAGTAAGGTAATATGTTAACTGTAGAATCTAGGTCGATGGGTATATGGATGGTCACTGTATAAATCTTTGAACATTTCTGTATGCTTAAGAATTTTTTCACAATAAAATATTTTGAAGGACACCACAATAAGATACCACTATATATCCACTAGACAAGCAAACATGAAAAAGACTGATTAAACCAAATAATGGCATGTGTAGAAACTTCTGGAACTCATATACACTGCTGGTAGGAACACGGATCGCTACAGCCGCTTCAGAAAACTAGTTGAATGTACCACATACTTTAAATATTCTCATACGTTATCACCCTTTTCAAAGTGATTATCTAACAGAAATGTGTACATAAGTGCGCCAAAAACCACATCCAAGAATGCTCATAGCTGCAATATTCATAACTGCCAAAACCTGCTGCTGTTAAGTCACTTCAGTCATGTCCGACTCTGTGCGACCCCATAGACGGCGGCCACCAGGCTCCCCCATCCCTGGGATTCTCCAGGCAAGAACACTGGAGTGGGTTGCCATTGCCTTCTCCAATGCATGAAAGTGAAAAGTGAAAGTGAGGTCACTCAGTCGTGTCCGACCCTCAGCGATCCCATGGACTGCAGCCCACCAGGCTCCTCCATCCATGGGATTTTCCAGGCAAGAGTACTGGAGTGGGGTGCCATTGCCTTCTCCGGCCAAAACCTGAGAACAGCTCAAATATCTTTCAACAGTAGAATTAATAAGTGAGAGTATATTCATATAATGAGGAGACAACAGTAAAGAGTTAATTACAGGTATGTGCAACAATCTGGATGAATCTCAAAAATATTTTGAATGAAGGAAGCCAGGCCCAGAAGAGTACATACTATACAATTCTATTTATAAGAACAGGCAAAACAAATTTATGGTATCAGAAGTCAGGATAGCATGTTCACGTTGTGACAATTTATCTAGCCATAATTATGATTTGCACATGCCTTAATATGTGATACTTCAATAAAAGTTTATCTAAAAATAAACGTTTGGGGAAAAAGCTGGATTTCTATACAAAACAATAAACAGAAAGTGGATTTTAAAAATCCACAAAGCAACAAAAACTTTATGACATCAAGAAGTAAATATAAACAACATTAAACGTCTTAAATAAAAGCAGAAATATTCTATGTTCATGGGCATAAATACTCAGCATGGAATTTCTCCCCCAAATTTATAGATTCAATGCAATTCCAATCAAAATATAAACTTTTTTTTTTTTTCCACGAAAGCTAGCAAAGATTTTACTCTATATTTATTTGGCTGTGCCAGGCGGCATATGGGATCTTAGTTCCCTGACCAGGGATCAAACTCACACCCCCTGCATTGGAAGTACAATCTTAACCACTAGGCCACCAGGGAAGTCTCTACAATTTATACAGAGGAATAAAGTGTCAAAAATAATGAAGAGACACCGTCTGTTACTGGCCAAGGTGGAGTAAGCTAACGATACATAACCAATCCTCACTAATTAGCTAAAATCTCTGGATAGAATATAAAAAGCAACTACCTGAGGACTTTGAAAAGTAAATAGCAGCAGTCAGAATGGGTATTTAACTTGAACAATGACTTATAATGGAGAGAATGAGTGTCACATATTTTTTCCCTCCTTTGTCTCTGGTCCAAGAATAAGCCAAATCATAGAACTGTACAACAAGCACTAAATAAAAAAAACTCCAGGAGAAATCTCCTATTTCTCAAGGACCAGGAAAAGGAGCTCCTATGCCTACTCCTCCCCCCAAATAGGATGGAGGAAATACCAATTTCCCCTTCACAACCTGGAGGCTCACCTCTGAACTACACAAGTATGGAACGAATGCAAAGAAGCACAGCAAGGCTTTGAAAACCGAACAGTGTAGAAACAACTTCCCAAGCCACAGACTAACCCTGGGGTGGCACATGCTAACCCAAATAGCATCACAAAGGCTGTGAAAATTGAACTAACACTAACCACACCCATAGAAGATATGACAAAATTTTCCATCTGAACTCAACCAGGTTGATGGTCTGTTAAAACAAAATAAGCAAACAAATTCAACATTCTCCAGAGGATATTAACAGGATCTTGAGTCTCAAGACATAATATTCAAATTTTCCAGGATACTATCCAACATAACTCACCACTTACACACACATACACACACACACACACACACACACACACACGCACAAATCTGACCATTTCCCAAGGGAAAAGACAATAGATGTCAACCCTGAGATGACCCAGATGATGGAATTATTACACAGACTTATTTAAAATTTTTTATTATTTTTCCAGCTTTAAGGAGGTATGATTGACAAGTAAAAATTGTAGGGACTTCTCTGGTGGTCCAATGGCTAAACTTCATGCTCCCAGTGCAGTGGGTCCAGGTTCAATCTTTGGTCAGGGAACTAGAACCCACATGCCGCAACTAAAGATCCCCTGTGCTGCAGCTAAGACCCAGTGTAGCCAAATAAATATATACATATGTAAATACATGTATATATATATATCTTTAAATTATGTATATTTATGGTATACATGTGATGTTTTGATATATGTGTACATTGTGAAATGATTACTACAATGAAGTTAATTAACGTCTCTCACCTCACACCATTAATTTTGTGAGTGTGGTAAGAATACTTAAGATCTACTTTCTTAGTAAATTTCAGATTTACAATACATCATTAACTGTAAAGTCATCGCGCTGTACATGGAGAACTTACTCATTTTATAATTGAAAGTTTGTTCTCTTTGACCAACAACTTCTTTTCCTCCTTCCCTCTGCCCCTGTAATCACTCTTCTTCTCTTTGTGTGAGTTAGACTTTTTTAGATTCCACATATAAGTGAGATCATGCAGTATTTATCTCTCTGTGCCTGGCTTATTTCACTTGGTTAATGTTCATGAGGGCTTCCCCCGTGGGTCAGCGGTAAAGAATCTGCCTGCCAATACAGAAGACTCAGGAGACGCAGGTGCAATCCCTGGGTTGAGGAGATCCCCTGCAGAAGGAAATGGCAAATACTCCAGTATTCTTGCCTGGAAAATCCATGGACAGAGGAGCCTGGTAGGCTATAGTACCGTAAGGTTGCAAAAGAGTCAGATAAGATTGAGCACAGCACACAGCACAATGTCCATGAGGTTCGCGTGGTCACAAATAGTAGTTTCCTTAAGGTCAATAATATTCCAGGGTGCACACGTATGTGTGTGTACATGTGTGTGCTATTAATACATTTTCTTTACCCCACTAAACCACTGTGGACACTTGGTTGTTTCCATTTCCTGGCTGTTGAGGTGAACGCTGCAATGAATGTGAGAGTGCCGATATCTCTTCAACATTCTGATTTCATTTCCTTTCAATATATACCCAGAATTGGGATCACTGGATCATATGGTAGCTCTATTCTTAATTTTTTGAGGAACTGTCATCCTGTTTTCCATAGTGGCTGTTCCAAGTTACATTTCTACCAACAGGGTATAAGGGTTCCTTTTTCTCCACATCCTTGCCAACACTTGTTATCTTGCGACTTTTTGATAATAGCCACATTAACAGACGTAAGGTGATATCTCATTGTACTTTTGACTCGCATTTCCCTGATAAGTGATTTTGAGCACCTTTTCATATAACTATCGGCGGCCATTTCTATGTCTTCTTGGAAAAAATGTTTATTTTTGAAGCTGGATTTTTTTTTTGCCAAAGTTGTATGAGTTCCTTAGTATATTTTGAATGTTAATACCTTATGGATACATGGTTTGCAAATATTTTCTCCCATTTCATAGGCTGCCTTTGTATTTTTTTGTTTCATTTGCTGAGGAGAAACTTTTAAATTTAATGCAGTTGTTCTTGCTTTTGTCCTGTGTTTTTGGTATCATAACTCCCTCCCTCCAAATCATTAGTTCTAGGAGTTTTATGGCCTCTGGTCTTCAAACAACACAGAATTGTTTTGTATGGGGTTAGATAAGGGTCTTATTTCTTTCTTTTGCATGTGAGAATCCAGTTTTTCCAGAACCATTTATTGAACAGAATATCCTTTTCCCACTGTGTATTCTGGGATCCTTTGTTTAAGATTGGGGATTCCCTGGTAGCTCAGCTGGTAAAGGATCCGCCTGCAATAACGGAGACCCTGGTTCAATTCCTAGGATGGGAAGATCCCTTGGAGAAGGGATAGTCTACCCATTCCAGTATTCTCGGGCTTCCCTGGTGGCTCAGCTGGTAAAGAATCCGCCTGCAATGCGGTATACCTGGCTTCAATCCCTGGGTTGGGAAGATCCCCTGGAGAAGGGAACAGCTACCCACTCCAGTATTCTGGCCTGGAGAAGTCCATGGACTGTATAGTCCATGGGGTCACAAAGAGTCGGACATGACTGAACAACTTTCGCTTCACTTGTTTAAGATTAGTTGACTGAATATGTGTGGCCTTATATCCAGGCTCTCTATTCTGTTCCATTGGCCTAGGTGTCCGTCTTTATGCCAGTACAATATTGTTTTGATTTACAATAGCTTTGCAATATAATTTGACATTAGGAAATGTGATGCCCCCCAGCTTTGTTCTTCTTGCTCAAGATTGCTGTAGCTATTTGAGATCCTTTACAATTCTGTACAAATTTTAAGATTGTTTTTCCTATTTCTATGAAAAACCATCACTGGAATTTTGATAGGGATTGCATTTAATCTGTAAATTACTTTGGGTAGTATGGACATTTTGACAATATTAATTCTTTCAATACATGAACACAGGACACATTTCCATTTATTTTCATCTTATTCAGTTTCTTTCATCAGTGTTTTATAGATTTCAGTGTATAGATATTTCACCTCTTTTTTTAAAATTGTGTTTCACTTTATTGCACTTTGCAGATATTGCATTTTTTTCTAACTGAAGGTTTGTGGCAACCCTGCACTGTAAGATGATGGTTAACATTCTTTTAGCAATAAAATATTTTAAAATTATGTACAATTTTCAGACACAATGCTATTGCACACTTAATCATATGGTAGTTTTACTTTAAAATTTTGAGGAAATTTTTTTATAAAAATAGAAAAATTCATCCTAAAATTCATATGGACTCTCAAGGGATCCTGAATAGCCAAAACAATCTTGAAAAAGAAGAATAAAGCTGGAGGACTCATACTTCCTGATTTCAAACTTTACTACAAAGCTGCAATGATCAAAACAGTGTGGTACTGACATAAAGATAGACATATAGACCAGTGGATTAGAATGAAGAACCCAGAAATAAAACCCTTACATATACAGTAAATTGATTTTTGACAAGGGTGCTAAGATCATTCAATGGGAGAAGAATGGGGTATTTTCAATAATTTGCGCTGGAAAAACTGGATATCCACATGCAAAAGAATGAAGTTGGACCTTTACCTAACACCCTATACAAAAACTAACTCAAAATGGATCAAAGATCTAAATGTAAAATCTGAAATTATAAAACTACTAGGAAAAAACATAGGGCAAAACTTACACGATACTGGATTTGATTTCTTGGATATGATACCAAAGGCACAGGCAATAAAACTATATGTAGATAAACTGGACTCCATAAAAAATTTTTGTGTATAAAAAATAATACCACTAAAGTAAAAAGGTAACCCACACAATAAATATTTTCAAAACCATATGTTTGACAAGGGATCAATATCCAGAATATACAGTGTGTATGCTAAGTCGCTTCAGTTGTGTCTGACTCTGCAACCCAATGGATGTAGCCTGCCAGACTCCTGTGTCCATGGGATTCTCCAGGCAAGAATACTGGAGTGGGTTGTCATGCCCTCCTCCAGGGGATCTTCCCAACCCTGGGATTGAACCCATGTCTCCTGCATTGGCAGGCAGGTTTTTTACCACTAGAGCCACCTAGAGAACACCACAAATTCATTTAAAAATGGTGAAAGGATTTGAATAAATATTCTGCCAAAGAAGATATATAAATGATCAAGAAGCACATGGAAAGATGCTCAACATCACTAATGGTGGTTTCGTCGCTAAGTCGTGTGCAACTCTTGCCACCCCATGGACTGTAGTGCGCAAGGCTCCTCTGCCCATGGGATTTCCTAGGCAAGAATACTAAAGTGGGTTGCCATTTCCTTCTCCAGGGGATCTTCCCAATGTAGGGATCAAACCCGGGTCTCCTGCACTGAGGGTGGACTCCTGCACAGGAGGTGGATTCTTTACCAACTGAGCTCCGAGGGAAATACAAATCAAAACTACAATAAGATACTATATCACATCCATGAGAATGGCTACTTAAAAAAAAAAAAAAAAAAAGAAAATAACAAGTGCTGACAAAGATGTGGAATGACTGGAGTCCTTGTGCCCTGTTGGTGGGAATGTAAAATGATATAGCTACTGTCTGGAAAATATTATGAAGGTTCTGCAAAAAATTAAAAATAAAATTGCCACATGATCCAACAATTCCACTTCTGGCTATATACCTAAAGTAATTGAAAATAGGGTCTTGAGAATTTTGTACGTTTATATTTATAACAGTATTATTCACATTAGCTAAACGTGGAAGAAATCCAAATGTCCACTGACAGATAAATTGGTAAACAAAATGTGGTATATCCATGTAATGGGATATTATTCAGCCTCAAAAAAGGAAGGAAATTGTGACATATACTACAGCATGGATGAACATTGAGGACGTTATGTTCATTGCTAAGCCAGCTACAAAAAGACAAAGACTATATGTTTCCACTTGTATGAGATACTTAGAATAGTCAAAATCATAGAGACAGACAGCTGTAGAATGGTAATTGTTAGGGTTAGAGGGAGGGAATAATAAGGAATTACTGCTTAATGGGCAGAGTTTCAGTTTCACAAGATGAAAGAAGTTATGCAGATGGATGTTGGTGATGGTTATGCAATATTATGAATGTATTTAACCACTGAACTGGACACTTAAAAATGGTTGAGATGGTAAATTTTACATTATGTGTATTTTTCCACAATTAAAAAAAAAGGGAAAAAATGGAATGCACGGGGTATAGCCAGCTTGGAATCAGATAAGATTGCAGTTTTAAAATTGACCTTAGAACAGATTTTTAATGAATGAAAATGAGAAATTAAGGGATCTGGAACACAGGAAGAGAAAGTCAACATAAAGGTGAATATAATACTTGGGAAAAAACAAATCTTTTCATATTTGTAGTTTATCACTTCAGACTGTTGTTAAAGAGGTTTCCTTTTTTTAATTAAGGGAGAAATAAAATTTAAAGTGGAAAATTCTGGCTTTTAGACTGGCAGCTGCTTTTACCTACTTAAACATCAACTTCTGGGATTAATCTGTTCACTGAACAAATATTTGACTGCCCGTTTGTCCTTAAAAATACATGTCTGACACTGTTCTAAGCCTTATAGACAGAGCAGTAAACAAACAAAAGTCCCACCTTCCTTGAGCTTACATTCTAGTAACTTAAAGTTATCTGTGTATAAAATCTGAAAAAATATGTACAGATTTAGAGAAAATTACATAATCTTAGCACACTATCATCTCTATTAGCTCTTTAATTTTGTGATAATTCCCTTATGCTTAAACATTAAGTTTACCCAACAAATCTGTGGGATTGTTTCACCATCTCCATTTGACACATAAGAAAGCTAAGAACAAGAAGAAAAAGCAGCTTGCTGAGAGACTCAGAGAATGACCTAAGGATATGGTATAACATAAACACAGATTTGTTTGTCTCCAAATGCTATTTTCTTCCCACCAGGCCCAGAAGCCTCTCAAGACAGGGATTGGAACAACAGAGCCATCAGTGAGTACATCTGGGATTAGTCTCGCTGCCCATGGACCACTAACACAGTGAGAGAACATGTGAACATTTCCATTTTAGATGGGTACAAACCCTACCACAAAGAGTCCTAAAACAACGTTCGGCTCAATTTCCTACCTACACTCTAGGCCCACCAGGTCTAGGTCCACCTGCCCTACTCCCTAGGTGGGAACACATATGTAGGTCTGGGGATGGGAAAATTGATGAGAGACAATTGATAAGAGACAATTTGGGGAAATGATGAGGGTGAGGGCATGTGGGAACCAACTTCTAACTGAGAAACAAACATCAAGAACCTCAACTGGCGATTTCCCTGGTGGTCCAGTGGCTAAGACTTTAAGCTCCCAATGTGGCGTGGGGGGCCCAGATTCAGTCCCTGATTGGGGAACTAGATCCCACATGTTGCAACTAGGGGTTCACATGCCTCAACCAAAGATTCTGCAACTAAAGATCCCACATGCTGCAAATGAGACCTATTGCAGCCAAATAAAGAGATTTTTAAAAAAGAGAGAGAATCTAAAACCACATAGAGAAAAAAATATATAAAGTAAGATCCAAGAGGCTAAGTAAAAACTCTATAGTCCTAAATTTGAATTGAAAAAAAAATAAGTATGCATTTATTATATATTTTTAGGGAAAAAAGGATTTCTTACCTGTATCTATTAAAATGGCTTACAAACAATGATCAATGCAATACAACAAACACTGCAAGCACAAAATTGTAATCTCTAAATAGGAGAAAGAGTACATCAAGGCTGTATACTGTCACTCTGCTTATTTAACTTATATGTAGAGTACATCATGAGAAATGCTGTGCTAGAGGAAGCACAAGCTGGAATCAAGGTTGCAGGGAGAAATATCAATAACCTCAGATATGCAGATGACACCACCCTTATGGCAGAAAGTGAAGAACTAAAGAGCCTCTTGATGAAAGTGAAAGAGGAGAGAGAAAAAGTTGGCTTAAAGCTCAACATTCAGAAAACTAAGATCACGGCCTCTTGTCCCATCACATCATGGTAAATAGATGGGGAAACAGAGGCTGGCTTTATTTTTCTGGGCTCCAAAATCACTGCAGATAGTGAGTGCAGTCATGAAATTAAAAGATGCTTGCTCCTTGGAAAGAAAATTATGACCAACCTAGATAGCATATTAAAAAGCAGAGACATTACTTTGCCAACAAAGGTCCATCTAGTCAAGGCTATAGTTTTTCCAGTAGTCATGTATGGATGTGAGAGTTGGACTATAAAGAAAGCTGAGCGCCAAAGAATTGATGCTTTTGAACTGTGGTGTTGGAGAAGATTCTTGAGAGTCCATTGGACTGCAAGGAGATCCAACCAGTCCATCCTAAAGGAGATCAGTCCTGGGTGTTCATTGGAGGGACTGATGTTGAAGCTGAAACTCCAATACTTTGGCCACCTGATGCGAGTGCCAAAGAATTGATGCTTTTGAACTGTGGTGTTGGAAAAGACTCTTGAGAGTCCCTTGGACTGCATGGAGATCCAACCAGTCCATTCTAAAGGAAATCAGTCCTGAATATTCATTGGAAGGACTGATGCTGAAGCTGAAACTCCAATACTTTGGTCACCTGATACGAAGAACTGACTCATTTGAAAAGACCCTGATGCTGGGAAAGATTGAGGGCAGGAGGAGAAGGGGACGACAGAGGATGAAATGGTTGGATGGCATCACTGACTCGATGGACATGGGTTTGGGTGGACTCTGGGAGTTGGTGATGGACAGGGAGGCCTGGCGTGCTGCGGTTCATGGGGTCACAAAGAGTTAGATGCGACCAAGTGACTGAACTAAACTGAACTGAGCTGAAATAGCATTTTTCATTAAAATAAATTAGGTATTCTTGGAAAAATAACTGATTTCAGATTTGGGCCATAAAATGTAAGATAATTTCAAGGTTAATTTCATTGACCATTCAGTCAGTACCAGAAAGCAAGGAAATATTATATATACTCGGGTCTTGTCAAAAGGACTCAGGAGTCAACTTGAAGACACTCCCATGGGTCCAAGATGAGATGATTTGAGCATCAATAAGAATGACTGCAATGGACTGAAATACATCAAATAAGTTTAAATCAGTGAGTTCAGAGAGATACTAAAATAAAAAATTTCAGTGATCATATTCAGAGGATATTAGGCAATGAACTCATTTTTCAAGCTGGTAAATAAAGAAAAAGAATAAAAATTTATTTTGCTTTTCCTGTACAAAGTGTATGCCAGGGTAATGAATGTTTGACATGAAGTTCTCTTCCTAGGATTATTCCAACTAAGAAAAAAAAGAAGGAATAATAAACATAGAATACCACATCTTATCTCTCGTTGAAAGGCAAATCTAGACAATGATCATCAATGGCTGCTAACACCACAAAAGGAGAGCCATCTGGGTATTTGAGGGGTTTTTTTTGTCCTCCTAATTGAAATATATAAAACCAATCATGAAGTATTCTTGCCAGAATATTGAACCTAGAAGTAATAATCTTCTTCACCTAATTACCAATTTACTCGAAACACAGGAAACATAAGAATATATTAAATAACATCACAAGAGGTAATCAGCAAATTCCAGATGGCCAGAAATTGTACAGGACAAATAACCCAGTTTTATCAATAAATACATTTCAAGGGGGGAAAAAAGAGGGAGGGAGGCCTACACATTAAAAGATGCTTAAAAGGTATAGTAATGGATTGCAACATATAAATTTTATTTGGATAATGATTCAAACCAACTTTTTAAAAAGTTATGAGACAGTCTCTCAAATAGTTACACACAGAGTTAGCATATAATCTAGAAATTTCACTCCTAAATATGTCAACAGAAATAAGAACATATGTCCAACCAAAAAAACCCACTTTTACATAAATGCTCATAATAGCATCATTATTATAATAGCCCCAAAGTGGAAACAAGCCAAATGCCCATCAACTGATAATTGGATAAATAAAATGTGTTATATCCATACAATGGACTATCATTCATCAATAAAAAGAAATGTGTAACGATACATGCTACATATGGGTGGATTTGAAAACATGCTATGTGAAAGAAGCCACTCACAAAGAATTACATACATCGCATGATTCCATTTACATGAAATGTGCAGAATAGGTAAATCTACAGGACAAAAAGTAGATTAGTGTTCATCTAAGGCTGAGGTTGCCAGCTGGGGCAGTTACAGTGCTGGCTAAGGAGTGTGGGGTTTATTTTGGGGGTAATGAAAATGTACAAAAGCTGCAATGACAGACACACAACTCTGAATATATTAAAAGCCATTGAATTGTAGATTTTAAATGAGTGGATTGTATGGTGTAAGAATTACTGATATATCTTATATCTCAATAAATCTGTTAAAAAATATAAAGCTACCAGAAAAAAATTATGAAACAATCAGAAAATTTTAAATATTGAATGGATATTTAATGATATTAAAGGATTACTGTTATTTGGTTTTGGTGTGATAATAGTTTTTCAGGTTTTTTAAAAGTGTTTTTATTTTTTAGAGAATATACTGACATCTACAGGTGAAATGATAAATTTGGGATTTGCTTCAAAATAATGGAGGGAGCTTGACAGCCAGGCCTGTCGAGCCTGGCAGCCTTGGGGAAGGGTCTTTACCTCAAGGACTCCCTCCACCCTCCAGGGTCCTTTCGGGTTGCCTTTCTTCATGCCGCGGAGAAAATGCAGAAGATTGTATTGCAGCTTAAGGAAGGTAAAATAGACTGTCTCCTTCCCCCAGGCACAATTAGCAAACCCAACTCCAGAGACCCCTGTCCGCTCCGTCAAGCCAACCCCCTGGCCCGATCTCTGAGCCGAGCTTCCCTTGTGGGTCACTCTGGGCACAGCCTCTTACCCTGCTAGGACCACTCTGGGTCCAGCCCCGCCTCCGATGCAAGGTTACCTCTAGCTGGGACAGCTTTGTAGGACAGTCCTGTCCCAGACTAGCTCGGGCCTCTTCATGGATCTGTGTCTGACCCTGGGCACTCTGTGACACGTTTCCTTTCCATCCGGGGCGTCTTAGTGGGCTACGTCCAGCCTGGCCACACCTCTAATTGGGCCCCCTAATTAGGCTCTGTCCTCTCCGATGGAGAAGGCAATGGCACCCCACTCCAGTACTCTTGCCTGGAAAATCCCACGGATGGAGGAGCCTGGTGGGCTGCAGTCCATGGGGTCGCTAAGAGTCCGATATGACTGAGCGACTTCACTTTTCAATGGAGAGGCATGTAGTGGGGAAGGAGAGAGAGAAAATCATATTTGTGGCAAGTTGGTCATTATTGAAGATGGGTGATAAGTGCAAAGCAATTCACTACATTATTTTTTCATATGTGTTTGAAATTTTCCAAAATAAAATGGCCAGAGGCCACAAGACAAGAATCTTTCTCAGGTTTTACCCCTGACTTCCTTTGTGAACCTCTCTTATTGCAGGGTTCCCGATTAAACTTGAAAATGACAATATCTTTATCTCACACCACTCTTGTGAGGCATAAAAGTGAAGATGTGTAAAGTTCCCTCCCCAAGTAACAGGGCTCCATTTTGTCTAACACGGACAGGGATTCCCAAAAACAATCCAAAAGAAAATCCGCTCATCACATATACTGTGCACGAAACCCAATTTTAGACAATATGAACCCAGAGTAGAGAAACACTCTCTGTAGAAATCAGTCTGCCTATCTCTAATCACTTTCCTTTACAGCAATGTGAGATACTCCCAATTTAAACATCCTTGACGTTAGGTGTCAACGGACATTCAACAGGTGGTGTGAGGAGAGAAAGATTTAGAGTGGGAGGCAGAAAAACACCAAGATCTTCATTCCTCTCCCTTTGGTTTATCCGGTAAAACCCTACTTTTCAATCCTCCCTGCACCGACAGGTTCTATTCCCCAAACTGGAACTGGAGCAGCGGGGTGTAAGTACAGAGGAGGATGAGCTCCCGGTTTCCCAGATAGGAGGAGGCTGAAAACTCAAGACTATTTGATCATGAGACGGTGACTGCCTCCTCTCTCTGATTCCCACCTTACCCGACTCAATAGAACGGGACTTGAAGCAGACGGATCGTTTGGATTGGGGTGGGGGGTGGGCAGGCACAGCAGGAAGGAAGGAGCGTGGGAGGGTGGGGCTACAAGGTACCGGAGCCAATGGGTGATGACCCGGAGGTTCCCATCCCTTCCAGCCCTGCAGTCTTCAAGCTTGAGCTCGAAACGTCCGAGGTCCGGATATATCTGGGATCTCTGCTCTTCCCATTCACCAGACTCACCTAGGGGTCCCACGCTCCAGTGGTTGAGGATGTCCGCTCTTTCTTCTTTTGTCACAGAAACTTACACAGGGACAACCTCCCTGTGAGTCCTAAGCAATTTGAAGTCCTGGGATCTCTTGAGCGTTTAAGGGAAACCCATTCCCTGGATCTTCGGAAGTCTCCAAAACCTCCACCCACAGCCTCCAATCCCCAGTCCCTAACGGACTGACCCCACCTCCTCTTGAGAAGTGCTTCAGCTGTTATGGAGTCACCCCTCCCACAAGTTTTGAAATACTCAGTTATCATCCACTGTGGGGGTTCCCCGGCGGCTCAGCGGTAAAGAATCCGCTTACAGTGCAGGAGACATGGGTTCAATCCCTGGGTCGGGAAGATCCGCTGGAGAAGGAAATGGCAACCCACTCCAGTATTCTTGCCTGGAGAATCCCATGGACAGAGGAGCCAAGTGTGTTAGTCATTCAGTAGTGTCCCACTCTCTTGCGACCCCATGACTGCAGCCGTCCAGGCTCCTCTGTCCATGGAATTCTCCAAGCAAGAATACTGGAGTGGGTTGCCGTTTCCTCCTCCAGGGGATCTTCCTGACCTAGGGATCGAAACCGAGTCTCCTGCATTGCAGTCAGATTCTTTACTGTCTGAGCCACCAGGGAAGCCCTATCATCCACTAGGCAAATTCATTTGACATAGCTCTGTGGTAAAACCTGCCATGTCTCTTTTACCAAACAGATATGGGACCCTGATGGGCTCAGCAATACAATTTGGTAGTTCCCCAAGCTGGTTGTGTGTCAATTCACAGATACACAGTCCACAACAGTCCTGGAATCTATTGAAAATTAATTTTTAGACGAATGATAGGGTTACCACTTCCCATCAGCAAGTGTATTAATATCCTTTACATCTTTATTGAAGTCACCATTTCCTGGGTTTCTTCTGGCTCAAGGTCAATCCTTGGATAAAACAAGTCGAGTAATCTAGCATTTAATTTACCATGGCAAGGAAAGGCAGGAACTCAGGGCTGGACATTTGGCTCTCAAAAGAATGGAAGCCTCATGAGAGGAAGACTGAACATCTGAGATATTTATAGAAGAAGAAAAAAAAAAAAATCTGCTCACACCCAGTGCTTAGAACCCAGTGGACTAATTTATTGACCAACAGCATTATTCCTCCAGATTCATTCCAGAAACTGGGTAAACCAGTTGAGAAGCAGGTTCTGTAGGCATCACCAATGGCATATAAAATGGTAAGTGTATATACTCAGGCAGGGATGGGGAAAACACAATGAAAGTAGTGACCAGGGAGGATGTGGTCTAGGAGACGAACTGCAAAGCCAGGCTCCATGAGCTCCCCCACCCCGCCCAAAAATGTCCCTATCCTTGGGAATAAAAGCAGCTCTGGGTCTAGAGACAAAGACAGTTGCAATTTGATATTGACTTGCCTATTAAGAGCTGCTTTGAGGGATATATGATGTCAGGCCAAATAAATAGTTAGGAAGTCACACTACAGGTTGATCAGCAATTTCAATATCACCTTGGAGGATTTCTTCGTTTTCGACCTCTTTAATGGGTGTCAGTTGGAAACTTAGGGGTAAGGACTTGGAGGATATCACAGGCTTGTCCCAGCTGGTGGAGTTGAAGGGAATCCCATGAGTGAAGCAATATACAAAGTATATAGGGATGGGAAGGATGACAATGAGTAAAAGGGCGAACAATGTGAACAGCCCCCAGGATGGGTATTGTCGAACAATTTCTTTTGACTGTGGAGAGATGGGAAAGGGGTTCAGAATGTAGAAGTTCCCGGAACAGGAAAGACTGGGGAAGGGGAAGGTCAGAGGAGAACCAGGACAGAGGACTAAGGGTTTTCAGGGAGTCGGAGAATGAGATGATAGTCTTTAGACCAAGAGTGGATTGAAAAATCTAGCCCCCCACTCCCTATGAAGGTCGGGGGTCTGAGGAGGGTGACTTACAGTGCTTGAGTCCCAGGCCAAATAGGTGATATTCTTCAGAGATAGTTGAAATACAGTGGTCACAGACAGGGCTAGCAGCACAACTGGAATTAGATAGGACCACAGCCAACGAATGATGGAGTACATAGGATGGCCCCACAGGTTAGCCATGTCTGCAAAGAAACTGAGAGGAAGGGCCACAGGACTGTAGAAGGGCCTTACAGTTGGGCCTTACCCAGGCTTGGAGGACAAGATCAGCCAGACCTTAGCCCCCGCCTCAGCTCAAGCCTCATCCTCTATCTTCTTCTCAGTCAGTCTTCTATCCCTACTCAAGAAAAAATTTCAAACATTCCTCTACTGCTCCAAAACATTTCATGGATATCAGTGCCCTCAGGATAAAGGCCAAGTCCCTTTCATTCACTGTGAATATGAGAGTGTCTATGACATACCAGGGATTCTTCTAGTTGCTGGGTATCCATAGTGAACAACACAGACTCTAAAAGAGTAACATTTGGCCCTCCTTCAGCTTTTCTTCCCTGGAGAAGGAAATGGCAATCCACTCCAGTACTATTGCCTGGAAAATCCCATGGACAAAGGAGCCTGGTAGGCTGCAGTCTATGGGGTTGCAAGCTTTTCTTAGCTTCTTCCAGCCAATATATTCAGCCTCCTTTACTGCATGTTCTCAATCTCAATGAATACACAAATGGGGTCCTTTGGTCTAGAGTGCCCTTCTCTCTCCCTCTTTGTCTGCATATTCATCTGTCCAGACTAAGCTCAACCATCCTCTCGCCTAGGATGCTTTCCCCGACTCTCCAGATGCCTCTAAATGTCCCAGGCTACCTCTACTATAGGCTTTCCTTCTTGTACTGGGATTGTCTGCTCATACATGTCTTCCTCCTTGGACTCTGCCCTCTTTGAGAGGAGGAGTTTATTCCATTCATTTGTACCCCAGTACCACAAGACTTTCTTGACACAAAGAAAGACTCAAGATACATGTGAGTGAGTTAATGAATGAGTAAACTGACTCCAAGAACCACTGTTAGCTGAAAACCCTGCCACCTGAAACTTCTACCCTTAAATTATACCACGTAGATGACTACACATCTGCCTGTTTAAAAATTGGGCCTGGGAGTTGTTTGTATTCCTTGTATTTTATTTGGATTTTCCCACTCTTCCTTCCACAGTTATGCTTGATGTTCCTGATTATCCTGTTCCCTCTTCCTTAGTAGCTTTTCCTTGCAGAATTAGACCACATCTCTCAATCTACACCTCTCCCACCTTAGCCCAAGCCATTCAATAGCTCCCATTTGGAATATTACAATAGCTCCTAACTGCTCTCTTTGCTTCACTCTTGATTCCTCATAGTCTATTTACCATACAACAATCAATCATAGGTATCTTTTTGAAAAAACAAACCTGATAATGTCAATCCCCTTCTCAAAACCCTTCCATACCTCCTCTCTCATTCTACATAAAAAACTAAGTCCTGCCATAGCTAAAAAGTCCTACATCATCTCCCATTACCTCTCTGGTGTCAGCTCGTAACATTCTATTCTAATCTCTGATTTCCTCATTGCTCAAAAACTTCAGGAATGATGCTTCCTCTTGCTTTGGTACTTACTGTTTTCTCTACTTGGAATGCTCTCTCAAAATTTTTTCATGGTTCCTCCTCTCATTTCATTCAAGAGTCTGCTCAAATGTCACCTTACCAGAGAGGCCTTCCCTGTGATCCTATCAAAGTTATTAATAGCACATACTCCCACTCTTGATCATCTTATCTCACTTTTTTATTTTTCTCCTGTCAGTTATCACCTCTTGACATTTGTATTTGTTCATTTGGTTATTATTATGAATCTCTACCACTAGAATGTAAACTCCCTGGGGACAGGGAGTTTTACTCAATGCTTGTTTTACTCAATGCTCTGTCCTTGATTACTGAAACAGTTCCCAGCACATATTAAGCACCCCAGAAATATGTTAAATGAATGAATGAATAAAAAGGTTTCTCAGAAGGCCCTGGAATTGCCTGAAGTTAAGGGTCCCTATGTCACTGTTGTCAAGTGAAAATAGAGGCAGGCAATAAGAAAGGGGTCAACCTTCCCTATAGACCCAAGCTATCACCTGCTAGCCTCTCTGGCCCATTTCACAGCCAAGTTTTCAAATATGATGACGATGATTATAGGGAGGATTGTCCAGTAGTCAGTCAGCAGTCTGATGTAGTAGCTGCCTGAAGGTCGAGTGAAGAAGAGGCCACACAGGAACATGATCATTAAGACAACCACTGGAGGGAACATTGGATTTAGATCAAGGTCAGAGGTCTGGCTGGGTAACAAGGGCTAGGCAGAGGTGATAGACTAGGGCTGGATAAGAATCTGAATGAAGTCAGGGTCATTGATGGGTATACACATGTAGGTCAGAGTACCTGTAAACAGCTTTGTATATTTCTGGACAGAAATAAAGATGTCTTGGAGAGAGGTAATGATGCTGTCCATGATCCCTATCATGGTGGACATCTCCAGATTCAGCAACATTAGGAAGAACAGGAAGGACCAGAAGACAGACCCAGGAATGAAAGACATGGCTTCAACGAAGGCCAGGAAAGCAAAGTTTGTGCTCTCCTTAATCTGTGAAGGGGAGAAAGGGCAGGAGTTAAAGTGTCCTTGAATTTAACAAAAACAACAAAAAGTACAGAGAGATATCCTATCTTTCCTGAAAATGTTCTTAAAACCCCTGTGTCACTGAGAAAACCAGATTTCCAAGCTGACCCTCTGACATGGAAAACCAATCCCACCTAGTATTACTCATAGAAGGGCATTCTGCAAACTATAGTTCTTTGCATTACCAAGGTTGCAGCTTATCCTGGTGCTTCTGGGATTTTTTTTTCTGGTGCCAACAAAAGCTGAAATTTCTGTTTTACAAAAGGTTTTGAAGGAACTCTAGGACTCATTCACCTATTTTTACTGACCTTCAAAAACTGCTCCTCTAAGTTGCACTCAGGCACATGGCTGAGGACCTCCTTCTTGATGGGGTTGGAGAGGCTGTTGAACCAGGATGTGAAGATGGAGGTTGGGTTGCCAATCAGATTTTGAGGTGGCTGGGCCTCAGGAGGCAGTATCCCCATGTTTACCAGATTCAAAAGTGTTTCAGTATTCCTGAGGATAAGGAGTTGAATCACATAGAATCATTTTGCTTCTTAGAAAATGATCTGCTTTTCCCTTATCTTCCAGATAAGAAAGGACATCATGTTACTGATCTGGGTAAGGTAGAGCATAAGATTAAATCTAGAAGCCATCCACCTTCAAAGTCATGAATTGTTATGAGCCTGGATAATTTATGACCCTAAGGGGATGGGGCAGAAGCCTTTCCTATAGTCTTCTTGAGTCTTATAGAGTTCTTGGAAACTCTGAGTCTCTGCTCCAATGATGGGGTCTCTTATTCACTCCCTACCTCTTATTCACGCCCTACCTCTTTCTTAGACTAACAGGTGGAAGTCAACCTTCTAAGCTTTGTATAACTGAATATCAGGGAGCATTTACTTAAGTGTACCATATGCATAACAGTCCCATGAAGTTGTACTATGCTGTGAGAAACTTCTTGCACTTTTTGATCTGGGTCCTGCTCTTTATTTTATCCCATGACCTTCTGCAGATCTACTCAGCTCACACTTAACTTCTTACAGTTTCAGGGCATGCGATGCTCTCTCATGCTCAAGACCAACCCAACTCCCACCATCATTCTTCACTTGGGCTAATTCCTATAAATCCTTAAAACTTCAGCTCATTGCTCTATAATAACTTCAATGGAAGGTTTGTTGATAATAGCAAAATGCAAGTGGCAGAGATCAAACCAGTCAATCCTAAAGGAAATCAACCCTGAATATTCACTGGAAGGACTGATGCTGAAGCTGAAGCTTCAATACTTGGGCCACCTGATATGAAGAGCTGACTCACTGGAAAAGACCCTGACACTGGGAAAGATTGAAGGCAAGAGGAGAAGGGTAGGACAGAGGATGAGATGGTTGGATGGCATCACCGACTCAGTAGACATGAGTTTGAGCAAACTCCGAAAGATGGTGCTGGATAGGGAAGCCTGGCATGCTGTAGTCCATGGAGTTGCAAAGAGTCAGACATGACTTAGAGACTGAACAGCAACAATAAAGCGGCATTTCTAATCACATTTTAGAAAATAAAATACTATGTGCTCTTCTGGTAATAGGCAAGTTAAATATTTGAACCAAACTTCTCACTGGAAATAATTTAAAAGACTCAAAGATATTTTTAAATCTTGAAAAATAAAAATACTGACAAGATAATAAGGAATTACAGTATTGGACAAAAATCAGAGTACAAACAAAAGCAGTGGGGAAAGAAGACTTGCAAAGCAATTTTGCCTTGAAGGGTATGTCAAATACATCAAACTATACCTGAAATGTCCAGGCATAGTTTGATGTAAAAGCACCAGAGCATGCCCAAAGTAAGGATCAGAACAGAAGGTCTTCCCCTAAATCTGGCATTTCAAAGGGTTGCACCTTCAATAATAAAAAATGAACCAGAAGCTTGCACCCAACTGTTCCACACCACAGGGAACACAAGGAGGGCTGCTTCAGAAAAGGGCAAAACAAGGGCAAATTTTTAAGGATCCTGAATGTCATAACCACAGCCAGCCCTAGCTTAAACTTGGAGCCCAAATATTTGAGCCCGGTTGTCACAAAAACTCAAGTTGGAGTCTTTCTAATGTCCCTATGTATCAAGTAAAAGCAAAAGTCCTATCTGGATGAATATACCCTCTTCTTAGGCCTTAAAGAATTCTTACAAATAATAGTCAAATAAATAGGACATGGAGAGAACCACACACATAAAAACAAGACATCATGAGAAATAACACAATAAAAATATCCCTAAAGTTACTACAAATATTAGAATTACAAAAAAATATAATACAACTAAGTTTACTATGCTTAAATAATAAAAGACAAGCTTGGAAATATTTGCAGGAGACAAGAAACTATAAGTCAACGATAACGATTTTTAAAAATGAAACAGAACCTCTTGAAATAAAAAGTAACTGAGATTTAAAAGTCAGTATGGATAATTCTAATTTCACAATTAGGCACAGGGGCACAACTTATCCTCCCACTTTAAACAACTATACAGCTGGACAAAATGTATAAAACAACTGTTTTTAGACATTAGATAACAGGCAATACAGAACTGTGATCCCTGCTGCTGCTGCTGCTGCTGCTGCTGCTAAGTCACTTCAGTCATGTCCAACTCTGTGCGACCCCAGAGACGGCAGCCCACCAGGCTCCCCCGTCCCTGGGATTCTCCAGGCAATAACATTGGAGTGGGTTGCCATTTCCTTCTCCAGTGCATGAAAGTGAAAAACGAAAGTGAAGTTGTTCAGTCGTGTCAGACTCTTAGCGACGCCATGGACTGCAGCCTACCAGGCTCCGCCATCCATGGGGTTTGCCAGGCAAGAGTACTGGAGTGAGGTGCCATTGCCTTCTCCATGATTCCTGAGAAAAGGAAAACAAATGAGGTGCACCATGTAATTATCCTGGTTTTCTGCCTGAAAGCACATTCTAATCTGCAGAGCAGAAAAGATCACAAGTAAACCATGGCAGTCTCACTGAATTGGGGAGACAAAGAAGGAGTTCAGGGAGGCCAAAGAAGTTGAAGTTCCAAGGAAGAATTCTGGAGGAAATGTAGTTATGAAGAAAAAGAGTTCTAGAAATTTGCATCCAGTCTGTTGAGTGTGTGCTGAATTTTAAGATTCACACATACAGGATGAAAATCTGCAAGGCTATATATAAAGAATAACTCAGTTCAGTTCAGTCGCTCTGACTCTTTGCGACCCCATGAATTGCAGCACGCCAGGCCTCCCTGTCCATCACCAACTCCCAGAGTTCACTCAAACTCACGTGCATCGAGTCGATGATGCCATCCAGCCATCTCATCCTCTGTCGTCCCCTTTTCCTCCTGCCCCCAACCCCTCCCAGCATCAGAGTCTTTTCCAATGAGTCAACTCTTCGCATGAGGTGGCCAAAGTACTGGAGTTTCAGCTTTAGCATCATTCCTTCCAAAGAACACCCAGGGCTGATCTCCTGTAGAAACAATAACTGGAAAACATCCAATCTGAATGGGGTATTCAGCAGAGAGTCCAGGAGGGCCATGCCTTCCAAATGGGACTGAGAGACTCCTGGAGGAAAGAGGGCTCTAGACGCACCCTACTGAAGCTTAAAATCAAAACTCAAAAGTATCAAACTGTAATTACTTGCTAGAACAAAGCTCAATCAATACTCATTCAAGGAAGGCAACAAAAAGTCAGACACTCAAAAATACAGAATTCACAAAGTCCAATCTCCAGTCAAAAATTAGTAAACAAATGAAGAAAGAGAAAAATGTGACCTTGATCAGTATAAAAACCAGTAAATAAAACAGTCACAAAATAGAGCGATAAATGACAGATGAAGGACTTAACAGTCAGGGATATTAAAATATCTATTAAAAAAAAAAAACAATGTTAAAGTATTTTTTAAAAATATGAACCTAACAAGTAGAGAAATGGAAGACAGAAAAAAGAACCAGGGGAGATTCCCTGGTGGTACAGAGGATAAGAATCCACCTGCCAATGCCGGGGACACAGTTTCAAGCTCTGATCCGGGACGATCCCACATGCCATAGAACAACTAAGCCCGTGTGCCGCCACCACTGAGCTTGTGCTCTAGAGCCTGTGCTCCACAACAAGAGAAGCCACCAAAATGAGAAGCCCACACACCACAGATAGAGAGTAGCCCCCACATGCCACAACTAGAGAAAAGCCCATCAGCAACAAAGACCTATCAGAGCCAAAAATAAAAATAAATAAATGCTTCAAATTAGTTTTTAAAAAATAACACTTGATGAAATAAAAAGAGCCCCACAATATACTAGATAAATTGAAGTATAATTAAGAATCTTCCCACAAAGAAAATTCTAGGCCCAAATGGCTCACTGGCATATTCTGTCAAATAATTTGAGTCAGAAATAATAATATTACAGAGATTCTTTTGGAAACCAGAAAAGGAGGAGCTATTTCCCAGGTTGTTTTATGAAGCCAGTATTACCTTGATAGTAAAACCATGCAAGGACACTAGAAGAATATCGCACATCAACCTAGATTCAACATCCTTAACAAAAGTCAACAGACTTAATCCAGCTATAGATAAAAATATAATACACCATGATCAAGTGGAGTTTATTTCAGGAATGCAAGAATGTTTAAACATTCAAAAATCAACCAATATCATGGATCACACTAAAAATACAGAAGAAATAAACAATCAACTCAGTAGTTGTAGAGTAACTGTATAACAAAATTCCAGCATTCATTTATGTAAAAAATTGCACAAAACAAGGAATATAAGGGAACTTGCTTAACCTAATTAAAGACATCTGGGGAGGAAATCCTGCAAATAATATGGTACATACTAGTGATTCACTGCTTTCCCCTGAAAATGGCAAAATGCGTGAATGTCCATTCTCACTCTTTCTATCCTCTACTGGAGATTCTAGTCAGTGAAATAAAGCAAGTAAAATAATTTTGTTAGAGGTTAGAAAGGAAGAAGTAAAAGTCTTCATATGCAGATATGTGATTGTGTATATATAAAAACCTAAAGCTACAAAAATAAGTGAATTTATCAAGGCCAATACCCATAAATTAGTTATATTCCAATATACTAAGAGTGAACAATTAAATGATTAAAATTTCAGAATATTATTTACAATAGAACATAAAACACAAAATCATTATAGAAAAACTTTACAAAATATTATAAGACATGCCATATATTGAAATTTACAGAATACTACTGAAAGAAATTAAAGAACATATAGGTATATACCATGTTCTTAAACAAGAAGACAAAATTTTGTTAATTATTCGTTCTTCCCAAAATGATCCATAGATTCAACGCAATCTCAACAGCAGAGCATAACTCTTTTTGTAAAAAAAAAAAAAAAAAATTGACAACCTATTTCTAAAACTTACATGGGGGACGTGGCCAAGAGGGTGGAGTACAAAGACCCTGAGCTCACCTCCTCCCACAGGCACACCAAAACTAAAATTATTTACAAGGCAATTATTGATATGAACAATAAGAAGATTAGTAGAAAAAAATCTTCTACAACTAAAGATATAAAGAAGGAAATACAATAAGATGGGTAGGAGGAGTGGAGACAAGGTACAAGCAAGACCCCAGGGCAGGTGACTCACAAGTGTGAGGATAATTACAATTGTAGAGGTTCTCCCCAGGGAGCAAGGGGTACAAGCCTCTCATGGGGCTCCCCATCCCCTAGGTTCTGTACTGGGAAGATGAGACCCCAGAATCTTTGGCTTTGAAGGTCAGTGGGGCTTATTTCAGGAGAGTCAGGGCTATGGGAAATAGAGATTCTACTGTTAAACGGTGCACACAAAATCTCATAAACTCCAGGACTCAGGGAAGAAGCAGTAATTTGAAAAAAGCTTGAGTCAGACTCACTTGCTGAGGGAGGAACCAAGATGGCGGAGGAGTAGGATGGGGAGAACACTTTCTCCCCCACAAATTCATCAAAAGAGCATTTAAACATCGAGTAAATTCCACAAAACAACTTCTGAATGCCAACAGAGGACATCAGGCACCCAGAAAAGCAACCCAACTCTTCGAAAGGAGGACCTCATCAAACGCCTCCATACCGACACTGAAACCAAGCACCACACAAGGGCCAACGAGTTCCAGGGCAAGACATACCAAGCAAATTCTCCAGCAACAAAGGAGCACAGCCCTGAGCTTCAAGATACAAGCTGCCCAAAGTCACCCCAAAACCATAGACATCTCATAACTCATTACTGGACATTTCATTGCACTCCAGAGAGAAGAAATACAGTTCCACCCACCAGAACACCGACACAAGCTTCCCTAACCAGGAAACCTTGACAAGCCACCTGTACAAACCCACACACAGCAAGGAAAAGCCACAATAAAGAGAACTCCACAAACTGCCAGAATACAGAAAGGACACCCCAAAATCAGCAATTTAAACAAGATGAAGAGACAGAGGAATACCCAGCAGATAAAGGAACAGGATAAATGCCCACCAAACCAAACAAAAGAGGAAGAGATAGGGAATCTACCTGATAAAGAATTCCGAATAATGATAGTGAAATTGATCCAAAATCTTGAAATTAAAATGGAATCACAGATAAATAGCCTGGAGACAAGGATTGAGAAGATGCAAGAAAGGTTTAACAAGGACCTAGAAGAAATAAAAAAGAGTCAATATATAATGAATAATGCAATAAATGAAATTAAAAACACTCTGGAGGCAACAAATAGAATAACAGAGGCAGAAGATAGGATTAGTGAATTAGAAGATAGAATGGTAGAAATAAATGAATCAGAGAGGATAAAAGAAAAACGAATTAAAAGAAATGAGGACAATCTCAGAGACCTCCAGGACAATATTAAATGCTACAACATTTGAATCATAGGGGTTCCAGAAGAAGAAGACAAAAAGAAAGACCATGAGAAGATACTTGAGGATATAATAGTTGAAAACTTCCCTAAAATGGGGAAGGAAATAATCACCCAAGTGCAAGAAACCCAGAGAGTCCCAAACAGGATAAACCCAAGGAGAAACACCTCAAGACACATATTAATCAAATTAACAAAGATCAAACACAAAGAACAAATATTAAAAGCAGCAAGTGAAAAACAAATAACACACAAGGAAATTCCCATAAGGATAACAGCTGATCTTTCAATAGAAACTCTTCAAGCCAGGAGGGAATGGCAAGACATACTTAAAATGATGAAAGAAAATAACCTACAGCCCAGATTATTGTACCCAGCAAGGATTTCATTCAAGTATGAAGGAGAAATCAAAAGCTTTTCAGACAAGCAAAAGCTGAGAGAATTCTGCACCACCAACCCAGCTCTCCAACAAATACTAAAGGATATTCTCTAGACAGGAAACACAAAAACGGTGTATAAGTTCGAACCCAAAACAATAAAGTAAATGGCAACGGGATCATACTTATCAGTAATTACCTTAAACGTAAATGGGTTGAATGCCCCAACTAGACTCACTTGCTGATCTTGGAGAGCCTCCCAGAGAGGAGGAAGACAAATGGGACTCATCCTGGGGACAAAGACACTGGTAGTAGCCATTTTGGGGAACTCATTCTACCACGAGGACAGTGGAGCTGGCAAGTGCCATTTTGGAAATGTACCTCTAGCTTATTAGTCCCAGGACCCAGATCTACCCACCAGTCAGTTGGCACCAGTCCTGGGATGCCTCAGGCCAACCATGTAGCTTGATGGAGACCCAGTCCGAACCACTAGAGGGCCCAGGATTCAACCCCACCCACCAGAGGACAGACAACATACTGGAATCTTTTATGACCAAACACTATGCAACTAAAAATCAACTACAAGGAAAAAACTGCAAAAATTAAAAAAAAAAAAAAAACCCACAAACACACGAAGGCTACACAATATGCTACTAAACACGGAAGAAATCAAAGAGGAAATTTTAAAATACCAGGAGATAAATGAAAATTAAGACACCACAATCCAAAACCAGTGACAAAAGAGGCGAGAGTACACAATGGGGAAAAGACCACCTCTTCAATAAACGGTGTTGGGAGAACTGGATAGTTACAAGCAAAAGAATCAAACCGAATGACTTTTTCACACCACATACAAAAATAAACTAAAAATGGATTAAAGACTTAAACATAAAGACCTGAAATCATAAAACAGCTAGAAGAAAATTTAGTATACTTTTTTATATCAGTCTTAAGAATGTATTTTCTCAGGCAACAGAACAAAAGCAAAAATAAACAAATGGGACCAAATTAAACTTAAAAGCTTATGCACAGTGAAGGAAACTATTAATAAAACAAAAAAGGCCACCTATTGTATGGGAAAAGATATTTGCAAATGATATACTAGCAGGGGGCTAAAATCCAAAATATACAGAGAACACATACAACTCAACGTAAAAACAACCCAATTAGAAAATGGGCAGAGGACTGAGTAGACATTTTTCCAGAGAAGACAAACAGATGGACAACAGGCTCATGAAAAGATGCTCAAGATCACTAATTATTAGAGAAATGCAAATCAAGACTACAGCAAGATATCACCCAACACCTGTCGGAACAGCTATTATCAAAAAACAACAATAAAAAGTGTGCTGAGGAAGTGGAGAAAAGGGAACCCTTATACATTATTGGTGCAATGTAAACTGCTACAGCCACTCTGGAAAACAGTATTGAAATTCCTCAATAAATTAAAATAGAACTACCATATGATCCAGCAATTCTACTCCTGGGTATTTACCCAAGAAAATTAAAACACTAATTTGAAAAGATATATGCACCCCATGTTCATTATTACTTACAATAGCCAAGATATGAACTCAACCTAAATGTCCTAATAGATGAATGGATAATAGGTAAAACTGAATCTCTTTGCTGTACACTTGAAACTAACACAACATTGTTAATCAAGTATGCTCCAATATAAAATAAAAAAAAATTTTAATTGATGAATGGATAAAGAAGATATATATATATATATATATATATATATATATATATACATACACACACACACATACACAAACCAAGCTTCCCAGGTGGCCCTGCTGCTGCTGCTGCTAAGTCACTTTAGTCGTGTCCGACTCTGTGCGACCCCATAGACGGCAGCCCACCAGGCTGCCCCGTCCCCGGGATTTTCCAGGCAAGAACACTGGAGTGGGTTGCCATTTCCTTCTCCAACGCAGGAAAGTGAAAAGTGAAAGGGAAGTCGCTCAGTCGTGTCCGACTCTTCGCGACCCCATGGACTGCAGCCCACCAGGCTCATCCGTCCATGGGATTTTCCAGGCAAGAGTGCTGGAGTGGGGTGCCATTGCCTTCTCCGCCAGGGGGCGCTAGTGGTTAAAAAAAAAAACAACACACACCTGCCTGACAACGCAGATGTAAGAGACTCAGGTTCAATCCCTGGGTCTGGAAGATCCCCTGCAGAAGGAAATGGCAATCTACTCCAGTATTCTAGCAGGGATAGTTCCATGGACAGCCTGGCGGTCTATAGTCCACAGGGTCGCAAAGAGTTGGACACGACTGAGTGACTGAACAACAACTATATATATATATATATATGTAAAATGAAATATTTACTCAGTCACAAAAAATAAGGAAATCTTGCCATTTGCAACAATACAAATGGATCTAGAGGATATTATGCTAAGTGAAATAAATCATACAGAGAAAGACAAATGTATGAAATCACTCATACACGGAATTTAAAAAACAAATGACTGCACATAACTAACAGAAACAGAGTCATAGATACAATCATAGTTATAGAGAACAAACAGATGGTTGCTAGAAGGGAGGTGTTAAGGCAGGAGAGAAATTGGTGAGGGAGATTAAGTTACAAAATAAATGAGTCATAGGTATAAACTGTACCATGTGGAGAATACTGCCAATATTTATGTAATATCTTTGTATGGTGACAAGATGATATCTAGACTTACATTTTGAAATGTAGAGAAATAGTGAATTACTGTGTTATGTGCCAAGAATGAACACAGTGTTGTAGGTCAATTATACATCAAAAAGAAAGAAACTCATAGAAAAAGAGATGAGATGTGTGGTTACCAGATGCATCGGGGCAGGGGGCAGGAGCAACTGGATGAAGACAGTCAAAAGGTACAAACTTCCAGTTATAAGATAAGTAAGTACTAGGATGGACTGAATCGGAGGTAAGTTGGTGAACTTAAATATAGATCAATAGTGTTATACAATCTGAGGAGCAGGAAACCATATTTTAGAACATAGTGAACAGAGCCTCAGGGGCTTACAGGATGTAACAGAGTTTAACATACATACACGTAGTTTAGAGTTCAAAAAGGAGGAGAGAATGAGGCAGAAAAAATATTTAAAGAGAGAATGATGGTTAAGTTCTCAAAGTTGGTGAAAAATACACATTTACAAAGTTACAAAGCTTAGCCAATTCCAAGTAGGATGAACATTTTTTGAATGTCTTCTCATCAGAAATGACAGAGTTCAGATGTACATTCTACCCTACTTTTATCTGATGCAACTGAAAGTCCTGTACACGAAAGGACTCTGAAAAGTAAGTGGTAGCGACAGGTAGCTCAGAGAAGGAAAGCCAAATTCAAAGTACCACTGTATTAGCAGTGAATTTACAATGATTTTTCCCAATAACATCTCCTGACCTGGACTCAAAAGTAGCCTGAAACCAAGAACTATCTATCGAGTATGGACATAATTCCAAGAGAAAAGTCTGATATTTCTGGCCCAAGGAATAGAGGCCTCAAATTTCAGAGAGAACAAGAGAAATCCCCTAATTTTTCTTGTTCTTTTCTGTTTTATCAAACATGTCAGACAATCCTGCAGCGACAGAGGTGGCTGGACGAGCACCTATACATCTGAGATGGAAATCCTCCTCTGACCAAATAAACTGTGGTTCCAAGTACACGCATAAGGGAGGAAAATCCATGTTACTTTAAATATTTTTTCTATTGTCTCAATATGTAGCCCTGGAGGCAGATGGAGTTGATGAAATGAGTAGCAGAGCAGGGAAACTAAAGCTCTAGTTTTCTAGGCAGAAAGCCAAGTAGCAGGGCTTCTTAAGAACTGGAAAGTGTTGGGGAGACTTCAGATAAGAAGGAGCTGAAGAAGGCGACCCCATAAAATGTTATATGAAATTCTTGGTAGCACAGGGTTATATCTGACCCTGAACAGCATTCCAAAGACTGGGACAACTAGAAAATAAGGTATATCACTGCCCAGCTTCCAAACTATTAGTGGCACACAACTAAATGGATCCAAACAGCACTGAAATTAAAAACTGAACTGACATTGGAACCACAGCCCACAGAAGATGGGAAGAAACTTACAACATAAATCTAGCCAGGGCAGTTCTCTCATAAAACTGTAAAAAAAAAAAAAAAATTCTCCAAAGAAAATTGATACAGTCTCATATATGTTTAAAATAACTATATACAACACAAAATTACTTGATGTATAAAGAATCAGGAAAATCTCAATATGCCACAAGGAAAAACATAATCAATACATAACAACCCCAAAATGACATAGAAGTTTTTACTATCAGACTTTAAAGCAATTATTATAATCATACTCTGAGAAGTCAGAGTGAACACTCTTGAAACAAGTAGAAAGACAGACTATCAGCAGACAAAAGATACAAGAAAAATACTAAGTGGAAAATTGTATAACTGAAAAATACAATAACAGAAAATTCACTTGACTGGCTAAATAACAGAATGAAGATGACAGAAGAAATAGTCAGTGGCCTGGCTGAAAAAGTTCCCTGAAACTTTGGAATTTGGTCAAAGTCATAAAACTTTAGATTCAAGAATCTCAATGAAACTTAAACAGGAGTTGATAAACCTGAAAAACCTATGCCTAGACACATCAAAATCAAACAAATGAAAACTAAACATGAAAAAATCTGGATTATATGGATTTGTGTATGCAGTTTGCTGTATACCTGAAACTAGCAACACTGTATATCAACTACACTTCAGTTTTTTACAATTGTTTTTAATCTGAAAGCTGCCAAAGAAAAACAACACATTATATACAGGGGAACAACAATTTGAGTGACTGTGTTTCTCATCAGAAATGGAGACCAGAAAGAAACAGTACATTTTTTAAGTACTGAAAGAGAAGGATTGTCAACACACAATTCCTCCAAGAAACAAGTGTAAAATCCTCACTCACCTAGAGCCAGACATCCTGGAATGTGAAGTCAAGTGGGCCTTAGAAAGCATCACTATGAACAAAGCTAGTGGAGGTGATGGAATTCCAGTTGAGCTATTTCAAATCCTGAAAGATGATGCTGTGAAAGTGCTGCACTCAATATGCCAGCAAATTTGGAAAACTCAGCAGTGGCCACAGGACTGGAAAATGTCAGTTTTCATTCCAATCCCAAAGAAAGGCAATGCCAAAGATGCTCAAACTACCACACAATTGCACTCATCTCACATGCTAATAAAGTAATTCTCAAAATTCTCCAAGCCAGGCTTCAACACTTTGTGAATCTTGAACTTGCAGATGTTCAAGCTGGTTTTAGAAGAGGCAGAGGAACCAGAGATCAAATTGCCAACATCCACTGGCTCATGGAAAAAGCAAGAGGGTTCCAGAAAAACATCTGCTTTATTGACTATGCCAAAGCCTTTGACTGTGTGGATCACAATAAACTGTGTAAAATTCTGAAAGAGGTGGGAATACCAGACCACCTGACCTGCCTCTTGAGAAACCTGTATGCAGGTCAGGAAGCAACAGTTAGAACTGGACATGGAACAACAGACTGGTTCTAAATAGGAAAAGGAGTACGTCAAGGCTGTATATTGTCACCCTGCTTATTTAACTTATATGCAGAGTACATCATGAGAAACGCTGGGCTGGAAGCACAAGCTGGAATCCAGATTGCTGGGAGAAATATCAATAACCTCAGATATGCAGATGACACCACCCTTATGGCAGAAAGTGAAGAGAAACTGAAAAGCCTCTTGATGAAAGTGAAAGAGAAGAGTTAAAAAGTTGGCTTAAAGCTCAACATTCAGAAAACCAAGATCATGGCATCTGGTCCCATCACTTCATGGGAAATAGATGGAGAAACAGTGGGAACAGTGTCAGAGTTTATTTTGAGGGGCTACAAAATCACTGCAGATGGTGACTGCAGCCATGAAATTAAAAGATGCTTACTCCTTGGAAGGAAAGTTATGACCAACCTAGATAGTATATTGAAAAGCAGAGATATTACTTTGCCAACAAAGGTCCATCTAGTCAAGGCTATGGTTTTTCCAGTGGTCATGTATGGATATGAGAGTTGGACTGTGAAGAAAGCTGAGTGCCGAAGAATTGATGCTTTTGAACTGTGGTGTTGGAGAAGACTCTTGAGAGCCCCTTGGACTGCAAGGAGATCCAACCAGTCCATTCTAAAGGAGATCAGTCCTGGATGTTCATTGCAAGGACTGATGCTGAAGCTGAAACTCCAATACTTTGGCCACCTCATGTGAAGAGTCAACTCATTGGAAAAGACTCTGATGCTGGGAGGGATTGGGGGCAGGAGGAGAAGGGGACGACAGAGGATGAGATGGTTGGATGGCATCACCGACTCGATGGACATGAGTTTGAGTGAACTCTGGGAGTTGGTGATGGACAGGGAGGCCTGGAGTGCTGCGATTCATGAGGTTGCAGAGTCGGACACGACTGAGCGACTGAATTGAACTGAAAAGGCATTATTAGATGAAAGAATCTCAAAAAATTCATTGCCAACATATCTTTAATATTAAAGAAATGCTAAAAGTTTTTCAGATGGAATGGAAATAATACTGGAGGGAAAATTCAAACTTCAGAAACTAAGGAAGAGCAACAAAAATGATATCCAGGTAAATATAGCAGGGTATTTTTCTCCTCTTAAGTTGGAGAATACGTATGTCAGTTGAAGGTAAAATGTATAACATTGTTTGATAGAATTTTCAGTGTATGTGGTACATATGACAACCATAAAACAAAGTGGGGAAGACAAAGGGTCTTATTATGATTATACAGTTTTACATGTCACTTAAAGTGTTAAAATATTAATTCTAATTAGACTGTAAAAAGTGCACATTTTTATTGGGTTGTTTGCCTTCTCATTGAGTTGAAAGATTTCTTTACATATTCCAAATAACATGTAGTTGATCCTTCAACGAAATGGGGGTTAGAGATTTCCCTGGTGGTCCAGTGATTAAGAATCCATCTGCCAATGTAGGGGACACAGGTTCAGTCTCCGATCTGGGAAGATTCCACATGCTGCAGGGCATCTAAGCCCCTGTGGCACAACTAGAGAAAGATCTATCACAGCCAAAAATAAAATAAATTTTTTTCAAAAAAGCTCATTGAAAGTTATCTATTTTTTAAAAATGGGATGTTGGGAGAGCCATCCCTCTGCACGGTTGAAAGTCCACTTTTAACTTATAGTCAGACCTCCACATCTGCAGCTCCTCAGTATCCAGTTCTGTATCCATGGATTCAGCCAATCGCAGATCATGTAGTAGTGTAGTACTATTGAAAAAAATCCATGTATAAGTGGGCCTGTGCAATTCAAACTTGCACTGTGCAAAAATCAACTGTGTACAGAATATATAAATTCCTCCAATTTTGTAACATGTACTTTCATTATCTTAATGGAATCTTTCAAAGAGAAAATGATTTTAATCCCAATGGTGTCCAATTATTAACCATAATAAGGGCTCTCCTAATAGCAGCAATGAGAACTCTATGAAGTATAGAAAAATAGCAGATATACAGAATGGCAGGCAATACCACTAGGCCTAAGGCAAATTAATAAGAAAGGAACAAATGTGAAAGAGTGATTTCTAGGATATCTTTTTAAATTCTTTAAAACTGGAAAACAAGAGTATATATAGTATCCCATCTTCTGTGTAAGAAAGAAAGTAAATAAGAAGATACACATTTTTCTACTTATTTTTACAAATACAAGAAGGATAAAGTAAAAAATAATGAGTTTTCTTCAGAGGACAGGTGAGAATAGGGTTGAAGAATTGGTTGAGAATTGGGTGAAGGTCAGTTCAGTTCAGTTCAGTCACTCAGTTGTGTCCAACTCTTTGCAACCCCGTGAATTGCAGCATGCCAGGCCTCCCTGTCCATCACCAACTCCCAGAGTCCACCCAAACCCATGTCCATCAAGTCGGTGATGCCATCCAACCATCTCATTCTCTGTCATCCCCTTCTCCTCCTGCCCTCAATCTTTCCCAGCATCAGGGTCTTTTCAAATGAGTCAGCTCTTTGCATCAGGTAGCCAAAGTATTGGAGTTTCAGCTTCAACATCAGTCCCTCCAATGAACACGTAGGACTGATCTCCTTTAGGATGGACTGGTTGGATCTCCTTGCAGTCCAAGGGGCTCTCAAGAGTCTTCTCCAACACCACAGTTCAAAAGCATCAATTCTTCGGTGCTCAGCTTTCTTTATAGTCCAACTCTCATATCCATACATGACTACTGGAAAAACCATAGGGTTGACTAGATGGACCTTAGTTGACAAAGTAATGTCTCTGCTTTTGAACATGCTATCTAGGTTGGTCATAGCTTTTCTTCCAAGGAGCAAGCGTCTTTTAATTTCATGCCTGCAGTCACCATCTGCAGTGATTCTGAAGCCCCCAAAAATAAAATCTCTCACTGTTTCCACATCTATTTGCTGTGAAGTGATGGGACAGGATGCCATGATCTTCGTTTTCTGAATGTTGAGCTTCAAACCAATTTTTTCACTCTCCTCTTTCACTTTTTTTTTTTTTCTCCTCTTTCACTTTCATCAAGAGGCTCTTTGGTTCATTTTCTGCCATAAGGGTGGTGTCATCTGCATATCTGAGGTTATTGATATTTCTCCCAGCAATCTTGATTCCAGATTGTGCTTCTTCCAGCCCGTGCTTCTTCCAGCCCAGCGTTTCTCATGATGTACTCTGCACATAAGTTAAATAAGCAGGGTGACAATATACAGCCTTGACGTACTCCTTTTCCTATTTAGAACCAGTCTGTTGTTCCATGTCCAGTTCTAACTGTTGCTTCCTGACCTGCATACAGGTTTCTCAAGAGGCAGGTCAGGTGGTCTGGTATTCCCACCTCTTTCAGAATTTTACACAGTTTATTGTGATCCACACAGTCAAAGGCTTTGGCATAGTCAATAAAGCAGATGTTTTTCTGGAACCCTCTTGCTTTTTCCATGAGCCAGTGGATGTTGGCAATTTGATCTCTGGTTCCTCTGCCTCTTCTAAAACCAGCTTGAACATCTGCAAGTTCAAGATTCACAAAGTGTTGAAGCCTGGCTTGGAGAATTTTGAGCATTACTTTACTAGCGTGTGAGATGAGTGCAATTGTGTGGTAGTTTGAGCATCTTTGGCATTGCCTTTGGGATTGGAATGAAAACTGACGTTTTCCAGTCCTATGGCCACTGCTGAGTTTTCCAAATTTGCTGGCATATTGAGTGCAGCACTTTCACAGCATCATCTTTCAGGACTTGAAATAGCTCAACTGGAATTCCATCACCTCCACTAGCTTTGTTCGTAGTGATGCTTTCTAAGGCCCACTTGACTTCACATTCCAGGATGTCTGGCTCTAGGTGAGTGATCACACCACCGTGATTATCTGGGACAGTGACATTTCTCTGTATCTTCTTGTATAATTTTGTCTTTGGAATCCATATTAATGTTTAATAAAATAAAATTAGGGGCCCTAAAATGTCATACAAACAGAAACAAATGAACATAACTGTATTTCAAGTGAATAACGTAACTACACTGAACTGAGGAGAAAGAACTAGCCCAAGTTAGTTTTGAACACAGCATTCTGGCCATAAAATTCAGGATAAAGACAAGTTGTCAGTGAACACTGGAACATAGGATCAGTGTAGTGTGTGTGTGCATGCACGCTCAGTCGTGTCCTACTCTTTGCTACCCCATGGACTATAGCCCACCAGGCTCCTCTGTCCATGGGATTTCCCAGGCAAGAACACTGGAGTCGGTTGCTATTTCCTCCTCCAGAGGATCTTCCTGACCCAGGGATCAAACCCACGACTCCTGTGTCTCCTGCACTGCAGGCAGATTCTTTACCACTGAGCCATCAGGGAAGCCATATTCTAGTATCAGAATTAAGCAATGGGTGTGTGTGAGAGACAGACAGACACAGAGAAACACTGTGGAAAGCAATTTGCATTATCTAGTGAAGCAGAAGATAGATGCAGTAGATTGAAGAAACATGGTCACGATATTTAACAGCTCTTCCCATCAAGAGACAAAGTCTACTTTTCCACTCCTTGAATCTGGGATGTCTTTGTGAATTCCTTTGACCAAAAAAAAGTAACAGCAGTGACAACTGGAGCAATCTCATGCTTAGGCTTCAAGACATTTTTCTGATTCCACCTTTATTCTCTGTGAGCTGCCATATGAGGAAGCCTAGGCTAGCCACAAGGTGAGGCCTCCTGGAGAGAACAGCCTTTGCTGACCCGCCAACTGTGCAAGCAGAGTGAGCCCAGCTACCACCATACACAGCAGAGCAGTGCTGCTCCAGCTGGGCCCAGCTGAATGCAGACATGTGAGTTAACCCACCCACACCCAGAAGAAGAATTTTCCAGTAAACCCACAGAATCAGAAGGAAATAATAAACCACTGCTGTTTTTAGCCACTTACTTTTGGAGTGACATGTCTCACAGTAATAGATAACTACACTCCAACAATTTCACTTATACTTATATACCCTTGAAAAATGTACACAGAGGTAGTGCACTGAGGAAAATGTATAATGTTTAGAGAAACATTGTTTCAATAGCCAAAAACTAGAAAGATTGTACAAACATTCACTAGTAGTAGAATGGGTAAATAAACTGTGGTATGTCCATTTACTGGAATATTATACAGCACTAAAAAAAGCACAGACTAGAGGAAGATACATGGCACCCCACTCCAGTACTCCTGCCTGGAAAATCCCATGGATGGAGGAGCCTGGTAGGCTGCAGTCCATGGGGTCGCTGAGGGTCGGACACGACTGAGTGACTTCACTTTCACTTTTCACTTTCATGCATTGGAGAAGGAAATGGCAACCCACTCCAGTGTTCTTGCCTGGAGAATCCCAGGGACGGGGGAGCCTGGTGGGCCGCCGTCTATGGGGTCACACAGAATCGGACATGACTGAAGTGACTTAGCAGCAGCAGCAGAGGAAGATACAACAATACGGATGAATCTTTCAAGGACAGGTTGAATTAAAAAAGTAAAACACAAAAGAATACAAAGAATATGTGTATGTAAATGAACAAATTAGACTACATAAATGGATACATTAAACTACTGCTTTGTATAAATGTTCAAATTAAACTATATTGCTTAGATAAGCATACATATAAGAAAATGGAAAGAAAATAAAGAACTAATTATCATAAAAGTCATGATAATGGGTACCTCTAGGAAGGAGGAAAGAAGTAATAATTAGAAGTCCCTCTATATGTATGCAATATACAATAAATGTTTTTTAAAATATTAAAAATACCATTACACTCCTACCAGACTGGCAAAATTTTAAAGTTTGACCAAGCTTAATCGAGTGTTGTGCAGAAAGTGAAATACACGGAATTCTCACTATCATAAACCATGTTGAAAATCAGACAACGTATGTTAAGTCTATAGGTGTGCCAACCCTACCCAGCAATTCCATTCTTAAACATATATATTAGAGAACTCTTGCAGGTGTGCGTCTGAATATGCCCAGCCTTCTAGAAGGAAAACAGTGGCCATTTGCATGGATTAGGATTACCAGCGATAAATTCAGCTTAGGTTTGCCTCCTCTGGGAGTTCTTCTCTGAGTAGCTTAGGAGGAATGAATAGCTCTGTATTTTGTCCTCCCCATGACTTCTGCTCCTCGTTATCATGAGTTTAAGACCATATAATCAAGTATCTAATTCCCCTCCCCTTCTCCTTCCAAATCTTAAAACTCTGTGAAGGCAAGGTCTATGGTCTGATTCACCTGTCCAATCTTCATGTTATACAAGGAGTACTTTCTAAATGTTTGATGAGTGTTTTTGAAATTAATGCCTAAAGTATTAAAAATGGGGATGAATTAAAGAATAAAAATAATTTAAAAATAAAGGCTTTAGTTCTGAGAGTCCTTTTAGGGTTAAGTATGATAGACTGGGTGTTCATTGGAAGGACTGATGTTGAAGCTGAAACTCCAATACTTTGGCCACCTCATGCGAAGAGTTGACTCATTGGAAAAGACCCTGATGCTGGGAAAGATTTGGGGCAGGAAAAGAAGGGGACGACAGAGGATGAGATGGCTGGATGGCATCATCGACTCGATAGACATGAGTTTGGGTAAACTCCGGGAGTTGGTGATGGACAGGGAGGCCTGGCGTGCTGCGGTTCATGGGGTGGCAGATAGTCGGACACAACTGAGCAACTGAAATGAACTGAACTGATGACAGACCAACAGAAATCCCTAAATTTAGGAGCTGATGGTAAAGAATGAAGGCATTCAAGAAGTGGAGAGTTCTACAGATGACTGTGGTTCTGGATGCGATCTGGGACTGGAGTAACCTTGAATGCTTTCATATCTCTGTGGTGGTACTCTGAGGTAAACAGTTGGCATTCTCAGAGTTTGAAGATTTCTAGGACTAAAAAAGGGCTCTAAGAAGGATACTATATGACAGGGATTCTACTGTCTGTTTTTCACTCTAGGGAAAAGTAGAGGCTTGCAAGTACACCTGAGATTGAGATGTGTGAATGTAGGTCTTTGTAGAAACTTTAAGTTAGGCTCCCTGTGTTTTGTAGTTCCCTGAGGTTGGGATCCTCAACTAAGAGGTTGGCCTTACTTCTCATTGCAGCGGTGCGTGAGCTGTGTGGCCCAGAAGCCCAAGACAGAGAAGATAAAAGGTGTGACAAGCATCATGGAGATCAGGTTAGCCAGAGCCACAATAACGGCATCATTGAGACAGCTGCTGGATGATTGAATGTGCGAGGCTATGGAGATAATGGAGCCAAAGCCGAGGCCCAAGGAACACAAGACTTGGTTCCCTGCTCCGCGCCATACGTTCACATTGTATATAGCTGATATCTAAAAGGGAGAAGACAAGTGTTAAGGGAAGATGTCAAAGAAGGAGAGGAGAATCTTAAAAGGGTTAAAATGGGGGAGAGGGGACACAGAGAGAGATAATGGGGAAAGGATGCCCTAAGAATAAGCAGGAAATGTCCTCCAAAGCCTGAGAGGGGAATGAGGAAGATACACCTTACCTTGACAATTGTCATATAGTGAAGGCCAAATACTGCCCCTTCTAGCATTATACTCCGCACGACAAAACAGAGCATTATGAGACCGCTGCTTGATACCAAGACGCACATTACCTGAATTGAGAGTGGGACAAAGCATGTACCAGTGGGAGTCAACAAATAATCAGCAAAATCAAAAGTTCTGAATCAGAAATAAGGAGGAGTTAGAAGACAGCTTCTAGCAGGGGTCAGGGGCTACTGGGAGTAAAAAGTCAGAGGGAGTGAAAAATTAGGAAACCAAGGAGTAACAAAGTTAGGTGAGGACCAAAGCATCTGAGAATGTCAAGATATAAAAAAAATGGTGGCTCACCTTCCCAGTCCACTTGAGCCCATTAAGCATGAAAACACCAAGAAGACACACGGACAGGAATAAAGGCAGGCACAGACTGAACACTGGTGGCCCATCATCCTCAATACTGTCTGAGGCCTTCAGAGTCATCCGGTACCAGAAGTACAGGGTGGGTGTCGTCCGTGCACATTCAGGATCTGAGGGGACCTGGCTCTGGACATGCCTGCTAGACAGGATGACCCCTCCCCTCTTCTTTATCCCCCCCCTTCCCCCTCTTCCTTTCCCCTCCCCCCATTTCTTCTTCCTTCCACAATCTTCCTCTTCTTTATCACTCCTTGCTCCTTTCTCCTCTTCCAAATTTCCTCCTACCTCTCTGTTTCCCCCTTCTCATCTTTCACTTCCTCCTCACCAAAGCCACTGGCGTTCTCCAGTAAGGGACATTTCTCCCATGGGACAGGATACTGGAAGGACTGACTCAAGTAGAAGAGGATCCAGGCAGTGACCACATTCAAGAACAAGCCGTTGATGAAGCACACCTAGGGGCCAGGGAGGAGGTGGCTGGGGAGGAAGGGAGGGATCAGGAAAAAGGAGGGGATTTGACAGAGGATTGGGGGACTGAAGGGATCTGACCCATGGAAGTGCAGTCTTGGGACCCATTCCAGGATGAGGGTTAGGATGGGGATGGGGTGTAAAGGGTAGGCCTGGGAAGCCCAGAACTCCTCACCATGAAGCTTGTATACCCTACACCACCAATCCAGGGGCTGATGACCTTCCACACACCAATATTGCCCTGACGCATCCTCTGGCCAGCTGCCATCTCCAGGAAGAGGAGAGGAATCCCGATCAAGAACAGCAAGAAGATGTAGATGATGAGAAAAATGCCTGTACAGGGGATTCAAGGAGGAGCTCTCAGAACCAGCTGGCTTTTTGGTACCTGGACTTCTTCATGGGTACAGAAAAACTCGTTCCCCACCAGTGACCTCCCTCAGGGGCATAGGTATCAGGGGTCAACTGTTTCCACATCCCTTACAGTTCCAGGCGCCCAGTTCTTTGGTCTCTAATTCCTGGAAGACCCAAACATCTAGTCTTCACCTCCACCCTTGACCCAGGCTTCTAGCCCCACCATCCTCCTGTTCAGATATTCTGTACCTCTAACCCCTCTCATGATCCTTCACGTTCAGGCATCTGACTCCTATCCTGCTCAGAATACCAAGTCTTTATCCTCTACAGGTCCCAGAGACCTTGGGAGTTTGAAGTCTAGACAGGCCTCCATCTTGTTAGCCCCTTGTGGATCCGTGGTTCCTGGTACCCAGACTTACCACCTCCGCTGTGAAGCCACAGGTAGCAAAAACTCCAGAGACTGGCCGGCCTCATGGTATAGCCCATCTGGGCCAGGAGGTACTCAGCCTTGTTGGACCAGAATGGACGAGTAATGAGGACTTCACTCTTCTCCTTCTCTGGCACCTGAACTTTCTCAGCTAAGAGTCTCTGTTTTAGGACTGGGGCAGCCTCTGCCTCCGTGACAGGGGTTGCCTTGGGATGGCTGGCCCTGCTCTGAGCCTCAAAAGCTTGCGTCTCCCAGGCCTGAGCCCTCACAGCCCGGGCCTCAAAAGCCTGGACCTCGGAGACCCAGGCTGTCAGAGACCAGGTGGCCGTGCCCTTGTCTTCCAAAGCGTGACTTCCGGGGGAGCTTTCAGCAGATGAGACTTTGGCCAATGATGTTCCTGAAGCCTGGGCGTCTGTTGTAATTTCAGGCAGACTTTCAGGAGCAGCTCCAACTTTCGCAAGGGAGGATTTGATTTTGTGAGTAGACCTGAAGGACACCAAAAACTAGATTTTAGGTTTTAAAGTAAAAAGATGACTGAGTTACACAACAATCCTCAACACCTCCTAAGGAAACCTTCCATTTCTGTCCCTGTGTGTATATGCTAAGTCACTTCAGTCGTGTCCGACTCTTTGAGACCCCATAGACTGCAGCCCGCCAGGCTCCTCTGTCCATGGGATTCTCCAGGCAAGGATACTGGAGTGGGTTGCCATGCCCTCCTCCAGGGGACCTTCCCGACCCAGAGATCAAACCCACATCTCCTGCATTGGCAGATGGATTCTCTGCCACTGAGCCACCTGGGAAATCCCAGATTTTACCATGCATGTGTGCGTGCTAAGTGGCTTCAGTCATATCCGATTCTGTGCAAGCCTATGGACTGTAGCCTGCCAGGCTCCTCTGTCCATGGGATTCTCCAGGCAAGAATACTGGAGTGGGTTGCCATGCCCTCCTCCAGGGGATCTTCCCAACTCAGGGATCAAACCCGCATCTCTTATGTCTCCTGCATTGGTAGGTGGGTTATTTACCACTAGCACCACTGGGAAGACCCATTTCTGTCTCTTCCACCACTGAAATTCAAAGCACAAAAGAATCTTTCACGTAAGTTTTACTTCTTAGAAACGTTTCAGTGCAAGGGATAAAGACAAACAGCCAAGCTAATAGTGAGGAATTCCACTCAAAAAGTTTCTGAAAACTTTGAGGTACACTCCATACAGAGGATAGTACTATTTATAGTGGGCTTCTGAATCAAAGAAAGGACTTTAATACTAAATCTGCCTGGTAAGCCAATCTTAGGAAAGCTGTTGTACTTCTCTGAGCTGTTTCACCTGTAAAACACTCAGGTTTCTGCTCAATTATCACCTCACCAGAGACGCCTTCCCTGCCAGCCTATCTAAAATAGTAGCTGCTGCTGCTGCTGCTGCTAAGTCGCTTCAGTCGTGTCCGACTCTGTGCGACCCCATAGACGGCCACCCACCAGGCTCCCCCGTCCCTGGGATTCTCCAGGCAAGAACACTGGAGTGGGTTGCCATTTCCTTCTCCAATGCATGAAAGTGAAAAGGGAAAGTGAAGTCGCTCAGTCGTGTCCAACTCTTAGCGACCCCATGGACTGCAGCCTACCAGGCTCCTCCGTCCATGGGATTTTCCAGGCAAGAGTACTGGAGTGGGGTGCCATCGCCTTCTCCGAAAATAGTAGCTACCTACCCACAACTCTACCTACCCACAACTCTCTCCATCAAACCTACTTTTATTTTTCTTCATAGCATTTCTCACCTCCTGATGTGATTATCTCTTGACGGTTAGTCTAGTCACATCTAACCGTGCTCCCCACCCCACTGCTCTGTTCCCAACAAGTGGATGGTGCTTTACCTCATATCTAGGGCCACTTTCCTCTCTGTTCTCTGTGCTTCCACCACTCTGACCTGTTGTTGGCTCTTCAAATGCTCTACAAGAGAATAGAAAAGGAAAAAAACAAGATGTGGAAGAGGGGAAGAGAGGGAACTGGAGTTTTCTTTCAAAGGAGGAAAGAGTATGCCACCCAAAAGCAGAGGCAGCGAGTAGGTGCCAAGACAGCACAGGCACATCTAGGGCACAAGGATAAATCAACTGTGAGACACACTGTTTCCAAAGAGTTCTTAAGTAGCTCAGGAAATGCTTACATTTCAATGATAGGTTAAAAAAAAAAACAACTCAGATATAAATTTCCATCTTTAGTTCTATTTCTACTACATTTTAAAATGCAATGAAAAAAAAAAATAAAATGCAATGAAAAAAAAAGAATTAAAAAAACGCAAAGAAAGTCCAAAAGAAAATACATTAATATATAGAGGACAAGGATTATAGGTATTTTTCTAGCCTTCCCTCTGATTTTAAATCAGTCTAGTAAATTTTCTAAAAGTGTTACTTAATTATCAATAAAAATATATATCAATAAATAAAAACTAAAAATAAAATGATGATACTGGACACAGAAGTCAAATTGAAAGAGCTCCCATCAGCCAAATCTTGGACAACTGGAGCATCAAGATAAATAATAACAGATAAGAACACACAGAATAAAATAAGAATCTATGAATCCACAGTGATATAAATAAGGAAAAGGAAAATCTCTTCCTTACAGTAAAATGCAAACTAATAAATGCATAGGAATGATGAAATTAGAAAATTATCATTCGCCATGAGTAATAATTGACTCAAGCAATAATTGTTAATCATTGCTCACACAAGAAAGTTTGACAGGGACAGAAATGAGTGCTTAGTATTAATGTGTCTCCCCACAGGATACTCTCCTCCCCACCAAATAGAAAAATAGTATCTTTACAGTCTTAAACACTACCTTAACCACATAGTGAAAGTCAGTTGATACCATCTGCTTCCCGATCTGAGGCGCTGAGAAGAACACAACATCATTTCAGTGGTATTCTTGCCAAAAATGTGCGACCAGAATCTAATCATGAAGAAATAGCAAACTGACGGACATTCTATAATGTAACTGACCTCTAGGCATTAAAAATGTTGAAGTCAGGAAGACAAGAAAAGACAAAAGAATTTTAAGTCCAAAATTACAATTGTAAGCCTGAAATTATGTCAAAATAAAAAATTAATGCTGGAACTTGAAAAACATCTGGGTTGGACTTCTAGTGTCTGATTCTCATGTAAGGGGCTTGTAAGGAGGGCCTGCCACTCCATCTTAATAAGCAAAAAATCTGAACAGACTGAAAAACCAGCAACTCTTGTTGGATCCCTAAGGGAAGTGAGGACAGAGGGAAAATCACTGCCCTTAAGACTGGAGAGACAGATAGGCAAATACAAAAATTCACTGAATAACAGAATATCAGAGGAAAAAATCCCCTTGGGTTTCCAGCAAGGGAAGGGGAAAAAAGAACCATGTTAGTGTTATCGTATTTTCATAATTTAAAAATGAAGAAAAAGAACCATTTTGAAGCACTCTAGAATACTCTGTTCTTAATGATGCCTCCCCTCAAGAGAAACTAGTTAACCAGAGCCTCATCTGTTAATATCAGAGTCAAATTGACCTAGGGTAAGGAAATACCCAACTCCAGCCCACTCTAGACACCCTGTCTCACCTAAAAGAGAAGGGGAAAAACAAAAACCTGAGAAACATTTGTTAAGTTCACAGTCCAGAAACACAGGCACTAAAAGACTGAGATCTAGTCACAGGATTATTGAACATTTCCCCTCGTCCTACAACTCACCACATTACTAAAGGCTGATTTATAGTAGTTTACCATTACAGCAAGTTCAGGCTATCAAGGTAAAAATTAAAAGGCATACCAAAAAGTAAAAAAACACAATTTGAAGAGAGAACAAGGATTAACCAGACATGGTTAATTAACTAACCAGACATGGTTGAGATGTTGAATCATCAGACCAGGGATTTAAAATAACTATGAGTAATATGTTAACGGTGCTAATAGATTAAGTAGACAGCACACAAGAACAGATGGGTAATGTGAGCAGAAAGATGGAAATCCTACGAAAGAACCAAAAAGGACTGACAGAGATTTAAAAATACTGTAACAGAAATGAAAAATATTTTTGATGGGTTTTATTTGTAGACCAAACATGGCTGAGAAAATCATCTCTGAGCCTGAGAATATCTTGAATAGAAGCCTCCAAATCTGAAAAGCAAAGAGAACAAAGACTGAAAATCAGCAGGCAGAAAATAAGTAAAGATATAGTTAAACTCACCACCACCACCAATCAAAAGGATATAATTGGCGTTTACAGATTACTTCCTCCAGTAACAGCAGAATACACATTTTTCTCAAGTTCATTCACCACAACAGACCACATTCTGAGCCATAAAACACCTTAACAAATTTCAGATTTGTTATTTGAAGTCATACAATGTCTGCTTTCAGTCCACAATCAAATTAAACTAGAACTAGATGAAATAGACTGATTCTTTGAAAGACACAGTCTTCTAAAACTCATACAAGAAGAAACAATCTAAATAGGTCTGTCTCTATTAAATAAGTTCAACAAATAATAACCTTCCAAAACAGAAAGCACAAGAACCAGATGGGTTCACTAATGAATTCTACCAACAATTTAGGGAAGAAATTATACTGATTTTCTACAATCTCTTGGAGGATAGAAGCAGAGGGAATAATTCTATGAGACCAGCATTACCTAGACACCAAAACAAAGATATTACAGAAAAAGAAAACTATTAATTAATATCTCTCATAAACATAGGTGCAAAAATCCTCAACAAAATATTAGCAAATACAACCCAACAATGTATAAAAAGAATTATACATCATGACCAAGTAGGACTTATCCCATGTATCCCATGTATACAAGGCTGAATGAATACAACATTCAAAAGGCAATTAATGCAACAACAGGCCCATGAAAAGATGCTCAACATCATTAATCATTAGAGAAATGCAAACCAAAACTATAATGAGGTACCACCTCACACCAGTCAAAATGGCTATCATTAAAAAAATCTACAAATAACAAATGCTGGAGAGGGTGTAGAAAAAAGGGTCTCTACCCCTCCTACACTGTTGGTGGGAATGTAAATTGGTGCAATCACTATGAAAAACAGTATGGAGGCTTCTCAAAAAACTAAAAATAAAGTAGCCATATGATCCAGGAATCTTGCTCCTGGGCATATATCCAGACAAAACTATAACTCAGAGAGATACATACATGCACTCCAATGTTCATAGCAGCACTACTTACGAGAGCCAAGACATGGAAGCAATCTAAATGTCTATCGACAGATAAAAGCATAAAGAAAATGGTATAAATACACAATGGAATACTACTCAGCCATAAAAAAGAAAGAAAGAATGTCATTTAATGGGTGGACCTAGAGATTATCATGTGTGTTTAGTTGTTCAGTCGTGTCCAACTCTGCGACACCACGGACTGCAGCCCACCAGGCTCCTCTGTCCATGGGGATTCTCCAGGCAAGAATACTAGAGTGTGTTGTCATGCCCTCCTCCAGGGGATCTTCCCAACCCAGGGATCAAACCCAGGTCTTCCACACTGCAGGCAGATTCTTTACCTTCTGAGCCACCAGGGAAGCCCAAGAATACTGGAGTGGATAGTCTATCCCTTCTCCAGGGGATTTTCCCAACCCAGGAATCAAACCAGGTCCTCCCGCATTGCAGGTGGATTCTTTACCAGGTGAGCTACCAGGAAGCCCAGAGATTCTTTACCAGCTGAGCCCAGAGATTACCAACTGAGCGACCAGGGAAGCCCAGATAAGCGTAAATCAGAAAAAGAAAGACAAATAACATAGGATACCATTTATATGTGAAATCTATCAATAAAGTAAGACACAAATGAACTTATCTATGAAACAGAAACAGATTCACAGACACAGAGAACAGACATATGGCTGCCAAGGAGGAGATGGGGTGGGGGAGGATAGGACTGAGAGTTTGTAATGAGTAGATCAAACTGTATATGAAAACCATATACAAGATGAATAAATAACCATGTCCTATTGTATGGCACAGGGGACTATATTCAATATCCTGTGATAAACCCTAATGGAAAACTATATGAAAAATATATATGTGTGTAACAGGATCACTTTGTTGAACACCTGAAACTTAAAATTTTTTAAAAATAAAATTGTCAAGCAGAACTGCATTAAAATTCACTGCATGGTCTAGTGATAGAACAAAGAGTCAGTAAACTTCAAGATGCACTCATATAAATCATCTAATTTCTGAAAGAAAAAGAGGGAGGAAAATATGAAAGTCATAGTCTTAGGGACCTGGGTGGCCAATCAAAAGATCTAACAATGGATAAGCAGAGGCGTTAAAGGAGAGAAAAGAATGAAAATAGGTCAGAAAAACATATTTGAAGAAATAATGGCAGAAAACCTCCCAAATTTGGTGAAAGAGATAGATTTTTATTTAAAGAAGCTTAAAGAGTACCACATAGGATAAACACAAAGAGAAAAATGTCTAATATGAGCACAGTCAATCTGCTGGAAATCAAAGATAAAGAGAAAAATCTTGAAAGCAGCCAGAGAAAAAGAACATATTACATACAAGGGAACAATACTAAATACTATGTACTTGTCATCAGAAGTTATGGAGGCCAAAGGGAATGGAATAATATTTTCAAAGCACAAAAAAAGGGGAAAAAAAGACTGCCCATCAGAATTCTATAATCAATAAAAATATCCTTAAAAAAAAAAAAAAGAAGCCGCAGACTTCCCTGATGGTCCAGTCGTTAAGAATGGACCTGGCAATGAAGGGGTCACAGGTTCAATCCCAGGTCCAGGAAAATCCCAGATGCTGCAGGGCAGCTAAGCCTGTGGGCCACAATTACTGAAGCCTGTGCGTCCTAGACGACTCCGCAACAAGAGAAGCCACCACAACGAGAAGCCTGTGAACAGCAACTAGAGAGCAGCCACGGCTCAGGGTAACTAGAGGAAGACCACAGGCAGCAACAAAGACCCAGCACAGCCAAAAATAAACAAATAATTAATTTAAAAAATAGATTAAAAAAATTTTTTTAAGTTTGTTCTTTAAAAAGGAGACAAAACAAAAACATATTCAAATAAAGAAAGATTCAGAGAATTCATCACAGCAGACCACAAAACAAAAGATGATGAAATTAGTTCTGAGAATGAAGGTAACAATATCAGAGGGAAATTCAGATCTTCAAGAACAAATAAAGAATGTTGGAGATAGTATGTATGTGGGAAATAGTAAAACTATATTTTCCCCTTCTTTAAAATACATGTGAATTTTTAAAACAAAACTTACTTGTGAATTTTTAAAACAAAATTATGATTTTAAAAAACAAAAATTATAATTGTACCAATCATAAAGAAGAACAAAATAATGCCATTTGCAGCAACATGGATGGACCTAGAGATCATCATACTAAGTGAAGTAACTTAGACAGAGAAAGACAAATATATGGTATCACTTATATTTGGAATCTAAAAAATGGTACAAATGAACTTATTTACAAAACAGAAATAGTGTCATAGAAAACAAACTTATGGTTACCAACGGGGGAAGGGAGGGACAGATAAATTGGGAGATTAGGACTGACGTATACACACTACTGTATATAAAATATATAATTAATAAGCGCAGGGAACTTTACTTAATACTCTGTAACGATGTATATGGGAAAAGAATCTAAAAGAGTGGATATATATATATATATATATGTATAACTTATTGAGAGTCCCTTGGACTGCAAGGAGATCCAACCAGTCCATCCTAAAGGAGATCAGTCCTGGGTGTTCATTGGAGGGACTGATGTTGAAGCTGAAACTCCAATACTTCGGCCACTTGATGTGAAGAGCTGACTCATTTGAAAAGACCCTGATGCTGGGAAAGATTGAGGGCAGGAGAAGAAGGGGACAACAGAGGATGAGATGGTTGGATGGTATCACCGACTCTATGGACATGGGTTTGGGTGGACTCTGGGAGTTGGTGATGGACAGGAAGGCCTGGAGTGCTGCAGTTCATGGGGTCACAGAGTAGACACGACTGAGCGATTGAACTGAACTGATTCACTTTGCTATACAGCAGAAACTAACACAATATTATAAATCAACTACACTCCAATAAAAATTAATTAGAAAACAAAAAGTTTATAAGTTGTAGGTTTTATACTGCATAGTAGATGTAAAACACATTGAAAGCAGGGGGGCATACACTGGACATATACAATTGCAAGATATCTACATTATATATGAATTGATAAAATATTCTCTCTAAACAGACTATAAAAACTTAAGAATATGACTTGTAATCCCTAGACAACTGCTAAATAAATGTTACAAAGAGTTACAGTTACCAAGGCAAAAGATAAATTAAAATGAATACTAAAAAACTATTCAAACTATCTAAAAGAAGATAGAAAGGAAAAATGGAAGCCTAAAATGGACAAAAAGAAAAATAATGAAATGGAAAACTAAAATCCAACCATATCATTTACATTAAAGGTTTTCAATTTAAGCATTCCAATTAAAAGGCAAAATTTGTCAGGATGAATAAAAAAGCAAGACCCAATTATATGCTGGTGAACAGATATGCTGTTAAGTTCAAAGATACAGATAGATGAAAGTAAATTACTAGAAAAAGTTATATCATGCAAAACTTTTTTCGAGTAGGTGAGTCTTTATTTTTCGCACACCATTCTCAAACACTATCGTGTATGTGCGTGTGCGCTCAGTCACTCGGTCATGTTCCACTCTTTGTGACCCCACAGACTATAGCTTGCCAGTCTCCTCTGTCCATGGAATCTCCCAGATAAGAAGGACTGGAGTAGGTTACCATTTCCTTTTTCAGGGGATCTTCCCGAGCCAGGGATTGAACCCACAATGGCAGGCGGATTCTTTACCACTGAGCCACCAGGGAAGCCCAGTGGCCCTATTAGTATAACAAAATTATGTTTGAGATAAAGAATATTATCAGATAGAAAGAAGGACGTTTATTCATAATAAAAGGTCAATTCATCATGAAGGTAATATTTACAAATGTGTTCAAACATAAAAGTCTCAAAATACATGAAGCAAAAGTTTACAAAAATTAAAGAAAAAATAAATTCCAAAATCATAATATTAATAGAAGTTAGCAGGAAAAAAGAAGATGAAAATATCAGTAAAGATGAAGATCCAAAAACGCTATCAGCAGCTTTGGCCTAACTGATATTTATACAATCTCAGAATTGCAGAACACATATCGACCATAAAACACATATCAATAAATTCTCAAGGATTAAAATCACACAGAGTATATTCTCTGACTACATGTTAGTAAATTTAAAATCAATAACCACATATTTAAGAAAACTTCAAATACTTGGAAATTGAAGAAAATTGGGACTTTCCTTGGTGGTCCAGTGGCTAAGACTCTGTGCTTCCAATGCAGGGGATCCAGGATTCAATCCCCAGTCAGGGAAGTAGATTCCACATTCTGCAACTTAAGATCCTGAATGCCACAACAAAAATCAAAAGTCCTGTGTGCCACAACTGAGACTTGGCAAAGCCAAATAAACAAAATATTTTTTAAAAGAATATATTACTAAACAATTCAGAGGTCAAAGAATAAATCACAAAGAAATTATAAAAATTTTAAAACTAAAGGATAATAAAATTATAAAATGCCAAAATTTGTGGAATATAGCAAAAGCAATGCTCTGAGAGAATTTTATAACTTTACACGCTGATATTAGAACAGAAAAGAGGTTTAAAGCCATTGTCTGAGGGACTTCTCTGGTGGTCCGGTGGTTAAGAATCCACCTGCCAACGCAGTGGACACTGGTTCAATCCCTGGTCCAGGAGCTCAAATCCCACATGCCATGGGGCAACTAAGCCCATGTCCCACAACTACTGAGCCCACGTGCCATACAGCCCATTCTCCACCATAAGAGAAGCCACCACAATGAGAAGCCTGGGCACCGCAACTAGAGAGTAGCCCCTACTCACCATCACTAGACAAAGCCCGAGTGCAGCAACGGAGAACCCGAGCACCACCCTGAAGACCCAGTGCAGCCAGAAATAAATAAATAGAGGACGGAACAGAAAACAGACTACTGATGAAAGTAAGAAAGCCAAAACTGGTTCTTTGAAATGATCAACAAAATGGGTAAACCCCACAACAGATTGATGGGACAAAAAGAGATATGCACATCACCAATATCGGGAATGAAAGAGGATTATTACCGCATATCCTATAGACATTGAAAGGATAACAAGAAAATATTTCATGCCAACAAACAACTTAGATGAAATGGGGGAATTCCTTAAAAATACAACTTAACAAAACTGATATCCAATGACATGGGAAATCTGTATAGTCCTATGACTATTAAATAAATTGCATTCCTTATCAAAATCCCTCCCACCAAGAAAATTCCAGGCCCAGATGGTTTCAATTAGTGAATTTCATAGAATATTGGAAGAAAAAAAATAACACCAAGTATAAGTACTTCTGAAAACAGAAGAGGAAACACTTCCCAGTCCATTTTATAAGGCTGCTACTGCTAAGTCACTTCAGTTGTGTCTGACTCTGTGTGACCCCATAGACGGCAGCCCACCAGGCTCCCCCGTCCCTGGGATTCTCCAGGCAAGAACACTGGAGTGGGTTGCCATTTCCTTCTCCGTTTATAAGGCTACCATCACCCTAATAACTAAACTTGATAAAGATATTAGTAAAAGAAACCATTTAAGACAAATATCTTCATGAACATAGATGAAGACAAAAATCCTCAACAAAAACTACAAATGAATCCTGAAATATACAAAAGGGGTAATAACTAATGATAACATGGAGTTTGTCCCAGAAATGCATGGTTGATTTAACATACAAAAGTAGCAATGTAGGGAACTTCCCTGGCAGTCCAAAGCTTAAGATTCCGTGCTCCCAATGCAGGTGTGCTGCTTTGACCCCTGACTGGAGGACTAAGATCCTGCACAGCCCACCACATGGCAAAAAAAGTAGCAATGTAATTCGGAAATAAACCCATAAGCATATGGACTTTGATTCTTGAAATAGAGTACAAAGACATCCAACTGGAAAAGAAAGGTCCTTTCTGGAATAACTGAATTATACAAATAGGGAAAAAAAGAATGAAACTCAAATCCTATTTCATGCTATACACAAAGACTAATTTTATATGAATCATCAATCTAAATGGAAAATCTAAAACTAAAAAGCATTTAAAAGAAAACCTAAGAGCCTCAGTCAGGCACGGAGTCACTTGTGGAAGGAACATCGTGATGGTTGCCCAAGGAGAACCCAAAGTTCAGTTCAAACTTATAATGGTTGGTGATGGTGGTACTGGAAAACTACATTCATGAAACGTCATCTGACTGGTAAATTTGAGAAGTATGTAGCTACCTTGGGTGTTGAGGTCTATCCTCTCTTGTGTTCCATACCAACAGAGGACCGATTAAGTTCAATGTATGGGATACAGCCAGTCAGGAGAAATTTGGTGGACTGAGAGATGGCTATGATAGACAAGCTTAAAGTGCCATTATAATGTTTGATGTAACATCAAGAGTTTACTTACAAGAATATGCCTAACTGGCATAGAGATCTGGTACGAGTGTGTGAGAACATCCTGATTGTGTTGTGTGGCAACAAAGTGGATATTAAGGACAGAAAGGTTAAGGCAAAGTCAATTCTCTTCCACCAAAAGAAGAATCTTCAGTACTATGACATTTCTGCCAAAAGTAACTACAACTTGGAAACTCCCTTCCTCTGGCTTGCTAGAAAACTGATTGGAGACCCTAACTTGGAGTTTGTCGCTGTGCCTGCTCTTGCCCCGCCAGAGGTGGTCATGGACCCAGCCTCAGCAGCACAGTACGAGAGTGATTTAGAGGCTGCTCAGACAACTGCTCTCCTGGATGAAGATGATGACCTGTGAGAAAGTGAGGCTGGGGCCCAGCGTCAGAAGTCTAGTTATATAGGCAACTGTCCTGCGATGTCAGCGGTGCAGCGTGTTTGCCACTTTATTAAATAGCTAAGCAGAACGTGTGCTTAATCTTTGGATGCTTAAGGAGATGGATGGGCTTTGGAGTGAATGTGGCAGTTTAAAAAAAAAAAAAAACCTTCATTTTTTTTTTGACCTGCATATTTAGGTGTTTTGGAACACAGTTGTTTCCTCCTTGAGTTTCAAATATAAGACTGCTATAGTCACATGACAATACTGAGAAGTGGAACCTTGTTTGTTATTGTCATTCCCATTCCTTTTCGTTTAGAATCAGAATAAAGTTGTATTTCAAATATCAAAAAAAAAGAAGAAGAAAACATGAGAGAGTACCTTTATGACTTAAGGGTAGGCAAAAGTTTCAAATGTAGAACATAAAGTGCAATAATCTTTAGAATTAATCATTTAGATTTCACAAAGTTAAAAAACTCTGCTCATCAAGAAACTTAAGAAAATTAATAGGCAAAGTCAGAGACTAGGAGAAAATGATCCCGAGATACATAGATGACAAAAGACTTGTGTTTAGGGAATATAAAGAACTACTGCTTAATTAAAAGATATAAAACAGTAGTAGGGGTATAAGAGGTACAAACTACTATGTACATAATAAATAAACTACAAGTATATATTGTACAACACAAGGAATATAGACAATATTTTTTAATAACTGTATACCGAGTATAACCTTTAGAACTTGTGAATCACTATGTTGTACATTTGCAACTCATGTAATATATCAACTATATGTCAAATTTTAAAAGATGTACAATTAGGACTTCCCTGATGGTCCAGGTGTTAAGAATCCACCTGCTAATGAAAAGAACACAAGTTTGATCCCTGATCCTAAAAGATTCCACATGTCTCCAGGCAAATAGGCCCATGCACCACAACCACTGAGCCCACACACCCTAGAGCCTGTGCTCTGCAACAGGAGAAGCCACCAGTGAGAAGCCCTTGCGCTGCAACTAGAGAATAGCCTGTACAGCAATAGACCCAGCACAGCCAAAAATAAAAATAAATAATTAAAAATTATAAAAAAAAAAACACATAACCAGTATCAGGAATAAAAGAAGGGGACATTATTATAGATGCTGCAGATATTAAATAAATAATAATAATAAATATTAACATTATTGTACCAATAAATTTAAAAAATAGATGAGATACTCAAATACCTTTTAAAAATTAACCAAGGAAGTATCTCATGAAAAATAAAGAACCCCCAAAGTCCTGTAGCCATTAAATAACTTGAAAATCTTTTAAACACACATGTGTTCATGCACACACTTACACACATACATATACAAACCTTTCTAATACCAGGTTGTCAGCAATGGCAAATTTTACCAATGTTTAAGAAAGATATACTTGTCTATAAAACAGAAAGAGGAACACTCCCCAACTTATAAGACCACCTCAACCTTGATACCAAAATTTATCTGAAAATTTTGAGTTTCAGCCAAAAAATAGCTGAAATACTTCTGAATAAAAACAAAGTGAGAAGTCATGCTCTAACAAGTATTAAGTTTTGTTATAAATTTGTAGTAAGACAGTGTGAATGGATACAAGGACAAACAGCCTAGTGGAAAAGAATAGAGAGCCTAAAATTAGACCCATCCTTATACGGAGTCTGATACATGAGAGATATGCCTTAGCAGATCTGTGAGTAGGGGCTGAACTTCTCAATAAACGGTGCTGGACCAACTAGGCGTCCATATAGGAAAAAAAAAAAAAAGGCCCCTACCTCAAATGACTGTCCATGGGGTCGCAAAGAGTTAGATACAACTGAAGCAACTTAGGAAGCATCTCAAAGGGCGTGCAAAAATTAATCTCACGTGGAAGAAAGAAGTAAATTGGAAAAAAAATACTATAAAATTCTAGAAAAGAATGGAGGCTCACTGTTATACTACTCCAGGGAACAAAATTACTGATGATGCAAATGCTGCCCTTTAAAGCACAACACCTTGGTGTTTCTCGTAAAAGACACAATGACCATAAAATTTCAATTTGAGGACTTCCCTGGTGGCACAGTGGATAAGACTCCACCTGCCAATGTAGGGGACGGGAGTTCAATCCTGGGTTAAGGAAGAACCCACGGGCCATGGAACAACTAAGCCCATGCACCACAACTATTGAGCTTGTGCTCTAGAGCCTGGGAACCACAGCTACTGAGCCCATGTGCTGTAGCTACTGAAGCCTGCCCATCTAGACTCCATGCTCCACAACAAGAGAAGCCACCACAGCGAGAAGCCTTCATACAACGCAGGCCCAGCGCAGCCAAAAATAAAATAAACAATAAAATTATTTTTAAAACTTTCATCTGATACATTCTACTACATTAAAATTTAAAACGGCTTTTCATCAAAAGGCTCCAAAAGGAGAATAGAAAGAAAAACTGTAGAGTGGGAGAATATATCCACAACCTACATAACAACAAATGACTAATATTCAAAAGATATAAAGAACATTACAAATTAGGAAGAAAAGGACAGACAACCCAATAGGGAAATGGGCAGGGGGCTGAAGAAGCACTTCAAAAATACTGTATAATATTTAAATAAGTATTAAATAATTCATTTAATTAAATTATTCCAATAAATATTACAAATTCTATGTCATTAACAGTCAATGAAAGGTAATTAAAATAACAATGAAATACCACTGCACACCAACCAGATTGGGAAAAAAATGGAAAAGTTTAATAATATCAGGTGTTGATGAGATGTAAAACAACCAAAAAGTCTCATCCTTTGTTAATGTCAGTGTAAATGGTTATAACTACCTTGGAGAACAACCTAGTACCAGCAGTAAAACTGAATACACACACACACTACGGCCCAACAACTCCCAATGTATTCTCTAGAGAAACTCTTTCACTTGAGCCAAAGAATACAGTAATAATTAATGATAACATATTGTGCTTGCTTTATGTCGAGCACTGTTCTAAATGCTCTATATTTTTAAATTACATTACTCTTCACCATAACCATGTAAGGTAGGTACTATTATTACTCCCATTTTACAAAAGTGAAAAAATTGAAATACGAAGCAACTTCTTCAATTGTACACTACCGATGAGTGGTAGTCAGGATTTAACACAGTTTGGTTTCAGAAACAGCTCTTAACCAACTACATTCTTCTACTTCTCACAAGAATGTTTTCAGAAACATTATTCATAATTGTCACAAAGCTGAAAAACACAAGTGCCCATCAACAGCAAAATGCATAAATCATAGACTTTTCAATCAAAAGAATACTATCCATATGTGAAGAAAATAAAGGAACTACAGCTACATGCAACAGTATAAATAAATTTCACAATGTTGAGCAGAAGAAGCACAATATAAAATATTCTAGACAGAGAATCCATAGTTCTAAGTTGAAAACAGAAGCAAAATCATGGCAAAAGTATAAAGAAAATCAAGGAGATGATCAGCACAAAAGTCAGACTTGAAGTTATCTCTAAAAGGTAAGAAGGGACTATGAAATGATAATGACAGAAGATCTTCCAGAGCCATGGTAACATTTATTTCTTGATCTGGGTGGCAATTACACAGATATAAGCTTTATAATTATTCATTTAAAACTCTGTTTATACATTCTATGCCCTTTGGTGGCCACAGATTTCATGATTTAGAACGTTAGAAATAAAATATAAAGAAAAGAAGAAATGGCCAGAGAACAAGGAGAAACATCAGAAGGAAATGCTGTCACAAAAAGGAAAAAGTAGCAAAGAACTTCCAATTATCAACACAATTCAAGTAAGATAAACCCTAAAGTGTATCCATAGGGAATTCTTTCATTTGGGTTTTTTTTTTTAAGTGACTTTTATTCTTTAAAGGTAGTTAAAAACCCATGTAGCATATTAGGTTATCAAATGTTAAATCATTCATAACAGTATGTGTCTTAGTACTTCTTACTTTTTTTTATTTTAATTGGAGGCTAATTCCTTTACAGTATTGTGGTGGTTTTTGCCATACAGTGCCATGAATTTGCCAGGGCTGTACATGTATCCCCCTGCCTCCCCTCACCCCATTCCCACCTCCCTCCCCATCCCATCCCTCTGGGCTGTCCCAGTGCACCGGCTTTGAGTGCCCTGCTTCATGCATTGAACAGAAATCTTAATTCGATTTGTTCAAAAATTAACCAAGTTGAGGAAGCTGGAGATATTTCTCAGATAGCCGGCAGCTTACCTAAGAAAGGCAAATCTTCACTATTACCAGATGGTTTGCCAGCAACTGAAATGAACCATAACTCAAATAACAGGAAGTACTTCTGATCCCCCGTACTTCTGATCCCCCGTACTTCTGATCCCCCTAATTCTTGCTAACACTGACCCTGACACTGAGTTCCACTAAAAAAAGGAAAACTGTGTTTATGAAAAATAAATCCACCTTTCCTAAAAACATTCAAAAAGCGTAAACTGGTCAATTTACCAGAATCTATAAGTTTTCTGGTAAATTGGTAAATTTGACTCTTACTGAGAGAAGTAATTTTGGGCGAACAGATTCTGCAAACGGGCCACCTGCAACCCCCCCTGAAAGCCCCTTTGTGTTCTAGCAGCCGAGAGGCCCTGATGGTGGCCCAACGCCTGAGACCCTACCTCATCCTTCCCGGCAGACTCTCCTCAACCACTGCTTCCAGGGAGCTCTCGGAGCTCCTGGAAGTGCCCCTTTACCTCTGTCCCTGTAACTATAAACCCCAAAACGAAAGGAAGGAGCTGGTGTCCAGCTTCCTCAAGAAAAAAGCAATAACTTCGTCCCCAACAGGCCGGTGAAGGCCCGGTCTCTGCAGCCTGGGGGCCTGAACCCATTGGCTTCCCTGTTTGGGCGGGGACCGCGGCCTGCGGGTCGCGACTTGGGACGGCCTCAAAGTCGAATCTGGTGAGCGAAGGGGCTGACACCAGTTTCCCAGGTTCTAGGGGAGAAAAAAGGAGGGTCCTCTCAGGCCGTTTGACCCCTCAGCTCCACAGAGCCCGGGCAGTCTGGGAGGCTCCGGACGGTGGCCAGTTATCCCTTGGCTGAGTCCGATGACCTCAGGGCATGACGTCCAACCTCACACACCCGAGATTTATGAACGTTTCAGGGATCCCATAGGCGCCAATTTCACCTCACCCTCGAGGCCTGGGCTCTTCAGTCTGGTCAGTCAGGCGAAAATGAGGGTGTACAAGGCTCAACTGAGAAGCTTAGCGACCGAGGCCTCAGGCCCCACAGGCCTCATCTCGCGACGCTCCTCGCTCTACCTCTAGGCGCCTTTCCCGCATTCTTCTGCGCGCATGCGCGTCCCGCGTGCAGGCGCGAGCGACTCCGTGCCTCCGCTCTTTTCAACAGCTATCTCCCTCCCTGTACATGTAAGTGCATGTACCCACATGCGCCTACTTCCACGCATACGTCCGTCCATCCCGCCTTTCCTTATGTTCCCATTTAGACAGGGTGCCCAATCCCTTCCCTTTCTACCTCCTGGCACTGTTCAGTCCAGGCTCTAAGGCCAGTCCCTAGTCTGGAGCACTGGCTTCACTTCCACTTCCCTGAGTAATGTGGAAGCAAGGGTGAGGTGGAATCGTTCTTCACATTCATTTCTTCTTGCCTTCTAACCTTTTGACAGTAATACTTAAGGCTTCCATACTACTAGCCAAACCCTAAATATATGTCCTATAAGACAGATGGGGATCTTGCCTTCAGAGTTCAGTAATATGCTGTGCTTACAGAGAAGATTCTAAAACCCAAGATTTACTCAAAATTTCTGGTCTTAGGACTGCTTTGATATTCTTAAAAATGAAGGACCTCAATTATTTTTGTGGGTTATATTTATATAGATTGTGTTTATGTGAGCTATATCTATCAATATTAAAATGAGAAATTTCTGAAATATGTATTGGCATCATAACACAAAAATCCATTGCTTTAACATAAATAACATCTTTAATAACTAATTTCCACACCAAAAATAACAATCCCAAAGAAGGGCAATGCCAAAGAATGCTCAAACTACCGCACAATTGCACTCATCTCACATGCTAGTAAAGTAATGCTCAAAATTCTCCAAGCCAGGCTTCAGCAATACGTGAACCGTGAACTTCCTGATGTTCAAGCTGGTTTTAGAAAAGGCAAAGGAACCAGAGATCAAATTGCCAACATCCACTGGCTCATGGAAAAAGCAAGAGTGTTCCAGAAAAACATCTATTTCTGCTTTATTGACTATGCCAAAGCCTTTGACTGTGTGGATCACAATAAACTGTGTAAAATTCTGAAAGAGATGGGAATACCAGACCACCTGACCTGCCTCTTGAGAAATTTGTATGCAGGTCAGGAAGCAACAGTTAGAACTGGACATGGAACAACAGACTGGTTCCAAATAGGAAAAGGAGTACATCAAGGCTGTATATTGTCACTCTGCTTATTTAACTTATATGCAGAGTACATCATGAGAAACGCTGGACTGGAAGAAACACAAGCTGGAATCAAGATTGCCGGGAGAAATACCAATAACCTCAGATATGCGGATGACACCACCTTTATGGCAGAAAGTGAAGAGGAACTAAAAAGCCTCTTGATGAAAGTGAAAGTGGAGAGTGAAAAAGTTGGCTTAAAGCTCAACATTCAGAAAACAAAGATCATGGCATCTGGTCCCATCACTTCATGGGAAATAGATGGGGAAACAGTGGAAACAGTGTCAGACTTTATTTTGGGGGGCTCCAAAATCACTGCAGATGGTGACTGCAGCCATGAAATTAAAAGACGCTTACTCCTTGGAAGGAAAGTTATGACCAACCTGGATAGCATATTCAAAAGCAGAGACATTACTTCGCCAACAAAGGTCTGTCTAGTCAAGGCTATGGTTTTTCCAGTGGTCATGTATGGATGTGAGAGTTGGACTGTGAAGAAGGCTGAGCACCGAAGAATTGATGCTTTTGAACTGTGGTGTTGGAGAAGACTCTTGAGAGTCCCTTGGACTGCAAGGAGATCCGACTAGTCCATTCTGAAGGAGATCAGCCCTGGGATTTCTTTGGAGGGAATGATGCTGAAGCTGAAACTCCAATACTTTGGTCACCTCATGCGAAGAGTTGACTCATTGGAAAGGACTCTGATGCTGGGAGGGATTGGGGGCAGGAGGAGAAGGGGATGACAGAGGATGAGATGGCCGGATGGCATCACTGACTTGATGGACGTGAGTCTGAGTGAACTCCGGGGGTTGGTGATGGACAGGGAGGCCTGGCGTGCTGTGATTCATGGGGTCGCGAAGAGTCGGACACGACTGAGCGACTGAACTGAACTGAACTGAGAAGAGTATTTTACATTTTTGCAAATCTCTTTTAACACCTGGCTTAATAGACAACAGTTGCATTATCATATGTGCTTGGGGTGTTGGGGGTGGTGCGGCTTGTCAAAATAGCTCACATGCTGTAGCTTTCAAAATACATCGCTGTATACTCAAGAGAAAGTGAGAGTGACATGGCAAATAACATCTTAATAGTATTATGAAAATAATTTTCACTTCATGAACCCCTGAAAGTGTCTCAGGAACCACCAGCAGTCCTTAGGCCACATTCTGAGGACTACAGGCTTAGATCATTATGACTGAACAAAAAGATATAAAGAAAAATGCTAGGTGCTATAAAAATACATCACAATCTGAGGGAAATTATCCAATCCTTCAACTCAGAGACCTAATTTGGAGAAAGCATGACTGAGTCTAAGCTCATACTACTCATCACACAACAGGCCAATAAATCCAGAGACAAATTGCTAGGGCAGGAATAGAAACTTTATTTGGAAAGCCAACATACCAAGAAGATGGTGGACTAGTGTCCCTAAGAACCATCTTACCCAAGTTAAAATTCAGGCTTCTTTTATATTAAGAGAGGAGGTAGGGTGTAGCTGGTTGTTGCAAACTTCTTGGTGCAGGAATCTGTTCTTGAAGCTGTCCATGTGGGTCTGGTCACAGTGTTCCTATAAGCGTCCAACAAGACGAGTTATTTTCTGTTCTGCAGCTCTTTATCTTCATATGAACGGAAGAGTGTTATACTTCTAAAGGTCAGAGCCTTGAGAATGGACTGTCATGTGTATTTCAGGCTATAGGCAACATTCTTTTACAAAGGTGCAGAGCCAGGATGACTAAGCACAGGGAATAGAGCACAAAGGTTAGACCTAAAGGAATAGATCCGATATGCAGTTAGGGTTGTTCTTCTCTGTTACAAGAGGAGTTCTCTGAGGAAGTAACACTGGAACTGAGACATAAAGGATAATTTACTAAGTGTAAAATGGAACATGAACATCTCAGTCCCTGAGGCTATGCAAAGGCCCTGGAGCAGGAAAATTTGTGAATTCTAGACACCAGGAAAAATGTCAGTCAGTAATTGTTTTAAATTGTATGTATTTTTGGTTGTGCTGGGTCTTTGTTGCTGCATGGGCTTTCCTCTAGCTGCAGAGAGTGGGGGCTACCCTGTAGTTATGGTTCAGGGCCTTCTCATTGCAGTGGCTTCTGTTGTTGTGGAACACAGGCTCTAGGTGCACGGGCTCAGTAGTTTCAGCTCCCAGGCTCTAGAGCACAGCCTCAGTGGTTGTGGCACACAGGCTTAGTTGCTCCATGGCATATGGGATCTTCCTGGATCAGGGCGCTAACCCTTGTCCCCTGCATTGGCAGGTGGATTCTTTACCACTGAGCCATCAGGGAAGTCTCAGTAAATATTTAATGAATGATGTACCCTACACTGCCCTAGACCCTCAGGATGCTGTTGTGAAAAAGATTTTACATTTTAGTTGCAAAAGCAGGAAATATAAACAAATAAGAATTTCTGAGCATGGGAGTGCTGTTAAGAAAGCAAGACAGAGTGTTATCAGGGGACAAGACAGAGAACTGTAGATAGTAGTCAAGTAAGACCTCTCTGAGGAAGTGACATTGGCAGAGACTTGAAGGAGATGAGGAAAGCAACCAGGAACAACATGAGGAAGAGCATTCCAAGCAGAGGGAACAGCAATGACAAAGGTCTGGAGGCAGAAGTATACTTGATAGGTTCTTGAAACAGTAAGGAAGCCAATATAACTGGATCCCAGTGATTGAAGGGAAGGTGGGTAATAGGTGAGATAAGAGAAGTAATAAGGGTCAGAGTATTTTATGGAGGCCCTTGGAGGTCATGGTAGGAAGCTGGGTTTTTTTCCCTGAGTGAGATAAGAAGCTATTAGAGGGTTCTGAGTCAAGAAGTGACTCATGTTTTAACAGAAGGATTCCTATGGCTTCTAGGCAGACAATAGGATGTGTGTGGGCTAAGGGTAGTTTCCAGGCATTTCTTGGCTTATATCTGCATAACTCCAATCTCTGCCTCTGTCTTCTTCTCCTCTAGGAGTGCCTTTGCTTTGAGTGTCTCTTTTAAGAACATTTGTCATTAGATTTAAGGCCCACTCAGATTATCCAGAATAATCTCATTTTGAAATCCTTAACTACATCTTCAAAGACCCTTTTTCCAAATAAGGTTAAAAAAACAAGTAGGGTCACATTCACAGGTTCCAGTGGTTCGGACAAGAACATTGAGTCGGTGATGCCATCCAGCCATCTCATCCTCTGTCGTCCCCTTCTCCTCCTGCCCCCAATCCCTCCCAGCATCAGAGTCCTTTCCAATGAGTCAACTCTTCGCATGAGGTGGCCAAAGTACTGGAGTTTCAGCTTTAGCATCATTCCCTCCAAAGAAATCCCAGGGCTGATCTCCTTCAGAATGGCTGTGAATTTGAGGGACCACATTCAACCCACTACAGTAGGTCTGGGATGAGGACTGAGAATATTAACAAATGCCCAGCTGAGGCTGATGTGTGGGGACCGCAACCAGTGATATAGAGAAGTCAAGTAAGATGGGGACCAAGAATTGACCACATGGATATCATTGGTGACTTTGACCAAAGTGGTTTTGGTGAACAAGTCAGAATGAAAGTCATATTGAGAGACTTGGAAGAGAGGAAGTAGCAGTGAGTATAGCCAAATTTTTAATGGATTTTGTTATCAAGAAGAGGAAGAAATGGGACAGAGGTGTAGAAGGATGTGTGGTCAATGAATGAGTTTTTAGGTGGAAGAAATAATAGCATGATTGTGTGCTAATAGGAAAGTATTGGTAGGGAGGGAAATTTTGATGATTCACAGGAAGGAGTCAACCATGTGATACCACACTAACAGAATGAAGGATAAAAAAGCATACGATCATTTCATTAGATGAAGAAAAAGCTCTTGAGAAAACTCAACATCCTTTCATGATAAAAATTTCCAACAAATTAGGTATAGACGGAATGTACCTCAACATAATGAAGACTATATGACAAACCCTCAGCTAACAGCATACTCAATGGTGAAAGGTTAAAAACCTTTTCTCTAAGATCAGGAACAATACAAAAATGCCTGCTCTCACCATTTCTATTCAACATAGTCTTAGCCACAACAATTAGGCAAGAAAAAGAAATAAAACTTATCCAAATCAAAAAGGAAGAAAATTATCTGTTTGCAGACAACATGATCTATTGTAGAAAACCCTAAAAACCTATAAAAAAAAAAAACCCTGTTAAAACTAACAAATGAATTCAATAAAGTTACAGGATAAAAATCAACACAAAAAAGTCAATTGCATTTCTATACACTAACAACAAACTATCTTTAAAAAAATTATGAAAGCAATTCCATTGGTAACTGTGTCAAAAACAATAAAACACTGAAAGACCTGTAAATTGAAATCTATAAGACACTGAGGAAAGAAACTGAATAAGACACAAATAAATGCAAAGATATCCCATGTTCTTGGACTGAAAGAACCAATATTGTGAAAATCCCCAAAGTGCCCAAAATAATCTACAGATTCAGTGTAATCCCTATCAAAATTCTCATTGCATTTTTCACAGAAATAGGAAAAAAACTATCTTAAAATTTGTATGGAACTACAAAATACCCTGAATAGCCAAAGCAGTCTCAAGAAAGAACACGATGGGAGACATTGTACTTCCTGATTTCAAACTTTGTAATATATACAAAGTCATAGTGATCAAAGCAATATGGTAGTGGCATAAAAACTAGCACATAAACCAGTGAAACATAATAGAGAGCCCATAAATTTACTCATGCATATACAGTCAACTAATTTTTATAAGGGTGCCAAGAACACATGATAGGAAAAGAACAGTCTCTTCAATAAATGGGAAAACTGCATACCCAGATGCAAAAGAATGAAACTGAACCACTATCATACGCCACTCACAAAAGTCGAGAAGGATTAGACTTAAATGTAAAACCTGAAACTATAAAACTAGAAGAAAGCATAGGAAAACAGTTCCTTGAGTTTCACCAAATTGGTCTTGGTAGTAATTTATTGGATAAGACACCAAAAGCACAGGAAACAAAAGCTAAAATAAACAAGTGAGATTACATCAAACCAAAGATCTTTTGCATACCAGAAGAAACAATCAAGGGCTTCTCTGGTGGCTCAGTGGTAAAGAATCCACTTGCCAATACAGGAGACACGGGTTCCATCCCTGGGAAGGTCCCACATGCAGAGTAACTAAGTCCATGCACCACAAGTATTGAGCCTGTGCGCTAGAGCCCGGCGTTGCAATTACTGAAGCCCAAGCGCCCTACAGCCCGAGCTCTGCAACAAGAAAACCCACTGCAATGAGATGTCTGCATACCGCAACTAGAGAAAAGCTGGTGCAGTAACAAAGACCCAGCCCAGCCAAAAATAAATAAATACAACTTTTTTAAAAAAGGAAATGATATATTGAAAAGACACCCTTTTCAATGGAGAATGGGATAAAATATTTGCAAACCATATATCTGATAAAGGACTAACATTCAAATTACATAAATAATTCCTATAACTCAACAGCAAAAAAAGCCAATAACTCAATTTGAAAAAATGGGGGAAGGATTTGAATAGACAATTTTTTTCTGAAGAAAACACCCAAGTGGCCAATAGAGGCATGAAAAGGTGCTCAGCATCACTAATCATGTGTGTGTGCACATGTGTGTATGCTCAGTTGCTCAGTCGCATCCAACTCTTTGCAACCCCATGGACTATAGTCCACCAGACTCCTCTGTCCATGGGTTTTCCCAGGCAAAATACTGGAGAGGGTTGCCATTTCCTTCTCCAGGGGTTCTTCCTGACCCAGAGATTGAACCCACATCTGTTACGTCTTGCATTGGCAGGCGGATTCTTTACCACTAGTGCCACCTAGGAAGCCCCACTATTCATGAGGGAAATGTAAATCAAAACTATCAAAACCATAAGATACCACCTCATAAGAGTTAGGATAGCTGGTATCAAAAAGAGAAGAGATATCAAGTCTTGGCAAGGATATGGATAAAAAGGAATCATTGCACACTTTTGTGTGAATGTAAATTGGTGATGCCACTATGGCAAACAATATGGAGATGCCTCAAAAAGTTAAAAATAGAAGCACCATATGCTCCAGCAATCCCACTCTGGGTATATATTTAAAGGAAATGAAATCAGTTTCTTGAAGGGATATCTTTTCACTCATGTTCATTGCAGCATTATTCACAATAGCCAAGATATGGAAGCAATCTAAATGTCCTTCAACAGATGAACGGATCAAGAAAATGTGATATATATATATATATCTCTATATTTTCTAATATATGTATTACAATGGAATATTATTCAGCCATAAAAAAGAAGATAGTCCTGCCACTTGGAACAGTATGGATGAACCTGAGGGGGACATTATGCTAGATGAAATTAGCCACAGATAGAAAGGTAAATACTGGTATCATTTATATGTAGAATCTTTAAAAAAAAATTTTAAGTCCAATTTCATAGAAACAGATTATAGAATGGTAGGATGGGTTGGGGAGTAAGGAAAATGGGGAGACATAGATCTAAGGGTATAAATGTTCAGTTATAAGAGGAGTAAGTTCTGATCTGAGGGTCTAAATGTACAGTATGGTAACATAGTTAATACACTATTGTGTGCTGGAAAGTTGCTGAGAGTACATTTAAGTGTTCCACACACACACACACACACACACACACACACAAACACTGTTTACTATGTGAGATGAAGAACATGTTAATTATCTTGAGCATGGTAATCATTCCACTATATATATGTATATATATAATACACATATATAAAATCGTCCCGTATACTTTAAATATACATAATCATACTTGTCCGTTATTCCTCAATAAAATTGGGGCTAAAAAAAAGAAAGCCTAGAGTTAAAAATCAGAATATTACTAATATGAATTGATTTTTTATGACATTAATAAGAAAATAAATTACATTTAGAGCCTTAAAAAAAAAAAAAGGTAGATGAGATTGCTCAGAAGAGAGAGGGGGAACTGGCTCTCTAAGGAGGTCTGGTTTTCCTGGGTACATGTCGAGATAGTAGGAACATCCATAATGTTAAATAAACATCTATGAGGATTTGGGACTTGACAAGTGAGAAGCCTGCAGGATGTCAGGGGAGATTTCAGAGGCTGCTGGCTGTGGAGCTCAGGCCTAAAGATGATCAGGTATTGCAAACCTGGATCTAACGGCCAAGGTCCTGGGCTCAGTCTTGACTCCTGTGGGGCCTCCCCTTCTTGGGGCCTCGTTGCTGAAGCAGGAAGTACTGCCCTAGGCTCAGCTTCCGCTCTGGGTGTTTTGGTACTGCCAAATCACCCCTTTGCACTGGGGATCTTCCCACTTGGGGCCTGCAGCACTTTCACTTCCCCCAGGTGCCCAGCCCCTGCCCCAGCACATGGGAGCACCTTGGTCTACCTTGTTGCTAAGAACTGGACACAGATTCGGAGAGCGGGAAATGATAGGAAGGTGGGGGTGGGTAGATAAACAGAAGAAGAAGGAGACCCATGCAGATAAGGGGCCAGAAACCAGAGAGGAAGAGGATGCAGACCTGGTGGGGAAGGGGACAGAGAACTAGAGGTAAAGAGAGTGATAAAGATCCACAGAGAAAAGAACAGAGACCCAGAGATCGAAAAGGCCAGGAAGTGGTGGAGGGGTGGGGGGGGCGGGGGGCAGAGATGAATGCAGAGATGGCAGATCTTTGCAGGCAGTGAGGTCAGAGTGTCTGTGAGGTCGGCTGCTGCCCAGGGCCAGCCTGGGGTCCTGGTGCCCAGAGTAGGTGGGCTGCAAGTACATCAGGATGCCCTATGGGTCACCCAACCTGAGCCATGGAGATCTGGGAGGAACTGCCTGGCATGTCCTTGGTGCCCATCAATTCCAAGACCCCTCAGGTACTGGGGTGTGCATCCCAGTGGGTCAGGCAAGGGGAGATGGGGATGAAGACCCAGAAGAAAGTCACCCTGCATGTAGAGAGGCAGGGGGTGGGGCTCCAGCCCCAGCACTTCCTCTTTCTCTGAGTTCTTCCTTTCTCTTCTGTCTCAGTCTCTCCCCCTCTCTCTCTCTCAAGGTCTCTCTGCCTGTTCTCCCTACTGCCACCACCCCTTCTGTCCTGTCCCTCCCACCGGTGTCTCACCCCTCTAGGAGAAGATGTCAGCCCACGATGGCTGCCTCAGCCTCGTCAAGTACCTCCTCTTCGTCTTCAACCTCTTCTTCTTCGTAAGTTGCCTCTTGGCTCCGGAGCCCAGGCCCCAGCCCCTGCCGTAGCCACCCCATTTCATTTCCCTGTGTCACCCACCAGCCATACTCTCCTCTCCCCAGGTCCTAGGCAGTCTTATCTTCTGCTTCGGCATCTGGATACTCATCGACAAAACCAGCTTCGTGTCCTTCGTGGGTAAGGGGGCTGAGGCAGTCCGGGGCTGGGTGGGGACGTTGTGGGTCGGGGTGGGGGGTGGAGCGGTCTTCCTGGAGCAGATATGAACAGGGCTCTCCTCCTAGGGGACTCCTGGGGTCTCCCTCATCCCAGGGAGGCCCGCAGTGCCCAGCTTTCTTGTTTGATCTTAGGCTCTGCTCCACTCCTTGCTACGGCCACAACTTCTGAGCCTCAGATTCTTCCTCTGGCAAATGAGTTGTGTGTACCAATAACAATAATAGTGGCCATTTCTCAGGGACTTAGGTACCAGACAGCTCAGTGTCACACTTTAGGTGACATGTAGGTGTCAGATCTTGGGCAGAGATGCTCACCAGATTCTCCCATAAGTCTTCCCTCTCTTGAGGTTCAGAGAGGGGAAGTCACTGGATGTCACACAGCAAGGAAGTAGAAAAGCAGATTAACACTAATAATCATTGTAGGAAAATAATACTGGGTAGTAGTCAAAATCCCAATAACTCATATTTAATAAATGTTTACAAGATTTATTAAATATGAGGAGGACTAGAGGACTGGTGTAGAGGAGCAGACTGAACACATGTCTCCCATGTGTTCCTCAAAACAACTTTAGGAAATAGATATCATTATTCCCTAGGTCTCAGGGAGGTTTAGGTGGCTGATCCAATGTTGCAGAACTAGTGATGAGGCTGAAACTACCGAGGGTGAGGAGGGGCTGAAGGAGGAAAGCGGGACTGAGAACAAGAGGGAAAGACAGAGACCAGGAAGAAAGAGGGGCAGAGATCCAGAAAGAAGGGAACATAGACCTAAAGACAGAGAGGGCCAGAGACCAGCGAGAGGTGGGAAGAATTCCAGGAGACAGAGATTCAGTGTAGGACAGGGACAGAGACTCAGAGAAAAGGATACCAGGAGACCAAGAAGAGGCCCCCCCACCCCAAGTTTACTGTTCCCCTCTTGGGAGGTGTGTGGGTGGGGAATGGGGCTGTCTGGAGCTGTGCACATGGAGCCCAAGGTCACTGCCTCCCATTTCTCCCAGGCTTGTCCTTCATGCCCTTGCAGATCTGGTCCAAGGTCCTGGCCATCTCAGGAATCCTCACCATGGGTCTTGCCCTCCTGGGCTGTGTGGGGGCCCTGAAGGAGTTCCGCTGCCTCCTGGGCCTGGTGAGTTCCCCTCCACCCTTCCACCTCTAGGATCGTTCACATCTTGTCCTTAAATAGAGCCCTGGCAGCCCCTTCATCTTGGGGAGTTCAGCCTGACCTGCCCACTCTGTCTTCCTCCCTGCTCCAGTATTTTGGGACACTGCTGCTCCTGTTTGCCACACAGATCACCCTAGGAATCCTCATCTCCACTCAGAGAGTCCAGGTGAGCTCACCTTCTCCTCTCCTCACCCGAGCTAGTGGGTGGGGAGGGAGAGAGTGGAAACAGACAGAAGCAAAGGCAGACAGGGGCTAAGACAGACAAAGATAAATAACAGAGAGAGATAGAGAAGACAGAAAGACAGAGACTGGTAGAGAGACACAGAGAAGGATCTAGAGACAGACAGGGTCAGAGAAAGACTCACCAACACAAAGGAAGACAAAGACCCAAAGGGAAACAGAAGCGAGGAAAGAAAACCCTTGGAGAAACAGCTCCAAGAAAGAGAAACTTAATGAGATCGTGGGAGACAGTGGAGACCCGGAAAGACAAACGGGGGAAACAGGCTGAGGGCGGTTTGGAAGGACAGAGACATAGCTAGCCATTCAGTGAAACACCGAGGCTGCCACGAAGATGCTCAGAGACCACCAGAGGCTGGGACGGCTACGGAGTGGCTGGGGTGGGTTGGAGCAGAGGGCAGTGGGGAAGCAGGTGGGGGATTCAGCCTCACTCTCGGCCTATCAGCTGAAGAAGAAAGTGAAGGACGTCGTGCAGAAGACCATCCAAAACTACCGCACTCATCTGGAGGAGACGGCGGCGGAGGAGAGCTGGGACTACGTGCAGTTTCAGGTGCGTAAGGCCCCGCCCACCAGGATCCTTCCCTCTAGCTCTGGGATTCTGACTTGGCTCCGCCCTCTGCCTGGAGGAAACTTGGCCCCGACGGGATCCAAGCTCCCAGCTCTAGGACCCTAACGTAACCCTACCCACCTAAGCCACCTCCAGCCCTTGGCGACTTGGCCCAGTCCCCCAGCTCTCAACCCCTGCAGTGACTCCTCCCCCTGGCTCGACACACTCCGCCCTCAGTCCCAAGGCCCTAGCCTGACCCCACTCTCTGCCCAGTAGCGACTCTGGTTCCCAAGGGACCAGGCCCAAGCTAGATTCCTTTCCCTGGTCACTCACATGGCCCCGCCCTCCCATCCATTATCCCCCTACTTACAGCTGGTTTGTACTGCCTACCCAATCCTCCAAAGCACGATTCTGCAGCTCTTTCCCCAGCCTCAAGACCCCCGCCCCCATGACTCCTCTCTCCCAACCTCATGTACCCCTACTGTCCCTTGGCCCTGCTGTGATCCCACCCCAGCCCAGTTTTGTTAGCCCTCTACTCCTCAATATGACCCAGTACCCAGTCACACCCATCACCTAGTCCTCTGATCCCCCAAAGCATCTTGCATCTCTCTAGTCCTTGTTCCTGACTTTTTTTTTTTTTTGGTAGTTGCTTTACAATGTTGTGTTAACTTCTGCTGTACCCTGTTCCTCTGACTTTTGTTCTTCTCAGCTGCGCTGCTGTGGCTGGGAGTCTCCTCAGGACTGGTTCCATATCCCCAGCATGAGACGCAACGAGTCCGAAGGGGACCGCGTGCCCTGCTCCTGCTATAACTCATCGGCGACCAACGACTCCACAGTCTTCGATAAGATCTCCCCCCAGTTTAGCCGGCTCGGATCACTGGCGCGGCCCCGACACAATGTAGAAGTTTGCTCGGTCCCCGCGAACAGCTACATCTACCAACAGGTGGGGAAGATGTGGAGCGCAGGACCAGAGGGGTCTGACAGGGTGGGCCTACGGGAAAGGGCTGTTTTACAACAGGGGCAGAACCCCTACAAGGGGCAAGATCTTTTGGAAGGGCGGGGGCCTAAAGAAAAGGCCCAGGCGAAAGGGCAGAATCTGGAACGCTGATACCTGGGGATGAGGTCTTCAGCTTGGATGGACTGAAGCCCAGAGACTAGAGACCCCTGATAACTAGGGAATGGGGTGGTACCTGAAAGAGGGGTTAAGGCTGGACTGAGGACAGTGGGCTCCGGGCTTGAGGGCAAATCCCAAAAGTAACCTACCTATAACCTGTCCCTGTATCCTCAGGGCTGCGAACGGAATCTCTCCAACTGGTTGACCAACAACCTCATCTCCATAGTGGGCATTTGTCTCGGCGTGGGTCTACTCGAGGTGATCTGGTCCCGCCCCCACTCGCGATTGGCCTAGATGGCCCTGCCCCAAATTGCGCGTCCAACCAGTCTCTGGGAAAGGCGCATGCATTGATAGAAGTACAGCCAATCCAGGCCTTCCTGGGACTCCACCTGGCCTAGCCTCTGTGAGCCCTGATTGGTTGCACGGGAGCAGGCGTTCCCGCCCTTCCTCACAAGGCTCCCATTGGTCCTCCTTGATATCTGGGGATATACCTTGCTATTGGCCGCAATATCCCCCTTTCCCCGCAGGTGAGTGTAGCGGGGTTGAGCCTGCTATTACCGCGCAGCCTGTTGCACCGCGAACCCCAGCCGCAGGTGCCGGGTGCCTACAGTTCGAGCTCCGGGCGCAGCGGCGTGCTGAGCAGCAGTGGGCGTAGCGGCAGTCTGTGGGGTGGCTGGGGCATGGCTGACGCCTGCCCCAACTGGGGGGACAAGGCCCCGCTGGGCAAGCTGCCTAAGGTGCTGGGGCTCTGGTTGCTTTGGGATCAAGACGAGGAACAACTTGAGACCAGGAGTGCAGGCGCAGAGATGGAGGCCGAGATGGAATTAGAGGCAGAGACGGAGGAGGAGATAGATGAGTCTCCAGAATAAAGGACCCTGGGCTTTCTCTGGATCACACTCCTTCTCAGACTCTAGACCCTATGCCAGACGGAGCTGAGCTCCCCCTACCCCGCCCTATTCGCCCTTCCTGCTTCAAACTCTATTCCCAACCCTCCCCGGCCTGCCCATATCTTTGGTGTCCCACCCAATTACCCCTAGCCCTTTTACACTAATGCCGCCACATTCTCCAAACTGCCGTCCCTGAGTCTTTCACCACCAGGCCCACCTCCTACCTACTCCCTTCTCCACACCTCCCAAGGCGAAGCCCCGCCCAACTCGCGGGTCCTCGTTTTCTGCCCCTGGCCCGACCCCATAGATTTTTTTCCCTAGGGACCCCCCGATTCTCCTGGCACTCTCTCGACCTCTCTGACCTCGTCTCCTTTCTCTGTAGCTCAGCTTCATGACGCTCTCCATATTCCTGTGCAGAAACCTGGACCACGTCTACGATCGGCTCGCTCGGTACCGCTAGGCCCCGCCCTTCCCGAAGCCCCATCCCGACCCCCTCAAGTGTCCAGGGCATTTGAGTTCCCTGTCGCCTGTAAATATTTGTTTAATCCCCAGTTGGCCCCAGCCACTGAGCCCTCATTCCCCTCGGGGACCCAGGTGTCTGCCTTTCCCGCTGCTGTCACCTTGCCCCCCGTGGGACCTGGGGTTTCCGGCCACCAGCTTCCTGCCCTGAAAGACACCTCATTTCCTTGCCTCAGCTGTCAGCCTACCACCTCCCACTAGATTTATTTTTAGCCCAAGCCCCAAATAAATCCCCTGCGTTTTGGTAAAATAGCTTTATCCTCTGTCAAAACACAAACCAACACATTTGAGCGGGGGTGGGGAGAGGAGAGGGAGGCAACACAGTCTAGCCCCACGGCACATTTAGAAGAGGGCATGAGATTAAAAAGCCTCACCCCACTGCTTGCCCAGCTGAGAAAAGTCACAACCCTAACACCCACTTATAAATATCTCGTTATATTAAAAAAAAATAATAATATATTTCCAGGGCCCACCTGACTCTGCCCCTGCACAGAAAGGGTTAACCTTCAATATTTGATGTCAGGGTTCCCGGGATGGAGGTGGTAAGAAGAGGGAGATTGAGAAGAGGGAGATGTGGAAAAACAGGGAGGGACGAGCTCATGTGTCACTGGGGCCCTCCAAGACATCCAGAACAAAGAAAAGGGAGGGCACCTGTCTGAGACAGAAACCAGTGCTATCCCAGGGGTTGTCTCACTCCTGTCCTCAGTGCCTAATGCTCTGGGGTGATCTGTCCTTTCAGACACCCCTGTGAGGTTCCAAGATCAGGATCCGTCTTCCCCTCTCAGTCCTAGCCCATTCCACTCACCACCCAGCTTTTACAGTCCTAACAGGGAGCAGTCCCCTCCCCACGTAAGAAGCATGGGGAAAGCTGGAGGTCCTGCCTGGGAGGAGAGGGTATTCTGGAGGGTGAGCCACTTTTGGGGTCCCCCTTCAGTCCCTGACCAGGCGATAAATGTGGTGCTGGGCCCCCCGCTCACTGGTGGAGACTTCAAAGACGTAGGCGGTGCAGAGCAACAGTTCCTGGGTGTCTCTGTTTGTCACCACCTGTCAAGGAGGCCAGGAGAAAGGGGTTTATGCTCGGAACAGAGAGCAGGGAACACTGTGGACCCCCCAACCAAGATGTCATGGGATAAGGGGTCCCCACCATGTCATGTTCCCCCAGGTCGACGGGATGCCCCACATGCCAGGCTCTAGGTCTGAGGGTCTGCAGGGAAGGGCCTCACATCACATGGTGTATCATGTTACAGGGTCATCACACTCCCCAGACTTAAAGGATATCCTACCATACATAACATGTTCCATGGGCTCAGGTTAGGTTCCCTGTGAAGGGGGGTCCCCTAAGCTGAAGATCCACTGTGGGGCGTCCTTCAGGTCAGTTTTCCTCTTATGAGAATGCTGTGGAACCCCCACGATATCAGTTTCCTGGGTAAAGGGGTCCCCTAAGTGACGGGTCAAGCGTGAGGTGCCCCCGTGTCAGTTTCACAGGCTGAGGGTCAGTCGTGGGCACTCCCCTCCACATCAGGGGCCCTGCTCAGGCAGGGAACCAGCGCATCACCTGCAGGATGGTGAAGTTCTCCAGGACGCTGTTCATCATATAACGCTCGGGCAGCTGCCGCAATTTGTGCAGAAAATTCACCAGGTACTCGCACATGGGTGAGCGCAGCAGGCGGTACACGAACCTTCCATCCTCCAGCTGGGCACGCTCCGTCTGAACCAGGGGTTGGGAAAGTAGGGAGGACAGTGACTCAGAGACACAGGGGTTCACCCCCAGAGTCCGAACCCACTCTGTGCGACTTCTCAGATGCCACACCCACTCCCCATTGCCGTCTGCTCTCCATTGCCCCATCTGCAGTGACCAGAGATGAAAGCCTGAACCCTCAGGTACCCAGTTCAGGATTACTGAGCCTGCAATGAAGGACCCCTCTAGCCTCTCAGAGCTGTCCTCTGAACCCTCAAAGACCTCTGAACTCATGTGATCTCCAGGTCCTCAGATACCCTCAAACCCTCCAGAGATCCCTCCATGAGCTCCCCAAAGCCTGTATGACCTCTGTACTTGAGACCCCTCAAGACCTCAGCAACCTCTAAGTGTGACCCCTAACCACCTTGCCCTGAGGATTCTTTCATATCCACAAGAACCTTTTGAATCTTAGTGACAGTAAATCTCTGTACCACACAGTAACCTTAAACCCTCAAAGTGACCCCTATAGATAACTTTGGAACTCCAGATTAGCTCTAAGTCCATGTGTGAAAGAGGCTAGGGTACCCCCGCCCCACCACGCAGACCCTCAAAGGCCCGGAGCTGTTGTAACTCCTGGTCCGTTTAGTCTGTGCCCTCCCGAGTAGCAGGTGGCTGGGTGCTTACCCACCCAGAGTGCCACCCCTCCAGCCTCACCTCCACCTTCTCCACCACCTGCTTGCCGAAGGAGCAGACCTTGGAGGAACAGGTGAGGGTCATGTGTTCCAGGCTCTCATACTGGCTGCTCACTCCATAGAAGCCACCGCTGCTGCCGCCTGCCCCCACCTCCTCACCACTTGGGCCCCAGTTCAAGTCCGCCTGGGGGATGGGGAGGTACAGGTAAGTTGGAAGGGATGGCCCTTATAAACAGTGGGAACTCTTCTCAAGTGGGAACTCTGCCCCACAGGCTGGTGGCGCCTATTGCTTTGCAATCAACCATCTGTCTTCCTTAACAAAGTCCCCACCTCTCCAGTTTCTGGAAAAAAAAACCCACCCTTCCTTCCAGCAGTTGGGTCCCCCAGTGTCCCTGACCCTCTCTCCCCGGTAACTTCCCCATCAAAGAGGCCCCGGAATTCAAGTTTTTCTCCTGAAACCTCCAGCTCAGGAGGTCAGCCCCTGCCAAGAGCCTAGTTACTAAGGAGGTAGCTATTCCCTAGCAACCAGAGGCTCTCCCTCAAGGCCCTTCATGACCCTGGTTGCTAAGACAAGCGCCTACTCCCTAGCAGCAGGGCCTGGTGAGGTCTGGGGAAGCCCGACGCCTCTGGAAAACTCTCCCAGGCCCTTTTGTCCAATTCTCAGAGGTCACATCCCGTCATAATCCCAGTGGCCAAGTGGACAAACAGCCCAGGGATCGAACCCTCACCCCCTGCAGTGGAAGCACAGAGTCTCAACCACCAGACCGCCAGGGAAGTCCCAAGGCCAGACAGTCTTAGGAACAGGGCCTGGTGGAACCCAGCAAAGCCTCATCCTCTCTTTAGAAACCAAACACTCCAGGATTCATTTGCTAAGGGGATGGGGCCATTCATCAGCAACGAGGCTTGGTGTGGTCAGATGGGACATAGGGAAATCTGAAATGCCACAAGCCAATCCCCAGGGCCGTATCAGTCGCACGACTGGGTGTAGCAAAGTCTAGTGGAGTCTGCGGAGGATGGAGGTCCCCACACCTGCACTGGTCCCAACCATCCCACCCTGTGGGCAAAACTCCTTCCTGTTCCTTGCTGCTAAGGGAGCTGACACTGGGAGCCATGAGAACTGGTAAAGCTCAGGCTGACCTGGGCAGGTCCTGAGACTGTCTCCCTTAGAGCCAGTGGCCCGAGCTGGGACTTATGAGCCCTTTTGTTTTTAGTGGTGGAACTCACCCAGAATTTGACCAGGAAGAAGGCATGGGGGGGCCCACGATCATACAGCTCCCGCAGACCGCCCTTTTTCTCAGGGAATTTGTCGTAGATCTGCCGGACATCCACACTCTCGAGGGGGGGCGCTCCAGGGCTGGGGCAGTGCTGGCTGATGTGTACAAACAGGTGCCTCTGGTACTAAGGAGGGACGGCCAGGGGTAAGGAGTGGGAGATGGGCTGGACCCCCAGTCCTCACTGCCCAAGCCCATCCCTCACTCCATCACCATCTTCCACAGCTCCTGCAAACTGTTCCACTGGGCCCAGCTCTCAGGCACTGTCCCCACTCCCTGCTGCCCTTTCACTCCCACAGTCCCTCAGGCCCCAAGCCCTGTCCTTAGTGCCCAGTTCTCTGCCCTGTCGCCTGATCTCCATCCCCACAGCCCTTTCCTCTCCCACCCTCACCCCAGCCTTCTCCTTGGCCTCCCAGCCTCCAGTCTCTCCTCTCCAGTTCATCACTCACATGGCTCCAGAGCTGACCAACCCTGCTCATAATCCTCCCATGGCTCCCCAGTGCCTCCCAGGACAAAGCCCACAGCCCCTCAACCTGACCCTATATTAAAAAAGTTTTCATGGATGGATGGATGGGAATCCACACAGCCCACATCAGGACTTCCTATCTGTTCCTTTTTTTTTTTTTTTGGGCTGCACCAGGTCTTAGTTGCCATATGTGGGATCCTCAATCTTTGCTGTGGCATGTCGGTCTAGTTCCCTGACCAGGGATCAAACTCCGGCCCCCTGCTTTGGGAGCGTGGACTCTCAACTAGTGGACCACCAGAGAAGTCCCTCTGCTTCTATTCTTATCACTTCTGTTCATACCCTGAAAATATTCCCCTTCTTCTTTTCCAGAACTAATCCCCTCTCTGATCTTCCCAGGCTCAAGTCCATCCAAATCTGCCTTTTCCTGGAAGGCTCCCTGGATCGCAATCAGATGGCATCTCTCTACCCTCCCTTTCCCATGGTTCCCCATAACCCTCTAGACAAAGCCTGGGTCCCTCACTCAGCTTGGCAATGCCAGCTTCTCCAGAATCAGCTCCCACCATATTCGATTATTTGTTTTCCTGAAAACTTCATGCTGTTTCTATCTCTGTGTCTGAAGCATCCAGTTCTGCACATGGCAAAATCCTATGTAACCCTCAAAACTCAACTCAAATGTTGTCATCTCAGGGATGTCTTCACTCACTCCCCAGATATGATTCTTCTGTACACTCAGAAACACATGAGCTTCCCTTATCCCAGTACATACATGACATCTATCAAAACTGCAGGGACTATTCTGGGTCCCAGGGCTACAAGGCAAAGTCTCTGACCTCAGGGAGCTACTGGCAGAAACAGGAAATTTTTTAAATCTTTCCATAGATGATAGAACCTTCAGAGAGTGATGTATGCTATGAAAAACTAAAGCACAGGGATGAGGGGAAGAGTGATGGTAGTTGGCATTTCCATAAAGTGGCATGGGAAAGCCCATCTGAGAAGATAATCAAGCAAAGCAATGAATGGGTGCAAAGAGAGAATGGGGATATCTGGGATATCTTGCACATCCAGGTGCAAAGGCTCTGAACCAGGAGCGGGTCTGGCATGTTTCCAAACGGGCGTGGAGGTCAGTATGGCCAGACCAGAGTAAACAAAGTTGAGAGGACAGGAAGTAAGGTCAGAACAGGAATAAGGGCCAGACCACCCAGAGCCTTGTCGGCAACTGAATGATGCTAGCTTTTGCTCAAAGTGAGATGGGAGGGTTTTAACCTGATTTGACGGGTTTTACCAGGACCACGATATACAGAAACTGGTGTTTAGATCTCTGTGGCAGATACTGCTGTGTTCACAAACCCCATTTCCTTTTCCCACCACTAAACTACACTTCCCAGGCTCCTTTGCAGTTAGATGTGACCATGTGACTAAGTTCTGGCCAATGGGATGTGAGCAGACCTGATAGTCGCTACATCCAACCCAGACTCATAAAACTTGCATAGTTCTTGACTCTCTGCCTTCCACCATCTGCCAGCCAGATGCAGAGCATCCAGCAGCATCTTCTAGAGTGCTAGAAAATGGCAGAGCCACAAAATGGAAGAAGCCTGGATTTCCCAAATCATTCTGTGGAAGGCTCCTTAACGACCAGCCATATTGAAATGTTAATGAGTGAGAAACTTCTATGATGGTCAACCCCTGCAGGTTGGGAGTTATTACTTCTAACAGTCAGTCCACTTGGGCTGTTATTGGCACCTGTCTTCATCCTAAGCCAGGAAAGCTCACACCTAGAAAGATTTTCTTCCCCAGGTTCCCAGTATTCACCACAAAGCCTAGTGCACAGTTGGCATTCAAAAATGTTTACTTAATGAATGAGCGATGTCCTGAGGGATTTCTCTGGTTTTCCCAACCCATGACCCCATGACCTTCTAGTTCCTTTATTCTAGTAGTTCTCAAAGTGTGGTCCCTGGACCAGCAGCACCAACATCACCTGGTAGCTTGTTAGAAATGCAGATTCTCAGATCCTACACCAGATCAACTGAATCAGAAATTTTAGGAGTGGACCTAGCAAACTATGTTTTAACAAGCTCTCCATGTTATTCTGATGCATGGTAAAATTGGAGAACCACTACTTTATGCTTGCCCTTGCTAGAACCGTCTTCATTCCAAAACCCTCCCGTGACTATGCCAAAATTGTACTCACAGAGTCAGTTGCATCCGGTGGTTCCACAAAGGCCGAGAACTCCACCAGCTGCAACCGAGCAGTGCCCAGAGCCCGAGCCTGCCAGGCTGGGGGTGATGGGGCAGGTGGGGGCAAAGCGGGAGGTGAGAGGGCTTGGGGGGGCTCGTACCCTAGAGAGAGAGAAGAACAAACAGTAAAAATTGCTAATGTTGATTGACTCTGTCAAGCACTGTTCTCTCTTGCCTGCCTCCTCTTAGAAGCTGAAAAAGCTAAATACTCACTTTCCCAGCCTCCCTTGCAGCTAGAGGTGGCCATGTGACACAGTCCTAACCAATGAGACGTTATGGAAAATCTGCTGGGGGGCTTCTGGGAAGGAGTTTCTTCCTGAATGAAAAAGATAGAACTTTGGGAGGAGAGAGCATTTGGCTCTGGCCAAGTCCTGCTTGGGATGTGATGCCTGGAGTCACAACAGCCATCTTGGGATAAGACAGAGGCCACTAGAGAGATGCCAGTCCTGGTATTGCTGAGCTGCTAAACCAGCAAAGGAGCAGTCCACCTCCAGACTTTTTGTTACATGGAATCATAAAGCCTTTACTATTTAAGGCACTATTAATTTGGATATTCTGTAACTTGGAGCCAAAAGCATTCCCACTTGATGAATCTGTGAAACCTGAGAGTTCTTTCACCAATGTGAGTTCTTAGGACCACCCAGCATGGACTTCTGGAAATCATCTTTGCTACCAGGTGGACAGAGCCTGCCAGAGAATGAAGCCACCTTAGAGGAAAGCAGCACCAAGCAACTCCTGTTGCTACCATTTGAGCTCCTGTATCCAGCCATGCCTGAAGCCCTAACTCCTGAAATTTCAGTTAACCTGAACCAATAGAATCTCTCCATTTTGTTTTTTACTTTTTTGGGTCATCTAGCTTGAATTAGATTTTTATCACTTGCAGCTGAAAGAATCTTGATTAACATATCAATGTCCCTGATATCCTTCAGGTTAGCAAGTGATTAAACATAAACCCAGTAGATCTGGTTACAGAAGCAAGGATCTCAACCACTACAAATTCTGGGACATCTTTCCACACTCCCACAGGCCCTGCCTCAGATCTAGATCTCAATAAGACAGTATCCCCTAACTCATGGAAGGTAGAAAGAAAGGCAGCTGGAGCTGAGAAGAGAGGGGAAAACAAGGCAGGGCAGAGAAAAGGCTCTTACCTGGGAGGTCAGTAGATGGAGGAGTCAGTGACAAGGAGAACGGTGTCTGCGAGAAGGGCTTCACACTGAAGGAGAAAGGAAGCTGGGGGTCAGCAAGAAGGAAAGATGCTAATCATACCAGCTAACAATTACTGAGGGGCCATGGCAAGCCAGACCCTGTGCAAGCACATTATGGGCACCATTTCCTTGAAGACTCACAGCCTATCAAGGTAGGTGTGATGATTGCTCTTCTCATTTTGTATAGGAGGAAACAGACAAACAGGGGTCAACTGACCTGCCCAAAGTCACACAGCTGGTATGGCGGAACCTGGGTTCAAACCCAGATCAGCCCCAACCACAAAGCCTGTGATCTTAAGGGGCCCCCAACTTTTCTGGCACCAGGGGCCGGTTTCATGGAAGACAGTTCTTCTCCAGACCAGAGGTGGGAGGGAGGGGAACAGTTTCTGGATGATTCAAGTACATTACATTTATTGTGTGCTTTATTTCTATTATTATTACATCAACTCCACCTCAGATCATTAGGCATTAGATCCTGGAACTTGGGGACCCCTGGTCTCGAGGATATTCTGGTACCTCTCACAAAATGGCAGAAAGAGAACACAAATGGGGTCTCAAGAGGTGGGAAGAAACCAAAACATAGGGAACTTGGAGAAAGAGGAGGCTGAAGGCTCAGGAAGGTAGGGAGAAAAAGACCAACGGGACATCAGGCCAAAGTTCAGGGTAAGGGAGCAGTACAATAGAATCTAAAACAGTGCTGTCCATCTCACAATAGCCAAACATGGAAGCAACCTGTGTGTCCATCAACAGATGAACAGGTAAAGAAAATGTAGTACATATATACAGTGGAATACTACTCAGTCATAAAAAAGAATGAAATAATGCCATTTGCAGCCACATGGATAGACCTAGAGATGATCAGACTAAGTGAAGTAAGTCAGACAGAGAAAGACAAATACTATATTATATCACTTACATGTGGAATATAAAATATGACTCAAAGGAACTTATCTACAAAACAGAAGCAGTCACAGACCCAGGGAACAGATCAGCAGATACAAACTATTATATATAGGATGGATAAACAACAAGGTCCTACTACATAGCACAGGGAACTATTTTCAATATCCTCTGATAGACCATAATGGCAAAGAATGTGCAAAAGAATGTATATATATGTGTAGCTGATAACTTTGCTATATACCCAAAACTAACATTGTAAATCAACTATACTTCAATTAAAAAAAAATTTTTAATAGACATTCTGAAAAACATAATACTGAGAGAAGAAAACTAGCATATGGATCACACTTCAATTTTGTGTTTACATAGGTGATGATTTAATTAACATTCATTGTCCCGCATTTGACTACTAACTCCATAAAGACGGGATCCCGGTACCCAGGGCAATGCATGCTGAACCACCTCTCCTTCCAGCCCAACCTCCTCCCCTGCAAACCTGTGGTTCCTTTGGCCCCCAGAGACTTGTTCAGACAATTTTCTGTGCCCACATACAGCAGCAGCTCCTAATGAACTTTCTTCTCTCCCAGACTGGACCCCACAGCCTGTCTTTCTCTGGTAACACTCGCCATGCTCCTGCCTCACCATCCTGAGGCTACACTGCTCCACCAATGCCCACCTAGCCTGGATCCACTGCCACCTCTCTGGGCTGAAGACTCCATGAACCTCTGTGGCCCATTTCTAGTCTTCCAGACCGAAGGACAGGGAAGTCTGGTGTGCTGCAGTCCATAGGGTTGCAAAGTGTTGGACACGACTAAGCAACTGAACAACAAACAACAGGACTAGAAGCATATCCTGTCACCCTCAGGGCTCTCGGAGATGAAAAGGGGCCCATTTCCTTCCTTCTGACCCTGAGAGAAGATAAGGATCCCTGCTCTACCCTCAGGCCCAAGAACCACCTTTATGGGATGACAATGAGCCTTCCCATGAGCCTCTGGGGCTCCACTCATTCCTCTGGACCTACAGAGGTTCCCAACACTTTGGATCTACAACTGCCTTTCCCATGAGCCTCTGGGACTCAGACAATCTCTCTGGGAGGCCATTACCCCCATGGACATCCTACAGGACTCTCACATTCATCAAATCCCACTCTGAGCTCATTTCCGCCCCAAACCCACTCCTCCCCCAGGCTGCACATCTCTGGATGGTCCCACCTACCCCAGTCACCAGCCAGACCCCAAGTACTGCCCTTGCCTCCTCCCTCCTTACCCCAGCAGACCCCAGCCTCATTTCTCCTCCTCCTATCTCTCTGTCCCCGCTCAGACCAGCTCCTCTTCTCCAGACCACTGCCCCAACCTCCTCCCTGGGATCCAAATCCAGACAGCCTGACTCCAGAGGCTACCTTCACAAGGGAGTTAGGAGCTGGAAGGTGGAGCAAGAAAGGTCTGGGTAGGGAGGAGGGAGGGGGTTGTAGGGGGATGGGGAGCAGGTGCTGAGCTGGAATAGAAAGAACTTACTCAGGAACATTCCACGGGGGCCCAGAACTCCCCGACCAAAACTGGAAAAGCTCCGGGGTCTGAAAAAGAGACAAAGAAGTGTGGCGTCAATCAATTTCCTGTTGCAACTGCAACCCCTTCCCTCCAGCCCTGAACCCCACAATTCCCGCCCAGGCCACCTGAGGACCGGCGGGACCCAGTTTGGCCTGCAGGGAAGGTGCTGAGATGAGCTGGGCAGAGGACATGGTGGCCATTGTCTGGAAAGCCTTGTCCTTGGAAACCTGGTCCTGGAGGAGAAGTTGGAGGTCCATGTTAATGGGGAGTCCCAGTGGACACAGGAAGGGTGGGACAAGGACAAGGCAGGGCAAACCTGGGGAGATGCAGAGTTGGGGAGTCAAGACAAAGCGTTGGGGCGGGTTTAGGTCCCTCTCACTACAGCCCCCTGCCCCTCCTGGCCTCCTCAGGAATGTTTGTCTGGGTAAGGGAGCGAGTGGGAGGATGGGCAGGGGGACTTACCACATTCAGGGCCTGCCCATGGTGGTGGGGGGAGGGTGCCAAAGAAGGAAAGAAAACATAACTTAGGAAATGAGGCCCGGACTCCTCCCATCCAGCCCCTCAACACACACCTTCCTGCCCTCCCAGCCCCTACAGCCCAGCCACCCTGAGCTGAGCAAAGGGAGGAAGGGGGAGCAAGGGATGAATATGGAACAAGAAATAGAGAAGGCCAAACCTAGAGGGGGAAAGGGGCTCCCCCATCCGGAATATAAGACAGCAATGAGGGTTCCTAGGTTTCAGAAATAGCCGGAAGTGAAGGCTTCTGAATATGCAGACCACAGGAAATGAGACTATTAGACCCGGAGGGAAGAGACGCTGAAGGTTTCCCAGCCCAGACAGGGCAGAGGAGGAACAGCAAGCCCCAGAAAAGACCAAAGACTGGAAGTGAAGGTTTTCAGACTTAGTAAAGGGAAGGGGACCTTCTGGATACAAAAAGACCAGGAAGCGGTGGTCCCCAAGTCCTAGGGAAGAGCAAGAAAAGACCTCAACTCGGAAGAGAAGAAAAACGAGGATCTCAGGCCAAGAGGGAACAGGAAATCCAGAGGATGCAAAAAAAAAAAAAAAAGTAAAGGGATATGAACATCTCCAAAAGGAAATGAAGATTTCTGGGCACAGAAAGTGCAGGCAGGCCACATGGGAAGATGAACCAGGAGACGAAGAGGAGATCTTCACAGCACAAGAGGGAAAAGAGCAATGACACCAGGGAGAGAAGAGGGAGGGGAGGGGAAGGAAGACAGGAGCAGTCAGAGGAGAAGCCCAACACCCCATCCTTCTGGCCTGTCCTAAGCTAAATCTCAGTCCCACTCTCTCTATGACATTTTTCTACCCAGGGTCTCTGTTCACCCCCTGGCTGGGCCACGAACCCCCCACCTTGGGTCTCTGCTCTCCTGCCCTGTATGCCTCTCTGGGTGACTCTGTCCCCCTCTCCAGGTCTCTGCCCCCACACCCTGGGTCTCCGCTCTTTCTCTGGATCTCTACTGCCCTCTCTCTCTCTGGGTCTCTGTCTCCCCTCTCTGGTGCCTGTCCTCCTCTCTCAAAGTGCCTGCTTCCCTCTCAAGGTGTCTGTCACAGTTCCTTGACCTCTACCTTGAGCTTGGACTGGATTTCCCTCGATTTCCTTCGGGCCAAAACCTGGATGTGACTAGAGACCTGAAGGGAGAGACAAAGAAGCAGATTCAGGCCACAGCCACTCACGCCTTGCATCCCCTACCCCTTCCCTCCCTCCCCCCATCCAGGTGCCCCCATGAAGCTGGTGAACACGAAAGATGACAAATACACAGAATGGGCCCGTCATCTCGGCGCTTCGGAACAGATGTGTCCATAAAGACCTTTCTCTTCTCATGAACACTACTAATCATCCCCAGATCCAGTAAATCCAGGTCTTATTTCCCTTTCACACCTTGTTCTCTTTGGCCCTCTGTTCACTCTTACCCTCTGGTTCCCATGCAACCACCAAGAGAACTATATACCAAAACAGGCGCAGTTAGCGCACACTAACCAAGGTGTGAAGAGGAGAGACAAAAGCACATGAACAAGCCCCTCCTCTAACCTGAATCTGCCAGGAGGATGAGAGCCTAAGAAGACAAGCCCACCCCAGACAGAAGCCCACCAGACAGTCCTGAAACCTGTTTGCGAGTTCGGGTCTTTCCCGTCCTCAGCTTGATGTAGCGGGCAATCAGTTCATTCCGACCTGAAAAGTCAAAGATGGAAGAGAGTTAGACCTTCAGCAGAACTTCCCAACAGAGAAGACACCAGGGAAGGAGAGAGACGCAACATATCCTCAGCAAGCCGCGGGCTACACAGGAGAGGAGTTATGACTGCAGGCTTTGGAGCCAGGCAGCCTGGGTTCAGATCCCAGTTCTGCCACACACTGGCTCTGTGTGGCCTCAGGCAAATCACTTAGCCTTGCTGGGCTTTGGGTTCCTCATCTGTGCAAACGGTGATGCTAACTCCTACCTGAGTTATCGTGAGCACACGATGTGCTTTTATGTGAACAGTGATTAGAGCTTCCGCCAATGTTCCTTAATATTTTTACTAACCGGTGGGGGCTAAGGCAAAAACGAGGGCTGGACTCACCATACATCTTGCCTTCATCAGACAGGATGATTTTCCGCCGGCCACAGGGCGGGTAGATGGCCAGGGCCTCCTGGAAGCTCTGCTCGATGTCTGGACTCCAGACACCTTCTGCATCTGGGCCCCCGTCGCCCCCCGCCCCCTCACTGCCGCCGGTGCCCTCCTCGCTTCCTTCCTCACTTCCTGTCCAGCCGCTGCCATCGTCCAGAGGGGCCCCAGCGCGGGGTTCCCCCATCTGGGCCTGGAGGAACACAGAGTTCAGCAAGGTTCCCCGGATCCACCCAGAGAGACCTCAGAACAGAGGTCCAGATCACTGGGTCTGAGGGGAGAGGCTGGGGGCACCTGGACTCCCGGATCTGAGGGAGGAGGGGGCTGGAGGCTGAACTCCTGGATCTGAGGGAAGCAGGAGACTGGGAGCCTGGATTCCTGGGTCCTGGAGAAAAAGGGGCTGGATTTCTGGGGAAGTTTAGGGTGAGAGGGTTCTCCTCTGTATTCTCAGTGGAGCCTAGATTGTGATGAAGTCTTGAAGACCCCAGAACAATGCCTAGGGTCCAGGAGGGCTGAAACTTTGGCTGTGGATTACTGGTTTAAAGAAGATAGGCGTCAGAGCCTAGCTGCAGGGAAGGGGGACGTGGGTGAGATCTTCTCAGTCCCATGCCAAGAACAGGTGCCAGGGTGTGAGCAGCAGCTGCTAGAAAAGGAGGGGCACAGGCCCCAGGAAGGCTGAGGGCAGATCCAGACACAGAGACTCAGAGAGGACAGAGATCCAGAGAGAGGAAACACAGACCTAATGTCGGGGGACAGAAACCCAGAGGGAGGGGGACCAGAGATCCAGAGACAGGGGGACAGAGACCTAGAGAGAGAAGGACAGAGACTCAGGGCAGAAACTCAAGCCAAGACCAGGAAAGACCCACAGAACCACAGACTGGGGGGCAGGGGCGCCCTGCCATCAGGAGAGCCAGAACAAAGGGCCCAGGCGTCCCCTCCCCCAGTTTCCCACAACCCCTATCAGGGGAGGGACTGGCCAGCGAGGGCGCCTCCCCTCTGGCCCCCAGCCCCGCCCCTTCCCTCCCCTCCCCCCCGTCCCTGCGCCGTGGGCTCTGATCCAACTCAAGTTCCCAGTGACTTTCCGGAGGCCGGGAACAGGGGGAAACTTTTTCCAATACAGTCAGATCCCGCCTCCCTGGCGGCTCCACGTCTTCCACGGCTTTCCCAGGACCCCAGAGTCCGGACTCCCATCCCCCTCCTCCCTCGGACCCCGGAGCCCCGGTCCAGACAGACAAAGACCCCAGGCCGAGCCCAGTGGCGCTGCGGCATTCAGGACCCCCGTAGGCCAAAATCCCAGCCCAGCTCTCCCCCATGTGGCCAGACAAAGGGACGGAGGAGCCGAGTCAGAAAGGTTCCCCTTAATTTCCCGCCCCAGGTCCCAAACCTCCAGAGAGACAAGATGAAGATCCAGAAAGTCCCGGAGCCCCCTTTCGGCCACCCAGGAGGCCTCCTTTCTCCACGAGGAGGACCAAGCGTCCATAAATGACACGCACAAATCAATTCGGTCAGAAACAAGCATGGGGCCCTTTCTCACTTGAAACCGACACCTCCACAGACACTCACACCCCTCAGCGTTCCCAGCCCTTACTCCCAGGCGCACACTCCCAAACTCAGACACATCAACAGACACCCCAACTCTGGCGAAAGTTGCAACTCCACACTTAGACTCGGTCAAGAGCGCAAATTCCGGCCCCCCGGCATAAAGAGGGCGGCAAGCAATTCAGAGACCATCCCACGAACACCTCAACTCATAAGGTGTAACTTCCCACTCGAACTCACACACCCCAAAGCACGATCCCCGACTCCCGCCGGCGCCTTCCTACCTACCTCCCGGCCTGGGGCTGGGGAGCCGCGGGCGGGCGGGGCTGCGAGGGAGAAAGTTGCCCGGGAGCTTTGTTTGGGAAAAGTGGGAGGGACCGGAGGGGGGGGGGGCGGGTCCCGGCGCCGGACCGCGGGAAGGGGGATCCTACGGTGACAGTTTCGGAGAGGATTTTTGCTTTGGCCAAAGAGAGGTGAAGTCTAGCTGGGGCCTGTGAGAATTCCGAGATTCTGATGCTTGGATCCCAGAGAGAGGAGGGGATGGAGGGTCTGGACACCTGGGTCTGAGGGAGAATTGATTGGGGCCCGGAAACCTGGGACTGAAGGAAGAGGAGACTGGGGGCCAAGATTCCTGAATTTGGAGGAGGAAAGGTCTGGGGCCCTGGCCTCCCAGCCACCCTCCAGTGTAGTTTGTGTGTTGCAGATGTGGAAGTGACTGATGTTAATAGAAACACAAAAGAATCTTCCCTGTTCAACCTCAAGTGTATTTTTGAGGATAGAAGTATGGAGATGGGTTTCTTGTTGATTTCCATTGGTTTCTCTTGATTGATTGGCCTCCTTGTGACCTCATCAGAGTTAAGGATCTTGGGCAAGACGACTGGGAGTTTATTGGAAGTTCACGAAGATGCAGACTCCCACATCCACATGCATTAGTGGACTAGAGGTGGCCGCTGTCCCAGGACCAGGAGAGAGCCTTGGTTGCCAGAGGAGAGAGATGAGAGTCCCTTAATTATATCCCTTAAAGATGAGTGTTCAAACTGACAAGACTAGAGGGGCTGGATCAAGAATCTCATGTCCTGAGGAAGAAGGGAGCCCAGGTTCCGGGTTCCCTGTAAGGTGGGACATAAGGCTGTCTTTAGGGTTTCTAGGGAGGAATTTTTTGGTGGAACCGTGGAGTTCAGCGTCCCTACATTGCCCTCTGTTGAGCGCCTTAATCGTTTCAAAACCTAAAGACGACGAAAAGGGACACGGAGCTTTCAAAGATAGATACAAAACTAAGCAGTGGGCGAATCAGAAGGACTGTTCGGACACCTGTATTTCAAGAGCAGAGGGAGCCTAGGAATGGAACTGAGGGCTCTAGGGACAAGATCCAGGGCACAGAGGCGTGGCCTAGATGTGGGGCGTGGCCCTAAGTCGGGGCGGGGCCACCTTCGACTGGAGCGAGACTCCAGCACGTGGCCAGGATCAGAGAATACCGGCCACACTGAGTCTCCAGGGCAGAGGTCAGCCGACAGGGACGCGGTCTGACTATGGGGGTGTGAATTTGAAATCAATGCCCCGCTCTGGCTTAAGGGGCGTGGCTCCTACTCATGGGTGAGACTACCCAATAGTGGGCCGGCCTCAGGGGTGAGGTAAGCAGATGGGGCGTGGTCAGACCATAGGGGCGGGTCCAGGGCTCGCGGAGCCCCTCCAACGCTCCAGTATCCGACCTGGGCTCGAGAACAGAACTGTTTGGATTTAACAGTCCGTGGACGGCGGGAGTCTTGAGTCCGGTGACCGGGCTGTGGTCTAGCATAAAGGCGGGGCCCAGAAGAAGGGGCGGGGCGTGGGAGAAGGTGAGGAGGAATGAGATCTGGATACGAATGTGGGAGAAGGAAAGAAATGAGATAGATCCATTGTGTGAGACCGAGCCCTGAAGAGCCGGGTCTGGGGGGAGGGGAGGGACCGGACTGGACCGGGGGTGTTGGCGTAGAAGGTAAGGGGAGGGGGCAAATGGCCGGAGTCTGAGGAGTTTCCGGACCAGGGGTCGGGAAGTGTCCTTGTCTAGGGAAGGGGGAGCTCTGACCCCTGTCCTCGCCGCAGCCTCCCGGCCCGCCCCGCCATGTGGCACCAGCTACTCCCGTTGCTGCTGCTCTCCTCTGCCTCGGTGCCCCCCTCCACTGCAGCCCCGATCCGCGATGGTGACGTCCAGGAGAGCTCCTCAGGTTTTCTAGGTCTTCAGAGTCTACTCCAAGGCTTCACACGCCTTTTCCTGAAAGTAAGCGGTGGCCTGGGTTGGGGGAAAGAAGAGGTACAGAGAAGAGGAACAGGGGTGACAGATGGTGACTGAGGGACGGAAAGAGTTCAGAGAAGAAAGAGTGGGAGAGAGGGGTCGTGGCCAGGTAGAAAGATAGACAAGAAGAGAGGGAGTCAAGGGGCAGAAAGATGGATGGAAAGACCGAGAGATAGGAAGAGAGGGAGGGAGACAGAGGGCGAGAGGGAGAGGGAGGAGAGGGCAATAGAGACAGAGAGACAGAAGACAGATGAGGGGCAGGAATAGAAAGGTGATGGGACATATGGAGGCAGGAGGTGACCGAGTTAGGCCCTCAGGGTCAGAGGATGGAGAGAGAAGGGGGACCCTAACAAGGCTCCAGGTGTCCTGGGGAGTCTGGATGTTCCACAGCTCACTGATTCCTCCTCTGGCCCAGGATGACCTGCTGCGGGGCATGGACAGCTTCTTCTCTGCCCCTATGGACTTCCGGGGCCTCCCTAGGAACTACCACCAAGAAGAGAACCAGGAGCGCAGGCTGGGAAACAACACTCTCTCCAGCCACCTCCAGATTGACAAGGTGCCTATGCCAGGAAGTCCCTCCTGGAGTATCTCCAAGATCCCTCATGTTGCAGTATCTGGTGGAGGTGGGGTTGAGGAAGGCAAAGGAGGAAGGCAGTTTTGTTCTCACTCTCTCCTCCTGTCCTCACAGGTGACCGACAACAAGACAGGAGAGGTGGTGATCTCCGAAAAGGTGGTGGCATCCATTGAGCCAGGAGAGGGGAGTTTGGAGGGTGACTGGAAGGTTAGGACACACCCCTGGCAGTGTCCAAGCCCAAACATTTTCTGTAGTTTAGCAAGAAATGATAGATTAATGAATTGACTCTCCCACTCCCTCTGTGCCACTCTTCCTCTCTCTGGGCCTCAGTTTTGTCATCTGTCAAAAGGGACTAACCAGCTTTCGGAAATGAGGTTTACAACCTCAGAGATACATCCTCTCTTACTTTAAACCCTAGAGGATTTTGTAAACCAAAGAAAGTGCATTTTTCCCCAAATAAGATTCACCCTCATAAACCTCAGAGTGTTTTGATCTCAAAGTACTCAAACCTCCAAGTATTTTTTAATCTGTCCCAAAGAGCTTGGTAAATCTCTCCCTTGTAAACGTCAGAATGTGATTTTTTAAATAATTCCTAAGTACTTTATGAACCCCCAATCCTTTGTGCATCTCACCTTTGTAAACCTCTAAGAGCAATTCTGATCACAAAGTGCTTTTTTTTTTAACCTAAAAAGGTTTAAGAACCCTTAAGTGCTTAGTAAACCCACATGGTTCTCCCATACACATTCCCAGTTTTTTATTTTAAAAACTTCAAATCTACAGAAAAGTTTAAAAAAAAAGTACAGTAAACCTGTATCCCCTTTCCCACAGAGCAGGGTTTCTCAACAGCATCACTGTTGGTGTTTGGGGCCATGTAATTTTTTTGTTGTGGGGGCTGTCCTGTGCACTATACAATGTTTAACAGCATCCTTGCCTCTACCACTGGACGGAAGAGGCACCCACCCCCTCCAGCTGTGACAACCAAAAATATCTCCTTGACCTGATTCACTACCTGTATAACATTTTACCAGATGGACTCTTTTTTACCTTTTTATTTTTGAACCATATGACAGTAAATGATTGACATCACGACACTTCACCCCTAAACCCTTCAGCAGATATCTCCTTCACCTCCATGACCATAGTTCCATTTTTACACCCAAGAAATGTAACATTGATATCCATTATCTCAGCACTTCCCAGGTGGCTCAGTGGTAAAGAATCCATCTGCCAATGCAGGAGACACAAGAGATTCTGGTTCAATCCCTGGGTCAGGAAGAACCCTTAGAGGAGGAAATGGAAACCCACTCCAAAATTCTTGCCTCAGAAATCCCATAAACAGAGGAGCCTAGAAGACTATAGTAGATGGGGTCACAAAGAGTCGGACATGAGTGATCGACCCAGCATATACACATACACACACACACACACACACACGTCAATTATCTCTGTATTTGTTTTCTAGGGCTGCCATAACAGTCTCACAGATTGGGTGGCTTCAACAACAGATGTGTATTTCTCATAGTTCTGGAGGCTAGGTGTCCAAGATCAAGGTGTCAGCAAGGTTGATTCCTACTGAGGGCTGTGAGGGAGACCTCTGTGCCTCTGCCCTAGCTTCTGGTGGTTTACTGACAGTTACTTAGTGTTGTTGGTGTGTAGATGCATCAGCCCCATCTGTCTTTATCTTCGCATGCAGTTCTCTGTGCATTTCTAGGTCCAAATTTCTAAGAAACTGGTCGTGTTAGATTAGAGCCCACGCTAATGACCTCATCTTACCTAATGAAAACCACAGTGATCTTATATGCAAAGAGGTCACATTCTGAGCTATTAGGGCAACCTCTTTGGTACCACGGATGAGTTTCATGGAAGACAGTTTTTCCAGAGACCGGGGTGGAGGTGGTTTGGGAGAGGACTCAAGCACATTTATTGTACACTTTATTTCTACTATTATTACTCAGTTCCACCTCAGATCATCAAACATGAGATGTCAGAGGTTAAGAACCCCTGTACTAGGGTCCTAATGGACCTCAACACATGAATTGGAGAGCAGGGATTACAATTCAATATGTAACCATCTCCTATAAGGCTTCCCAAACCTCAAGTGACTGAAACACAGACTCTGATTCAGTAGGTGGTTGGTGGGGGATTGCTCATTTGCATACCTAAAGGCTCCCAAGTGATGCTGATGCTGTGGGTCCACAGCCCTCACTTTGAGTCACAAGGACCAAACAGACACTGAAATGTCCCTGCTGGACCGAAAGCTGTCCACAAGAGCTCATATGATTTTTGACCCAGGATTCAATCAATTTTGATCCAGGATCACCCGTTGCAACTATGCTCATGATTCATTAATCCCAAAGAGCTTTGTACATTTCAGATTACTTTCTAAACCTCAGGGGGATGCTTAATCTGGAAGTGCTTTTGAAACCTCCAAAATGTGTTTTAAAACCCAGAGTATATTATAAACATCAGAGTATTTTTATTTCTAAAACACAAGTCCTTTGTAAAAAAGACAAAGTGAGCTTTATTGGACTGGCCCAGAAGTTTGGGTTTGTCCATAAGCTTGTATGAAAAGGGCTTTCCTGGTGGCTCCAACAGTAAAGAATCTGCCTGCAATGCAAGAGACCTGGGTTTGATCCTTGGGCGGGGGTAGGGGGAGATCCCCCGGAGAAGGGACTGACAACCCACTCCAGTATTCTTGCCTGGGAAATCCCATGGTGAGCTACAGTCCATGGAGTCCCAAAAAGTAGGACACGACTGAGTGATTAACATGCTTCTATCAGTTCAGTTCAGTTCAGTTCAGTTCAAGCAACCCAAATGAACTTTTTGGTCAACTCTGTAATTCCCAAAGTATTCCCTAGGTGGCAGAGTGGGTTGAGTATGCCAGGGGAGCATCCTGAGGCTGACCCTTGGAGTTTGAGAGGGTCTCCTTGTTCCCCGCCCCCTTCAACAGGTTCCTAAGATAGAGGAGAAGGAGGCCCTGGCGCCGGTCCCGAAGGCCGTGGACAGCTTCCACCCGGAGCCCCATCCCCGAGTGGCCGTCTGGATCATGAAGCTGCCACGGCGGAGGTCCCACCAGAATACCCAGGAGGGCGGCCACTGGCTGAGTGAGAAGCGACACCGTCTGCAGGCCATCCGGGATGGGCTCCGAGAGGGGACCCGAGAGGACGGACTTGAAGAGAGCGTGCAGAGCTCCTCTCACTCCAGGCTGCCCGCCCGCAAGGCCCACTTCCTGTACATCCTCAGGCCTTCCCAGCAGTTGTAGGGGTGGGGCCCGGGGAAGCCTGCCTGTACCCTCCACCAGACCCCAGCACCATATGGAAATTAAACCTTTTTTCCAGCAGCACCGTCTCCTTTTGGGATCTGTCCCCAGGCCTCAGCCAACCAAGCCTAGCTTTGAGCATGGCCTCTGGCTGAGCTGTAACTTCTTGCCAGCGTCCCCAGGTTGTTCCCTCATTCAGACGCCATCTGTCTTCCAACTGAGCAACTCTGTCATCTCCTCTGTCACCTCTGTCCCACCTGTACCCTCTGCTTCCATCTCTGTTACCGCCTGCTCTGCTTGCCCTCGGGCTCCCAACTCTCACTCCAGTCCTTTCTGTCCACTCTGCATTAGCTTCCTATCCCTGCCACACAAACCTAGCCACTGAAAACAGTGCAAATGTATCCTCTCACTAATCCATAGTTCAGAAATCCAGGATGGCTGGGCTGGTCCTCTGTGCAGGTCTCACAAAGGCAACATCAAGGTGTTAGCCAGCAGGGTTCTTACCTGAGGCCCCGGGATGCCTCTGTTTCCGAGATCATTCAGGTTGTTGGCACAATCAGGTCCCCTGAAGGTTCAACTGAGGTCCCTACTTCCTTGTTGGCTGTCTTCTGGGGCCACCCACTCTTAGCTCCTGGAGGTCTCTCTACAGTTCTTGTATGTGGGTCCCACACCTCAAATCTCACAAAAATACACAAAAATTTTCTCTGAATGTCCCTTCTGCCCCATCTCCCTTATGCCTTCCTCCTCCTCTTCTAGCAGGACAGAGTTCTCTGCCTTGAAGGACTCACAGGATTGGATTGGGCCCACCTGGACAGCATATGAAACAGGTTCCAGGAATTAGAGGGGGGCCGTCTTTGGGGGAGAGGACTTCCCTGGGAGCTCAGCTGGTAAAGAATCTGCCTGCAGGAGATCCTGCTTCGATTCCTGGGTCTGAAAGATCCCCTGGAGAAGGGATAGGCTAACCATTCTAGTATTCTTGGGCTTCCCTGGTGGCTCAAATGGTAAAGAATCCACCTGCAATGTGCGAGACCTGGGTTCAATCCCTGGGTTGGGAAGATCCCCTGGAGGAGGGCACGACAACCCGCTCCAGTATTCTTGCCTGGAGAATCCCCATGGACAGAGGAGCCTGGCAGGCTACAGTCCATGGGGTCGAAAAGGGTTGGACACAACTGAGCGACTCAACACGGCATGGCATCTTTGGGGAAAGCCATTATTCTGCCCACTGCATGTCCAGACTGTCACCTCCAGCCCCCAACTATGCATGTACACTTCCATCTCACATCCACACCACTTGTTTCCACTCTCATCTTTTTTTTTTTTCCTGGCCATGCCACACAGTGTTGGATCTTGGTTCCCAGACTAAAGATCAAACCCATGTGCCCTGCACTGGAAGTGCACAGTCTTAACCCTTAGACCACCAGAGATGTCTTCCTCATTTTTATCTTCTCCTTCCCTCTCAAATCATATGCTGACTCCATCTTGACTCGCTCTGTTTCTCTTTCCCTTTGTCCCTCTGTCTGTCCCTCCATGCCTGGCACTTCAGACTCCATCTTTGAGAGCTAGGCCTGCTGCCTCAGCCACCTGGAAACTGACAGTCCCTGTCTTGGGCACCCTGTCCACTTTGCCCATTCCTTCCAAATCCTCGGAGCAACTCCTATTCCCTCCAGAACACCTCCCTCAAGACACACCATTGAGAAGGCACATCTGGGTCTTTAGGTGCTGGGTCCTGCAGGGGAGGCAGACACAACGTGTGTTTTCCCCCCTCGAAGCCCAGGTTCCAGTTGGAATCACCCTGCACAGAGACTCAGCACATTCAGGAAACTAGCAATATGTGGGTGTAAATAAAAGAGAACTTTCTTTTGGGGGGAAAAATAGATTTTTTTTTATTATCCCAAATAAGCATCAATATGTCTTCATGGAGAATATCAAAACCTGATTGGCCTTTCCATACCTTCTCTCCCCAACCCACCCCCAGTCCCATTCACTTTCCCACCATTGACAACTATTTGTGTTTAATGTTTATTTTTGGTAAGTGTATTTTTGGTATATTAGTCAGCTAGGACTGCCCTAAGAAAATACCACAGATGTGAGTGACTTAAACAAGAGACATTTGTTTTCTTACAGTTCTGGGGCTGGAAGTCTGAGATCAAGTTGTTGACAGGTATCATGTCTTCTAAGGCCTCCCTCCCTGACTTGTAGGCAGCCATCTTTGTATCTTCATGTGGTCTTTTCTCACGCACGCACACATCTGTGTCCAAATTCCCTCCTCTTATAAGGACATCAGTCATTTTGGATTAGGGCCCACCCTAGAGAACTCCTCTCTTTTTTAAAAAGAAAGATATTTATTTCTTTGGTTTTGAGGGGTCTTAGTTGTGGCATATGGGATCGTTAGCTGTGGCATCTGGGATCTAGTTCTCTGGCCAGGGATAGAACCCCAGCACCCCCCTGTATTGGGAGCACAGAGTCTTGACCACTGGACCACCAGGAGGTCCTGAGAACTCATCTTAATAATTCTTTTTTTAGATTTTTTCTAATGTGGACCATTTTTAAAGTCTTTATTGGGTTTGTTACAACACTGCTTCTGTTTTAAGCTTTGATTTATTTTGGCTGCGAGGCATATGGGATCTTAGCTCCTCAAACAGGGATCAAACTCCATCTCCTGCACTATATGGCAAATTCTTAACCACTGGACCTCCTGGACCTCCAGGGAAGTCCCATCATCTTAATTATCTCTTTAAAGATCTTTTCTCCAAATATGATAGAATTCTGAGGCACCAGCAGTAAGGGCTTCAACATATGAAATTTCAGGGGACACATTTCAGCTCCTAACAGTAAGTAGTCTTATTTAATATAATTCCTTTTGATGCATGTATCTTTAATTTTCATTGGAAAAGATGATGGGAAAGATTGAGGATACGAAGAGAAGAGGGCGATGGAGGATGAGAATTGGATGGCATCACCGACTCAATGGACATGAGTTTGAGCAAACTCCGGGAGGTAGTGAAGGACAGGGAAGCCTAATGTGCTGCAGTCCATGGAGTTACAAAGAGCTGGACACGGCTGAGCTACTTGAACAACAAAAATTTTTAATTTACATTGGTGGTATTACATACGTCATTCCGGTGGGCCTTTTTCTTTTCAGTACCATCTTTATTTATTTTCTTGGTTGAATTTTGTGGAACATATGGGATCTTAGTTCCCCAGAGAATGAACCCACACCCCCTGCAGTGGAAGCACGGAGTCTTAACCACCGGACTGCCAGGGAAGTCCCTCAGTACCATCGTTAAGATGCCTCCATATTGCACTGGTACATCCAAAATCCACCCAGTTCCATGGTCAACCTCGCCACCCTCTCAGTGATCCACACCTGAGTTGCCTCTGATTTCCCACCATTACAAATAATGGTACAATAAACACTGGTAGAGAGCTTCGCGGGGCTTCCCAGGTGGCACATTGCTGAAAGAATCCACCTGCTAATGTAGGAGGAGGAAGAGACACAGGTTAGAGCATTGGGTTGGGAAGACCCCCTGGAGAAGGAAATGGCAGCCCACTCCAGTATTTCTTGCCTGGAAAACTCCATGGACAGAGGAACCTGGCAGGCTACAGTCCATGGGGTCGCAAAGAGCCAGGTATGACTAAGTACAGCACAGAAGCAGCAGCAAACACTAGTATATAAGCCCCTTTGTGGTCCAGAAGGACAGGATGGGGGGGCTCTAATCAGCAAAAGAATTGCTGGGTTGTAGGGGATGTATCTACCTATTTTGATTAGGTAGAATTTTCTGACAAGTCTGCTCCCTCTAGCAGACCATACATGCATGCTAAGTTGCTCAGTCGTGTCCAACTCTGTGACCCCACAGACTGTAACCCGCCAGGTTCCTCTCTCCATGGGATTTCCCAGGCAAGAATACAAAAGTGGGTTGCCATTTCCTCCTCCAGGGAATCTTCCAGACCCAGGGATCAAACCCACGTCTATTAAGTCTCATGCATTGGCAGGTGAGTTCTTTACCTCTAGGGCCACCTGGGAAGCCCCCAGTCCATAGGGATACCATAAACCTTAACCACATCTGGCATCTGGGGAAACAGATGTTTGTCTGCAGAACAGTTGAAGTATGCATCCACATGTGATCCAGATACTAATATTAAGACACAGATTTTAAAGTAACTATGATGAATAAGTTCAAAAAATAGATGAAAAGATGGAGAATTTCATCAGAAAACTAGAATCTAAAAGAGAGGGGAAAACAGAATAAAAGAGAGGGGAGAGGGAGATGGAATCCAATGTATATTTTAGGATTTATAAATTAAAAAATCAGTAGATGAGTTTCACAGCAGATGAGACACAGTGGGAAACAGATCAGGAGACAATATCCAGACTGGGGACTTCCCCGGTGGTCCCGGGGAAGTCCACACTTTCAGTGGAAGACTCCTCACTGTGAATGCAGGGGGCAAAAGTTCAATCCCTGGTTGGGGGGTGAAGATCCCACATCCTGTGCAGCCAAAAATAATAAACTCAAAAAAAAATCTAGATGAATCACACTGACTAAGGAGAGAAAATACAGGGCATTTCCTGGTGGTCTAGTGGTTAGGATTCAGCGCTTTCACTGCTGTGGACCTGGGTTCCATCCCTAAGATATCCCACAAGCCAGAAGGCATGGCAGAAAAAAAAGAAACAACTTATATCCAGCTTTTAGGCAAACAGAGAAGGGCATCTATATCTGTTTCTCGACTGTCTTCAGCTCAAAATGATCCTTATGTCATAGTGGGATATTTTGGGAGTGATATATTCTGCTACCCTTCACTGTATATAATATTAACCTACAAAAATCAATTATATCCCTAAACATTATGAACAAAAAGATTTTTACTGAAATTTTTAAAAATATGATTTGAATCAGCATAACAAGCAAAATACCTAAGAATAAACCTAACAAAAGATTTGCTAGATCTCTAAACAGGAAACTATGATACATTACTGAGAGTAATTAAAGAAAATCTAAATAAATAATTCATAGTAACAGTATTCACGGCTTCCCTGGTGGCTCAGTGGTAAAGAATCAGCCTACCAATGCAGGAGACACAGGTTCAGTCCCTGGTTTGGGAAGATCCCACGTGCTGCAGAGCAATTAAGCCCGTGCACCACAACTACTGAGTCCGTGCGCTGAAGCCCAGGAACTGCAACTACTGAAGCTTAGGCACCTAGAGCCTGCACTCTGCAAAAAGTGAAGCCACTGCGATGAGAAGCCCCAGCACTCTGAATAGAGATTAGCCCCCGCGCATCCCAACTGGAGAAAAGCCCGTGCAGCAACAAAGATCCAGCACAGGAATCAATCAATAAATAAAATTCTAAAACAGTATTCATAATTGCCAAAAAGCAGAAACAACCGATGTCCATTGAGAGTAAAATGGTTCAATCGTGGCATATTCAGAGACTGGAATATTATACGACAGTGAAATGAATGACCTACTGCCATGGAATGGATTTTATAATGTTGAGCAAAAGAGGCCATAATTAACAGTGGTCACCTTTAGTGGGGCAATAATTAGGAGGAAATGTGAAGACTTCTGGGCTGCAGGCAATATTCTCTTTTTTTATATGGGTGGTTTCATTACTGTATTACTCTATTAAAAGCTTAATTGACCCATAACCTAGAATTTAGCACTTTATGTATGTTACAATTATACTATAAAACAGTTTTTAAAATTATTTTAGGTCTTACAAAATTATATTCCTCAAAAAAAAGGGAAATAAACAAGAACTACTGAAGGAATAAAATGAAAAATAACAAAAAAGAAAAAAATGAAAGAATGAAATCATATTAATAACGTCAGCAGGGTCCACCACTTGTCAGCCGTGCTAAGAAAACACTAGGCAAACATTCTTATTGAACTCTTATAAGACTCCATAAAGTGGATATTGTTTGTTCCCATTTTAGGGAAGAAGGGGAGGCTCAGAGAGGTAGAATCACTTCCCAAAGTCACACAGCAATGGCACTAGGCTTTCTGATTTCAAATCTCACACTTTTAACCAATCACCACATCACTTGTTAAACAGGTTCTTTCCAAATGTTTAACAAGCCACCACATAATAGCCAAAATAATAACTATCACCCAACAAGGATTACTACTTCAAGCCCGCAAGGTACCTAAAAAGCAATTATCTCCATTTCTAGGTGAGAAACCTGAGGCTCAGAGAGAGGGTAAGCCTTTGTGCCAAGGTTACAGGTAGAGAGTGATGGAGTCAAAATTCAAACCCAAGAATGTCTGACTCCAGTCTTATCATCATTCTACACAGTCCAACAGTTTTGAGGCGTAGATTCTGTACCTTCATTCATTCGACAAAAAATGTTTGAGAACTCACCCTGGGCCAAGGATATTCTAGTTCCCAACAACCTTCTACCGCTAGGAGCTCACATTCCAGTAGGGGGTGACAAAGACAGTGCACAAATACAGACTATTTCACGGCGGAGAGACGAGCCTCGAGGACGAATAAAAAACTAAGTAGAGAGATGAGTCTGAATTATAGACTGTGTGTCAGAGGAAGGACTCTCTGAGGAAGTAACAGCTGAATGAACGATGATGGGATGAATGGGAGAATGTAAAATGATTTCTGGGTCTGGGCTAGCAAAGAGGCCGAGTGAGTGGGTCACGTGTGCATGCTAACTCGCTTCAGTCGTGTCCGACTCTTTGTGACCCTTTGGACTGTAGCCCACCAGGCTCCTCTGTCCATGGGATTCTCCAGGCAAGAATACTATAGTGGCTTGCCACGCCCTCCTCCTAGGGATCTTCCAGACCCAGGAAGATCTCGCATCTCTTAAGTCTCTTAAGTCTCTTGCATTAGCAGATGGGTTCACTAGCGCCACCTGGGAAGCCCGGGTGGGACATCTTTTATCCTAAATGCCCCTCGTTAGGAGTCTGACGGGCTACAGTCCATAGGGTCGCAGAGTCGGACACGACTGAAGCGACTGAGCACGGTCAGAAGTCAATTTGGGATGTAATTCTCGAGACGTAAGAGACGCGGGTTTGATACCTGGATCGGGAAGATCCCCTGGAGGAGGGCATAGCAACCCACCCCGGTATTCTTGCCTGGAGAATCCCACAGACAAGGGAGCCTGGTAGGCAACAATCCATAGGGTTGCAAAGAGTCAAGTGAGATTTAAGTGGCTTAGCATGCACCTCTCTCTAGCCCGAAAAGCTGAGGTTATCTTTCCTCTGCTGCTAAGTCACTTCAGTCGTGTCCGACTCTGTGCGACCCCATAGATGGCAGCCCACTAGGCTCCTCTGTCCCTGGGATTCTCCAGGCAAGAATACTGGAGTGGGTTGCCATTTCCTTCTCCAATGCATGAAAGTGAAAAGTGAAAATGAAGTCTCTCAGTTGTATCTTTCCTCTACTCTTTCCTAAAAGGGAGGAATGAAACCGTTTGGGAAAGAATCCTTCGGGGACCTATTAATACATTGTGACTGGAGCCGCAAAAAAAGGCATGGGAGTAGTGAGGTAGGACAGACAGGACATCATTGTGACGGATTGGCAGCCTGGCACGGAACAGAGGGCAAAAATGACACAACTTAGTGGCTGATAAGAAGTGGGGGGGGGGTGGACAAAGGGTCTCTCAGGCCAAGTTTCCCTTGCCTGGGCCCATTTCACCCAAGCTTGAGGTCGCAGAGAAAACCCCAGCCTTGAGCACTTCTAGCAACCTTAATCTCTTCCGCCTTTATCGACTCAGCCAGTACGCATGCGCCCGCTCCACCAGTCGGGGCACGCCCGGTCAGTCCTACGCATGCGCGGCCTCGCAGGTAACCGTAGCGACAGGAGAGCTCCTTGTCCCGGTGTGCGCCTGCGTCCCGGGAGGAGCCCGGGAGGGGCGTGGCTTAGACCCCTCGTGCGCTCCCAGTCCCGCCCTAGCACGTTTCTTTTTCCGGTGGGAACAGCGCACGCGCATCTCCTCAGGACCCAACTGTCGTTTGTTTGTCGTTCGTGGCCCTCATTTGTGTCCCGAGACTGGAACACTGCGACGTGGCTCCAGGTGCGCCCAGGCCGTGGCGAGGCTTCCCAGAATAGCCGTGTCAGAGCCCCTCCCGAAATCCTGGCAAGCCCCCAAATCCTAAGGGAGAGTCCCCAATATCAGGGCCTTCCAAGTCTTGTTAAAGGTCTTAAAATCCTGACCAAACTTCCTCAGAAATACTGAAGGGAACCCTCCAGGAAATCTCGTAGATGACCCCTGAAATCCTGTCAGAATCGTCTAGAAATACTGTCAAACTTCAAAAACTGTCAAACTTCTCCCTCAGAATGTCAGAGCCTCTAACTGCTCCCAGGACTCAGGGGAGGCTCCCCAGAGGAGCTGGAACCCTCGGCCTGGGAGAACCAGGAAAGATGCTGAGTCCCCCCGAGCCATGAGGGACCTGGAGGTTGGCCAGGGTAGAGAAAAATGACAAGAAGCCAGGAGTTGCAGGAACCACTCTGTGCCACACCAGCCCAAAAGGCTAGGTGGTTAGTCCTGAGGTTACTAGGGAACCATGGGAGGGCTGGAAACAGGAGAAAGATGGGGTTCAAACTCAAGCAGGAGGCCAACAGTTCCAAATACAGGCTGATGGGCGAGAATGTAAGTAGCCCAAGGCACTGTGGGAACCCAGGGACATCACCTAGCCCAGAAACGGTTTCCAGAGGAGGGGACGTGGGAGCCGAGACAGGAAGGGCAGGCAAGAAGGATGTCCCAGGCAGAGACCTGGAGGTGGGAAGAACCAGCCCAGTTTGGTCAACAGCACAGGATTCAGGGTTGCAAGTGGGTTTGAGGGTGGTGGATGCACGTGGGATCAGGCCAAGCTGGGCCTTCAATATCAAGTCCAAGGTCTAGGCTCTGTCCCTAGGGTGCTTGGGAGCCATGGGGCAACACTGTGCAGGGGATGGGCAGGTCAGCGCTTGTGAGGATGAACTGGAGCGGGAGACTGGAGGCAGGAGGCTGAGGAAGAGGCTGGGCCAAGGAGCCAGGAGGGGAGGTTGAGACCTGACCCGAGCTGTAGGGAAGGCAAGGAGGGGAAAGGGAGAATCATAGGGCAGGAGGGACAGGGCTGGGGAACTTGACAAACTGTGGGGAGGAGGGGTGGCAGGAGGGAATGACCCCCACCCACCAGCCCCGCTTTGATCTCTGCCACCCACTCCTTAGGCCCCCATTTTCCCAGCCCACACCTCCAATCCATAAAACAGGTCTGAGCGAAAGCTGCTCTGGTCTTGGCAGGGGTGGGCAAACAGGTTCTGAGAACCCAGAACGGCCTGGGGCACAGGAGGGGCAGGGCGGGTCCCCACCCTCGGGTGGCTGGTTGAGGAGGCCATTCCCCTGTTTGTCCTTCTAGGAGCTTGGGGAGCAGCCAGTCCCTTTTTGGTCCCTTCCAGCGACGGAGGGGAGCTGTTAGCTTCTCCACCAGCTGCAGAGCAGCCAGGGTGGCCCATGGACATGCCAGAGGACCAGGCAGGTGGCCCCACTGCAAAAAGTAAGTGACTGGGCCCCTGTTTGTCCCATGCGAGGGTGGGGAGGGAGCAATGGTGAGCAGGGCACCAGGTTGTGATTCAGGGACTTGGAAGAGCTGGCTTGGGGTGGCTGAGCCTCCACTTTGAGGCAGGGTGGGATGCAGAGAACAATCCTTGATGAGGTACCTGCTGTGTGCCCACCTGTCTGGACACCTTATTTGTTCTGGGGAGGCCAAGCTGCAGGCATAGAAACCTCTGTGCGTGCCCCCTGCCTGCAGCACCCCCTCCAGTGACGTATAGACTCACCGTCACTTCTTGCAGATCTCTGCTTTCTGTAAAGGAGCTCCCCTGTTACTCTCTCTCTCCCCTTTCCTTCTTTACTTTTCTTCAGAGGACTGACATCTCTTCATCTGTCTGTTTAGACTTTGTCTCTCCGACTAGAACGTGAGCTCCACAGAGCAGGCTCAGTTTTATTCACTCTGGTATACCCAGCCCCTGGAGCAGCATTGGCCAACATGCAAACCACATATGTATATATACACACACATACTTTTAAATTTTGTTAATAGCTACATTGAATTAAAAAGAAGAAACAGACAAAACAGATGGCAATAATAGTATTATTTAACCTAATACATCTAAAACAGTGTCCTTTCAGCATACAATCAATATAAAAATGTACTGAAGTTATTCTGTTTTTTTAATACTAAGTCTTCAACATCTGGCATGTACTTTACACTAATGTGAGTGTGTGCATGCTTAGTCACTTCAGTCGTGTCTGACTCTTTGCAACCGTATGGACTGTAACCCACCAGGTTCCTCTGTCCGTGGGATTCTCCAGACTAGAATACTGTAGTGGGTTGCCATGCCCTCCTCCAGGGGATCTTCCTGACCCAGGAGTCGAACCCACATCTCCTGTGTCCCCTGCATTACAGGCGGATTCTTTACCCACTGAGCCACCTGGGAAGCCACTTTATACCAATAGAGCATCTCATCTCACTCTCACCACAGTTCAGGTCTCAAGAATCACTGTGGCCGTTGGCTATCCTGCTGATCGTGCTGCCCAGGAGCAATACCTGACGTATAATTGGAACCCAGTTACTAACTTTTGAATGATCAGATGGACACAGACCAAGGGGGTGTGAAAGTAGCTTCAGGAGGAAGATGTTGGGTTGTCCTTTCTGAAACTCATCTATTAAACAGTGAGACAGCCCAAGGGAAACTCCCACCCTAGAAGAGAGACAGGGCCCCTTTCTTAGAGGCTCCTAGCATCTAGCCTCAAAGCCGGTGTCTTTTCTCTCTGGCCTCAGGAGGCTTGCCAGGTGAAGGCAGGAGGCAGACACCTGGGCAGGCTGACCAAGTGACCAACATCTGAATGTGTAAACTTCATGTGCACCAGCAGAGGGTGTGCGGCCACCGAGGAACGTGTGGCTGCCGGCTGAGCCAGCTTTGGGAGACTCCCAGAGGAAAGGGGAGGGACACACCCAGGAGAGATGGAGACTGAGGAAAGCAGCAGGTGAAGAGAGAGAGAGTAACAGTGGAGTGAGGAGAGAGAAGCCTTGGAGAGTGGAGAGTCGCTGAGTTACGGGAGAAGCAGCACAGAGACCGAGAAGAAGATGGGGGTGGAAGATGTGGAGACAGGCGGGTGGGACTTGAGGGCCAAAGAGATGAGGAGGAGGATGGCAAGAGTCGGAGACAAAACTAGAGAAAGGACAGGACAGACAGACAGGTAGAGACACTGAGGAAGGAGAGAAGCAGAGTGACATCTTCCTGAGGGGCCCCGGGAGGCTGAGGGTCGCATCTGCTCTGTAGATCCATGCAGCTCCTCAGATCCCACAACATCTGGAGCCAGGCAGTCCTGGGTGACCTCACTGGGCCGCAGGGTCCTCCTGCATAATGTAGGGGGGCACCACGTCTCCCCTAACTGTAGGTCCTGCTCCCTTTCCCTAGAAGCCGAAGTTCAAACCCAAAGGGGCTGAATTTTTAGCTCAGTACAGAGAACGCTTGAAGAGTTAGTGGGATGAGAAATGGCAGTCAGATGTTGAACATGTGACCTTGGGCAAGTTTCCCACTTGTCTGTGCCTAAGCATCCTGGTTTGTAAACTGGGACTAATCATAGCAGCCACTGTGGTTCATGTCAAATGCTCAGAAGAGGCTTAGTGTTAGTCGCTCAGTCGTGCCCGACTCTTTGCAACCCCGTGGACTGCAGTCCACCAGGCTCCTCTGTCCATGAGATTTTCCAGGCAAGGATACTGGAGTGGGTTGCCATTTCCTTCTCCAGGGGATCTTCCCAACCCAGGGATCGAACCCGGGTCTCCTACACTGCAGACAGATTCTTTACCGACTGAGCTACAAGGGAAGCCCCCAGAAGAGGCTTGGCTCCTAGTAAATGCTGGATAAATGTTCAGTTTTATTATCGAGCTTCCAGATTTTATTAATATCTTATCTCCTCTCTAGGAGGGAAGTAACCCCCTCACCCACCCACTCATTTTCCATAGGAAGAAACTGAGGCTCAGAGAGACTGAGTCCCTTGCCCAGGTTGCGCTTGAGTCTGCCAGACCTTGCAGCCTGCACTCTGCTATACCCAGCATTAGGGGCAGGGCAGGGAGCTTCAGCAGTCACTTCCAGCCCTGGGAAAGATCTAGTGGGTCCAGGGGTGGAGACTGTATAGGCTCTTTCTATATCTTGGAACATTTTTTGAGTGCTTCTTTGTGTGGGCACAGTGAATACAGCAGCAGACAGACCCCAGGATGTTCAGTTGTGCAGAGGTGGGAAGCAGGAGGTGCTCTTCACTTACACAGACCTCACCCTCCCAGCCCCAGGGAGGGGGAGGATCAATCTATCCACCCATTTTACCGGTGGGAAAACTGAGGCTCCAAAAGGAAGACAGACTTGGCCACAGTCCTGTGGCTGGAACTCTGAGGTTGGAACCGCTCCCCCACCATTCACCCTGCCTGGATTGTCCCATCCCCCTTTGTTTCAGGCCCCAGCCCGTGGGGTGCTGATGACGCCAGCCAGCCTCGGGGATGTGGGGAGGAGAGACCCAGCCATGAGGCGGGCTGGGAGACGGGAGATCTGTGGGCAGGCGGGATCGATCCAGGCTGCCCGCGCAGTATCGGATTGTTCCTGGCTCCTGGGCCCCCTTCACCCTCTGCTTCTCCCAGAATCCTCTCTTCTTCATCCTCCTCTGCCCCTCGCCCCCTCTAAGCCAGGGAAGAGAGGAAAAAAGGCTATAAGAGGTTTTGTTCAGTATTGTGGGCTCCTGAGCCGATTGGACACAAGGGATTAGACAGCGGGGGCACTTCCTGGCCTGAAAGATGGGGGGGGCCCACATTCCCAAATCGGGGGATGGGGAAGGTGACTCAAAGACCCTCACCTTGTGGCCCCCACCAGCCCAAAGCCCAGGCAGCTTGGAATGAATTCCTTCCCCTCTGCAGGAGCCCCTCTTTGTTCTTCATCGGCCCCCTCCCCACAGATGGGCTGGCCCTCTTGTCTCCTCAGTGTACCTCTGGGACCAGGCAGAGGACAGAAGCCTGGGGACACTGCTCAGCTTAGAGGAGCAAATACTCAACTCCACGTTCGAAGCTTGTGACCCCCAGAGAACAGGTCAGAGAGTCAAGGAATAATAAGGAACAGAGCTGGGGGGCTGGGAACTGGGGGGCCACAGAGAGAGGGATGGGCTGGGGTGATGTGGGTGACTGGGAAGCTTCAGGAAGGAAATGGATAGGGGACGGTGGGGGGAGGAAACCTAGGGGAGGAGGGTAAGCAGAGGAAGGTGGGGCTTTGGAGCCTGGGGAAGGGGGGAAAGGCAGCCACTGGGGGCTTGGTGGGCTCAGCTGGTCCTCTTTGGTCCAGCTCTGAGGTGCAGATGACTGGGCCCCGTTTCCAGGTGAAAACGTTGACTCGGGGAAGAGGAGGGAGTTGCCCAAAGGGCACGGTGCAGGGGTGCCACCAGCCCAGCCAGTGGTCCCCACCCCTCCCCCTCTCCTGGCCCAGCCTCCCTCACAGCCTCTCTGTCCCCAGGCACTGTGGCTGTGACCCATCTACTAGCCTACCTGGAGGCCGTGACTGGACGGGGTCCCCAGGATGCTCGCCTCCAAACACTGGCCTGCAGCCTGGACCCCAGTGGGGAGGGCCCTCAGGCCACCGTGGACTTGGACACCTTCCTGGTGGTCATGCGGGACTGGATCACTGCCTGTCAGCTGGATGGGTGGGTCCCCGCACCTCCATCCCCCACCCCAGCCCCCCTCAGAAAACCTTTCCTAAGATCTAAGCTCATACCTGCTTACTGCAGCCAGCACGCTTTAGGCAGAGGGACCTGCTGTGGTTGGAAGGAGGCTGAGAAGAGAGGAGAATAGAGATGAGGTTGGGGTGAGGGGAGGGTCTGAGGACAGAAATGAAAGGGGCTGGAGAGAGGAGAAGGGGGATGTTGAGGGGCTGACAGAGGCCCCTCCCCAACCCTCCTCCAGGGGCAGTCTTTGCCCCTCCTGCTTTTCCATCTGGCCCCAGGCGCTTGCCATCTGGCCTCACCTTCCTCCCCACGGTGCTTGCTCTCACCTGACCTGGCCCCTCCTCCCATCACCCGCAACCCCCTGTCGGAGGCTGGTCAGGATCGGGGGAGGTGGCTGCAGGGGCCCTAAGTCTCATCCCTTTGATACAGGGGATTAGAGCTGGAAGAGGAGACGGCCTTCGAGGGAGCCCTGACCTCCCAGCAACTGCCATCTGGTGAGATCACTATATATAGAATGAAGCAGGCAGGCCCAGGGTCAGACAGTGGGGGGTACTTCCCATGGGGCCAGAGCAGGGGATAGGGCCGGACCCCAGAGACATTTGTTCTAACCTAGCTTTCTAGGCACCTCCATGACTGCCTCCCCACGTGCCCTGAGCTTTGGTGTTTGCTTTTTTTTCCCTCATTGGTTGTTTTCAACTCCTCCTCCTGACACCAGCCCTGCCACGGAGGTCCCTCCCACCTCTTACCATCATCACCCCTCCCTGCACTCTAGTTTCTGCATCCTCTGTCCCTTTGGTCTTGTCCCCATCTCCCGCCTGGCCTGGGCTCAGGCTGTTTCCTCAGCTGACTTTCCACGTCTTCCCTCATCCTTCACTCGGGGTAGGGAAGCCCTGGTGGGGAAAGCCTGGGATGCTGCAAGTGAAGGTCCCTTTCTCTCCAGCATCCTCAGCACAGATCTGCATCCCTTCCCTGTAGAAATATGATTGTGACTCATTACCTGCCCTCTTGTTTTGTCAGTTGATTTGCTCACCATTCTGCCCCAAAGCCTTCAACACAGGAGGTGCTCCATAAAAAAGTGCTGGTGTTACTGGTGTTACATTTCTCCAGCCTTATAAAAACAAAAACCAAAAAATAGAGCTTTCTTAACATGCTCTTGAACCTCCTCCAACGTGGCTTGGGGGCAGTCAGGGGAGGGTTGTGCGAAGGAGAGAAGATGTTAACTCTGGGGGAGGAAAGACCCCTTTGGGGCTGAATGGGGAAAGGACAGGAGGGAGAGGCTGGAGGCCAGGGTGGAGGCTGTGGTGAGGGTCCAGGGGGAGAAGGTGAGAGGCCCGAGGCAAGAGGAGGGAGGGAGCCAGGACGGCCCAGGGGCTGGGTGAGTAAGTGGGGGAACTGAGAGGAGAGACAAGGTTCAGGGCAGCTGGAATGCTGCCCAGGGTCTGGCGTGATGAATGTAGGGTGGTTGGGCCCCATGGGGAAATCTAGCCTGAGCTCAAGGTGCCCATGAACAAGAGGCTTCCTGGAGGGTGGTATGAGTGCAGCCCCAGAAGCAGGTGGGATCACCTAGAGTGAACGCAAGGGTGGAAGCCAAAGGAGGACCAAGGCTGGAGTCCGGGGGTTGCTAACATCTCGGATCACCTGGGAGCCCACCACCCTCTGTCTCCCTCTAGGATGCCCAGAAGTTGAGGATCCGGCCAATCTGGAGAGCTTCGGAGGCGAAGACCCCAGACCTGAGTTGTACCTATCCTCAGTCCCTCCCTGCCCTCCCCCTGCCCATGCCCTCCAGCGGCCTAGGGCCCAGGGCCTGGCCTAGGGCCTAGGGTCCTCCGGGGAGTGGGTGAGGGAAGCAGGCTGGGCTAATAGCTCAGGGAGAACAGGGCTGTCTCCTGTTTGTCTGGAGGAGCCAATTTCCCTGCCACCGGCACCTACCCAACCTGGGGAACGGAGGCCAGGGCTGCGGACAGTGACCCTGCCCCTTCCCTGCCCCCAGGCCTGCCACTGCCGACCTGCTGAGCAGCCTGGAGGACTTGGAGCTCAGCAACCGCCGGCTGGCTGGGGAGAATGCCAAACTGCAACGTAGTGTGGAGACAGCCGAGGAGGGGTCCGCACGCCTCGGGGAGGAGATATCAGCCCTGCGCAAGCAGCTCCGCAGGTAGGCCAGGCCCCACGTCCACCGTCCTGCACCCTCCACGTCCTACCTGCCCACAGGCCCAGGTTCCCTCCCACTTTCTTGGTATTTGAGTAGAAACTGGGTCTCTGTCGCCCACTCTGTCTCTTTCCTTCATTTCTCGCTGGGTCTCTGTGCTCCTCTCTGTAGGTCTCTGTACCCACCCCTCTGAGTCTCTGAGATTTCTCTGTTGCTCTGAGGGGATCTACCTCTGTGACCTCTACCTGTGACCACAGGATCTTCCTCTCTCTCCTGTGGCCTACCTCCCCACCCCCACCAGTACCCAGCAGGCTCTGCAGTTGGCCAGGGGCGTGGATGAGGAGCTGGAGGACCTGAAGACTCTGGCCAAGAGCCTGGAGGAACAGAACCGCAGCCTTCTGGCCCAGGCCCGGCACACGGTGGGTTTTGGGCAAGGGGTACAAAGTTGTTCTCTTCTTCCCACTTTCTTGGAGTCTGAGCAACAGAGCTTGACTACAGAATGGGAAAGGGCAAAGGTCACCCAGGTCTCCCTCAATCCCTTTCCTGCTCACCCCAGACTTTGAGTAGGATGCTTGCCATCCCTCTCATGACAAAGGGGGACAGCAGGAGCCAGCAGGGCTCCTCAGACCCGTTCCCCCAGCCCTGCTCCTCCATGACCCAACCTGAGTCATGTTCCCAGGGGTGGGAGAAGGGCAGCGTGGGGGCAGAGGAGCCCCACAAGAAGCCTTTGTTCTCTCTTTGGGTTTGGTCAGGAAAAGGAGCAGCAGCGTTTGGTGGCCGAGATGGAGACTCTGCAGGAAGAGGTGAGCTGAGGCCCAGCACCCCCTCCCACCCCTTCCCCAGTCCTCAGGATCTTCCTGCCTACTGCCTCCCCAAACACCCTTCAGTCTGGTGAAGGAGACCCCAGAATCACAGTAACGTGTGAATGTCCCTGAAGGTCATGTGGCTGCATGAAAGGGCTGCTACAGCTGAGAAGAGTGTGGGGCGCCTGGCTGACTCCTGGTTTTGGTGAGGCTGCTGACATCAGCCTGGGCCAGTCCGCCTCTCTGTCTGCCTCGGTGTCCTCATCTGTGATAAAGGGCAAGATATCGGACTCTCCCTGGTTGGATTGTGTGAAATTTAAACAAGGGGATGATTACAGCTCGAGGCACAAGGCAGGACACATGGGAAGAGCTCCCTAGAAGCTAGCTGTTACTGTTCATGTATTAGTATTTTTTTATGATGGTAAGAAAACAGGCCTTATAGTCAGCCCTGATTCAAAGTCCATCCCTGCACAACAGACAGCCTGCAGGCGGGTGACCTCCCCTTCCCGAGCCACAGATTTATTCTGTAAGAACAGGAGAGAAGGGTATCTGTTCATTAGGATTGTTGTGGGAATTAAATGGCCTCTGTTATCCCGGAACCTTGCACATAACATGAACAGGCCCAGTCCAGCCTCAGGTCAGATTCAAGCCTCATTCTATCCGAGACAGAAAACATTATCTTAATTAATTCGCGGTCCACTTAGTCCTTTTAGGGGGAAATAAACCCTACACACAAGGTGGCATCTAAGCTGCTGGAAACCCACGCAGCGTCTCAGTGCTCCTCACTCAATGTCTGTTCTCTCTGCTGGTCACAAGATTGATGCTCTTTGTCCCATCTGGTCCTCAGCCTTAGTCACCACTGCGTGCTGGCATCCACTGGGAGGCTGACATTGCCTTCTGGTCTCTGGGTGTACCGTCCTCACTGCATGTGATGGTGGTGGCCCTCGTTTGGACCCCACGACCGAGGAATACCACTAGGGGTTCTCCACACCCTGTAGGGGCACAGAGGAGATCTAACTGCTTTCCTGTGACTTTGTGGCTACAGGGGCCTCACTGGGCCTTCTAGGCTTTTAACTCCTCACACCACCACCTCTATTTTCTTACTCACATATGTTTCTGGTTCACAGACTGAGCTAGGAAACAACCTCCAGATGATATCCCAGAGGTTCTGTGGTTCAACTATATCCATCCTCCTCTCCAGCCCTCTAACCGGTTGCTTGGGGCTGGCCTGGAGGCATTTGCACTCTGTTTTTCTCTTCCTTGACTCTCCTGAACTCCTCCCCAGCCCTGAGAATCTCTGCCCAGTCCAAGCAGTAATACTCATTCCGTCTGGTATCTGTTCATTAGTTGCCCAAAATCTCTTTGTCCTATGTCTGTATTATGGCTTTTACATTCAAACCAAAAAGTATTCCACTACTGTTCCCTGGCTCTTTCATGAAAATTCTCTCTGTTTAGGGCAGTGAGAATCTTGCTGCAGAACAGCTACCATGGTGTGAAGCATGGGCTGCAGGCAGGATGTGACTGTTCTTTCCAGAACATTTCTTTTTAAGAATAAGGAGAGAGACTTCCCTGGCAGTCCAGTGGTTAAGACTATGCACTATTCAGGGGACATGGTTTCAATCCCTGGTCGAGGAACTAAGATCCCACAAAAAACTTGAAAATTAAAAAAAAAAAAAAAGAAGAAGAACAAGAAGGAACTTTCCCTGAAGCCCCATGATGGGATCTCCCTCTTATATCTCATTGGCCAAGAAGACTTCAAATGATTATAGCCAAACCACTCCCTGGCATGGGTAACACAGCCACTGACAGGTCTGGACTACTTTCAGCTCCAGGGAAGAAAATGCCGAAGACGCGGCAGCTTCAATATGAAGAACATTAACTGACAAGAGGTTTTGAAGGTTCTGGGCTAGTCTGGCAGCTTTTTGGCTTGTTTGTCTGCCTGTGGCCTTAGGATCCCAGATGGCTGCAACAGCTCCAGACGTCATGTTCTCACTCAAAGCAGGACAAAGAGGGACAAATGCTCCTCTCGTGGCTCTCTCTCTCTTCATCAGAAGGAAAAATTTTTCCCGGAGCACCCCAACTCAACCCCTGCAGCGACAAACTTCTCTTACATCTCAGTGGATCACGTGACGAGAGGCTGGGCCTCTGCAGTGGGAGGCAAGCGAGTAAGAGGCGGTGAGAATGGCCTCTGGGTTAGCTGACCAACCAGATTCCGGGTGTCCGGAATCTGCTAAGATTTTCATCTTGATTCACCTCTAAGCCTGGGGCTGGGACCCCCTCTCCCCGACTCCCGTGGAGAGTGGACCCCCCAGGAAAGCAGGGCAAATGGCAGTCAGCGGTGGTCTCTCCTTCCAGCCCAGAAGGCCTGCTGCCAGGTGAAGTGCTCTGAGCAGCGCCTGGGACATCCTAGGCGCTCGATAAATCAGCTATTCTTGGTTCCCTCCCCCTACCTTTCCCCTCTCAGCAGCTGCCTACAGAGCATCTATAGATGGAGTTCTCAAGTTACCACAGAATAATGCTGGAGTAAGGGACACTCAGACACTCAGCTTTCCTACAGACCCCACAGAGCGGGCGGGGCTCAGGTTACTGCAGAAGAAGCCAGAGCGGCTGAGTAACCAGGTTTCCTGCCGAGCGGCCCAGAATCCAGCCTGCAAATCCCAGCCAGGTGGACAGATGTTGACACAGCATTCCTGGCTCCGTCCTTCCTCCGCCCTTCACCTGGCAGCCCAGGCCCGCTGAGACACAGGGAGTGAGGGCAGCTGATGGAAGACTTGGAGCTGAGCTGGGTTGGAGTGAGGGAGGAGCTGGCCTTGATTTCCCCGGGGGCACCAGGAGGAGAGGTGTGGCCAAGGAAAGTTGACTGCCTCTGTGCTTTGAAATGCTTTCCCCATATAGAAACTCAGTGCAGGGCTTCCCCCGTGGTCCAGTGGTCAAGAGTCCACCTTGAAATGCAGAAGACAGTGGTTCGATTCCTGGTCTGGGGAGATTGCACATGTCTCCGGGCACCTAAGCCCCTGCAGCACAATGACTGAGCCCACACTAGAGAGCCTGCAAGCTGCAACTGCCAAGCCCATGTACTGCAACCACTGAAACCCCCACACCTAGAGCCTGTGCTCCACAGCAAGAGAAGCCACTGCAGTGAGAAACCCACACGCCACAGCTAGAGAGAGCCGGCATGCAGCAATGAAGACCCACTACAGCCAGGAAAAGAAGTGCTGAAAAAAAAACAACTCAGTGCAGCTTGCTAGGTTTTTGGTGCCTGGAAGCTCTAGGCTACAACTTGGTCCATTTTATCAGGTCCCATTTTTGGCAGGTGTGAGCTGCCCTCTGTTGGCCCCCTTATTTTCCCAGATAACTGCCCTCCCTCTCCCTTGAGGACTCAGCCTCAGCACAACCTCCTTGAAAAGCTCCCAGAGGGTTTTTGCAAGGAGGCTGTGGGCTCCCACAGGGTCCAGGTCCTAGGCCTCCTCAGAGTCTACCTTAGGCATTATTATCATATGCTTCTGTGTCAGTCTCCACCTCCAGTGATGAGCAACTTGAGATGAGGGGTGAAGCTGGTTCCCCATTCTCACCCAAGCTCCAGAGGAGAGTGAGAGCTAAAAGTGCAGGATTTGGAATCAGACTTGAATTTGACCTTATTCTCCATGTGAACTTGGTCAAGTTTCTTAGCCCCTACACTCCTTAATTTCTTCTGTAGAACTGGGGATGGTGACAGTGTAAACATGAATAGTTGGGACAGCCAGACTTTACATTCTTCTGATGCAGATGTGCCATAGTTATGGGCATTGTTACATTGTGCCATTGTTGCTCGACCATGTTGAACATCGTTGTTCAATTGCTGAGTCATGCCTGGCTCTTTGTGACCACAGTACTGCATCACACCAGGCTCCTCTGTCCTCCGCTATTTCCCAGACTTCGTTCAGATTCACATGCATTGAGTCGGTGATGCTATCCAACCATCTTGTCCTCTGCCCCTGCTTCTCATTTTGCCTTCAATCTTTCCAAGCATCGGGGTTTTTTCTAGTGAGTGGGCTCTTTGCATCAAGTGGCCAAATTATTGGAAGTTCAGCTTCAGCACCATTCCTTCCAATTAACATTCAGGGTTGATTTCCTTCAGAATTGACTGTTTTGGTCTCCTTGCAGTCTAAGGGATTCTCGAGATCTCCAGCACTGCAACTCAAAAGCATCGGTTCTTCAACACTCAGCCTTCTTTATGGTCCAGCTCTCACATCCATATATGACTACTAGAAAAACCATAGCTTTGACTGACACAGATAGGAGAGTAGCGCCCAAGAAATCTTCCTGCCAAAATATTGAACAAAAATCTGAACAAGGCCCTGGATCTATCCATCAGTTTATAGGGAATAATGAGGCAGGAGGAACATGGAGACGGTCCTGCACAGGAAACAAGAAGACAGTAAAGCAATTCTACAGGGAAAATAACCTGGTTTCTTCCACAAATGAAGGGCCTGGAGAAGTGCCCGGATTGGGAAGGTGGGGGAATCACTGCCGGGTGAAATGAGACATTTCAACCAAAAGCCATGGTGGACCTTGTCTGGATCCTCATTCAAACAAACTAAATGTGAAAAAAACATTTGTGAGACAACCAAAACCAAAAAAGAGCACTAGGTGTGCGATGATACAAAGGAATTATTCTTAACTTTGTTGAGAGTGATCCTTGCGTTGTGGTCTTACTAAAGGAAAAGTCTTCAAGTAGCAAATAGAAATGCTGGAGTAGTTATAGGTGAAATAATAAGCCTGGGGTTTGCTTTAAAATAATCTGGTTAAACAAAGCAAACTCTTGGCGCATAGAGAAGAAACAAACAGGGAAAATGTATCTAATTACTGAAATTGGGTGACAGATAATGGGAGTTCATAATTTTTTTTTGGCAGAGTCAAGCAGCTTGTGGCATCTTAGTTCCCTAACCAGGGATTGAACCCCAGGCCTTTGCAGTGAAAGTACAGTCTTAACCACTGGACCACTGGGGAATTTCTGGGTTCACCACTTCATTAGTTTTACTTTTGTGGGTTAAAAATTCATAATACAAAGTTTTAGAAATGTCTTTTTAATATAACACCAAATTTTGGTATATGCTAGGCATTGTTCTAAATGTGTTTGTGTTCATTAACATATATTAAACGTGTATTTGCATGAATTCCCATGTATATAACCTGGGCAAAGTTGCTCAGTCTTTCTGTGAGCCAGTTATTTTTGTCTTCATTTTATCTATTTTGGCCACACCTCACAGTTTGCAGGATCTCAGTTTCTGTACCAGGGACTGAACCCAGGCCACCGTAGTGGAAGCGCCAAATCCTAACCACTAGACCACCAGGGAACTCCCATCTTTATCCTTAAAAGAGGGCACAGAAGTAAGTTAGCACTGGCAAGGTGCTCCGTAAATGTTAGCAGTAATTATTAGTTCATTTAATCCTCACATGCATCCCATCATAGCTCCATTTTTGCAGCTGTTTTTATTTTTTCATCTGCAAATCAGAGCTGAGATCCTATAGGATTGTTGGAGGGATTAAATGGGCTGAAACATTAGGAAGAGCTGAGCACAGGGAATCGGAGAAGGCAATGGCACCCCACTCCAGTACTCTTGCCTGGAAAATCCCATGGACAGAGGAGCCTGGTGGGCTGCAGTCCATGGGGTGGGTAGGAGTCGGACACGACTGAGCGACTTCCCTTTCACTTTTCACTTTCATGCATTGGAGAAGGAAATGGCAACCCACTCCAGTGTTCTTGCCTGGAGAATCCCAGGGACGGGGAAGCCTGGTTGGCTGCCGTCTATGGGGTCGCACAGAGTCAGACACGACTGAAGCGACTTAGCAGCAGCAGCAGCAGAGCACAGGGAATAGGGGGATGGATAGAGGAAGAGATAGTTAGGGAGTTTGGGATGGACATGTACACACTGCTATATTTAAAATGGATAACCAACAAGGATCTACTATATAGCACATGGGACTCTGCTCAATGTTATGTGGCAGCCTGAATGGGAGTGGAGTTTGGGAGAGAATGGATGCATGTATATGGCTGTTCACCTTCACTGTTCACCTGAAACTGTCCCAACATTGTTAATCGGCTATACCCTGATAAAAATAAAAAGTGAAAAAAAAGTCTTAGGAAGGCTGCCATTGAAGGATAATTAAAGCCGCATCTAAAAGGCTCAGAAAAAAGAAAGAGTGCCAAGCATGAGGCCTGATGCACATCATGTGCTCAGCACATGTCTTCTCTGAATATTAACATGGCCATTTGCTGAAGTGATCGTGACCAGGGTCCCTTCTTCCAGAATGGGAAGCTCCTGGCCGAGCGGGATGGAGTGAAGAGGAGGAGTGAGGAGCTGGCCTCGGAGAAGGACATCTTGAAGGTGCCACCCCTCCCTAGTGCCTTGACGATTTCCTACCTCCCCAAGGCCCGTTTTTACCCTCACCAGTTTCAGCCCCTGTGGTCTGGTGAGATCAGGGACTTGACTCAAGCCCTGAGGTCCCCAGGGCCAGTGGGCAGCTCACTGAAGTCCCCCTCGGTGTAGCTGATGTCCAGAGACATGAAGGGAGGTTGAGGAGAGGAGCTCCAGAGAGCGGGATAGGCCAGGGAGGGCAGGCCAGACAGATGGACGGGCTCCTTCCTTGGCAGCGGCAGCTCTATGAATGTGAACACCTCATTTGCCAGCGAGATGCCATCCTCTCCGAGGTGAGTGGGCTGGAGGGAAATGTGCCTTTGATGTGTCTCCTGCCTCAAGTCTACAAAGGAAAGTCCTCCTTGGCTCTGGGGCTTCCCAGGTGGCACTAGTGGTAAAGATCCCGCCTGCCAGTATAGGAAACATAAGAGACACGGGTTCAATCCCTGGGTTGAGAAGATCCTGTAGAGGAGACCATGGCAACCCACTCCAGTATTCTTGCCTGGAGAATCCCGTGGACAGAGGAGCCTGGCGGGGTACGGTCCACGTGACGGAAGTGACTTAGCCATGCACGCATACTAGACTCTAATGCTTGGAAACTCAGCCCAGAGAGGTCAGAGGGTTTCCAGGGAAGCTGATGCTCTCTTCAGGTCTCGCTCTGCCCCCAATCCCATCCCATCCATCCGAACCCCCTTCCCCCGGACCTGACCTCAGGGTCTTTGGTGGGTTGAGCCCAGCCTCAGTCAGCTTTGGGCTTTCCCAGCGCACTCGCCACGCGGAGAGCCTGACGAAGACCTTGGAGGAGTACAGAGCCACAACCCAGGTAACCCCCTGGCCCGGCCACAGGCCGCGCTTCTCTCTTGCCATCTCTGGGGTGTCCTGCCTCCTGTGTCTGATGATCTTTTTCTGAGTCTCCACCTCTTGTTTCTACCATCACTGCTGTTTGACTGTGTGCGTCTCTCTCCCTCTCCCCCTCTCTCTGCATGTTCACTTTTCCTCTGTCCTTTCTCTCTCTCTCTGTATCTCCATCTCCCATTCTCTGTGGGTGATTTCTCACAGCATCTCCCCTGCCCCTGTTTCTACACCTCTGCCTGGCTGGTTTCAGTCTCTGCCTCTCTCTGGGTCAGTTCCTCTGTCTCCTGGGGTGACTCCTCTCTCTGTCCCTTATCTTCAGAGTCTCTTGCACCCCATCTGTGTGTGATAGGGGTGTAGACACCCCTTTCTGTGTCTCTCGTTTTCCCATGTGTTTCCATCCCTGCTCTCCTTTTCTTAGTTTTCCTGACTGATAGGTTAGATTCCGGGTTCCTGTTGCTCTTTACCTCTCTTTGGCTTCCTAAGTTTCTGCTACTGTTTCTTCCCCTTCTCTCCTTGTCTGTATGTGTATGGAGGATCCCAAAGAAGTCAAAGGAGTGGACCTGGCCTTGGAAGAGGAGCCCAGTCGTGGGGCTGGGGAAAAGGCAGAGCCAGGGATCCTTTACTCCTTCCTTTGCAGGAACTGAGGCTGGAAATCTCCCACTTGGAGGAGCAGCTGAGTCAGACCCAAGAGGGGCTGGATGAGTGAGTAGAACGACGGGGGAAGAGGAAGCAGGAGGGGAGCCCAAGGACAGGGAGCCCCCACCGTGGCCTCCAGCCCCAAGGTGGGCAGGGCAGTAGCCTCATAGGCTGGCTGACAGGTGGTTGGGCATGGAGGCAGCCTTCCCTCTCCTGACTGTGTGGCCAGGCTATCCGAAGGGGCCCAGGTGAGGAGAGTGGACTGCACCAACCTGCTGCCGCCGTCGCTGGGTGTGGAGCTCCAGGCCATTCAGCAGGTGGGCCTGACACCCCCAGAACACCCTAAGCCACCACCAGCGGCAACTCTGACCCTGCCCTGACTCTCAGCCCACCCCGTTTCTCCCAGGACCACCTTGGTTCTTAACCTCATCCCTACCCCAGTCCTTGGTCGGGGCACCAAACCCTTCCCGGTGCTGCCTCGCTGACCCCCAGCCACCCTCATATCACTCCCCCCGCCCCCATCCTCGTGCCTCAGCCCATCTCCATGCCACCCCTGACCTCTGCCTTCACTGGCCTCTCCCTGGCCTCAGAAACAAGAGGAGAGAGCCGTCGATCTCTCCAGCCCGCTGTGTGGAGTGTGGCCGTGGGAGGAGGTGGTCAGCGAGATGGATGGGGAGGAGGGGCTTCCTCCTGAAACCCCTCCTGGGGGGCAGGTGAGCACGGGAGTGCCCTGAGACCGCCAGGTCCAGGGGCTGGGAGCAGGGCCCAGGACGCTTTTACTGTTCCCCATCCCATAGGCAGGTGTCGACTGAGGGCCTGATGGGTGCTGGCCTCAGAGCCCCTGGCCAGACAGGACACCACCCCTGCCCTCCAGGGACTGGCCTGCTGATGTGGAAGTGAGCCAACCAAACATGCAAATTTCATGGGGGTGGTGGTGGTTTCAAAAACACTGTCTCGGAATCACCTTATTTAAAATGTTACAAGGTGGGAAGGGAGGAAGTGAACTGTTCTTCCTGATACCATGTAGGTACTTTAAGCGTTTACCTTTTGAATACAAGTCACTTTTAAGAAAAAACTTAACAAGCCCACTCTGTAATCCAGAATCCAACAATAGCCATCATTTTATGACTTCTGTATTTACCTGAACAATATTTCAGACCTCATTTGAAACAATGAAGACAGCTCATCTTCAGTGTTCACAGTTGAAAAGTGAGATTTGTAATCTGTTAGTGACAGGAGGATTTTTTTTTTAAGAAAATATTGCTAAAAGTTCTGTAAACAATGCTTTATTGTCTTGAAAATCATACTGCTTCCTAGCTGCTCACCACCCTTGAAAGAGAAAGTTTCTCTGTTCACTTTTTCCCTGAGCTGAGAGAATCTTCTGTTGGATTCCTCGCTGCCCTCTCCCACTGTCTCTGAGGGCTGTAGGCGCCCTCATCCCTCACCCTGTTATTCTTGGGAAACTGAGGCTCAGAGAGAGATCACACAGCTTGTGGGGGCCACAGCTGCATCCCTCAGGGGAAGCATACATTTTAAAAATTATATTTAATTTTGGCTGTGCTGGGCTTCATTGCCGCGAGGGCTTTTCTCTAGTTGAGGCCAGCGGGGGCTGCTCCCTAGTTGCTGTGCGTGGGCTTCCATTGCAGTGGCCTCTTGTCGTGGAGCATGGGCTCCAAAGCAAGAAGGCTCTGGAGCACAGGCTTAGTAGTTGCGGCACACGGGTTTAGTTGTTCCTCCATATGTGGGATCTTCCTGGATCAGGGATCAAACCCATGTCTCCTGCAATGACAGGCAGAGTCTTTCCTGCTGAGCTGCCAGGGAAGCCCACGGGTGCACCTTAGAACTGCTGCTGAGAGCGCTCAGGTGCCTCCTGGAGGGGAAGACTGAGCCAGGCCTCTGGGTACTGCCTGCACTGGGTCCTGGGGACCCCTTGGGGCTCAGGACCTGATAGATCGTGAAAATGGGCCATCTCAGTGCAGGATGATCTGTGTGCGAGGGGGTCGGGGGGTGGGCCCTGCGGAAGCCCAGAGAAGGGAGTGCCTGTGTGGAGTAGGAGATACCACAGGGAAACTGACACTTGAGTTTATATTGAAGAAAAAAAAGAGAGAAGTTAAGTGGTGTGAGAAAGGAGAGGTCTTTCAGGCAGTGGGAACAGTATGCAGAGAGGACATGGGAGCGTGAAACCACATAACACGTTTGGAAGGTAGAGGGCAGTTGGGGGCGACTAGCCAGAGATGAGGTAAGGCCGGATCATGAAAGGAATCCCCTGCCAGTGAGGCTGAGAGGCTGTGCCTGGGGAGGGGCAGTCAGCTCTGGATGTACTGCACAGAAAGATCCCTCTGGGGCCACATGGGAGGCTGGGAGGCCAGGGAGGAGGCTGGGGTAGTGGTCCAGAGTTAGAGGATGAAGCTGGAGCCAGGCCAGGGCCCTGGGATGGAGAAAAAGGGACAGGCAGCGAGAATTAGGCAGGGGAGACAGAGCTGCCAACTCACCAACAGGGGGCTGAGGGCTCTGGGTTCTGGAAAAGGGGGTAGACAGAAAGACACTGAACCTACCTTGTGACCCCCTAAGGGGAGCATCCTGAGGGATGAGGGATGCTGCCCCGGAGGCAGTGGGTGCACAAGGGTGGAGCTCAGTGATGCATTTAGAAAGGTGTCTAGTTGGTGGTTGAGGCCACAGGCAAGGCTGGATGTCTCCAGAGAAAACAGAGAGGGACGTGGATGCCCACGACTGGGGACCTCAGAGGAGAAGGGGGTTGGAAGGGAAATGCTGAGCCTCTTTGGGGCCCAGACGAGTGAGAGAGGCTTGTGAATGTGAAAAGTTCAGGAGGACCTGAATTCCTGGTCCCAAAGGAAAACTGGTCCAGTTTCAGGCTTCTGCCCCTGGAGGGAAGGTAGAGCCACCCTCGAGGAGGAGCCCAGGAGAAGGGCAGGTTTTAGAAGTAGGTGGGGAAGCCCAGGATACCTAAGCTTTTCTTTCCCACAGAGAAACTTGCAGGAAGAGTCAGCGCACCCTCAGGAAGGAAGGGAGGAGCCATCGACGAGGTAAGGAGATTGGTCTTCCCTGAGCCATCCCTCTGCCCCAGGGTGACTCTGAGATGGCTGGAGTACAGGCCTGGAAGAGCCCCAAGGGAGGCTTACACAGAGGCGTGACCTCTGGGTGCCTCACTCCCACAGAGGCGACCCTGGGCCCGCGGACCAAAATGAATCAGACCAGCCTTACCCCCAGACCCTGGTAGTTCAGGAGGACATCTAGCCCCTGACCCCGCCTGAGGGGAAGACTTGAAGGAAGCCCTGCGTGGGGTCCTCTGGGAGTGATATTCATGTAGGAGACCCGTAGGCAAGAAGACAGTCATCAGGCGGATGGGACAGCTCAGTCACTCAGTCACTGTGACTGAACACACTTCTCCAAGGCTCCCAAGGAGCCCTGGGGCAAATGAGACCCAGATTGTGCCCCAGCAGAGCGCTCAGACAGCTGGGAGACCCTGGGGTCTGTGTGATCACACAGCCTGGGTTCAGATCTCCGCTTAGTTACTCTGATGGGATGGGGCAAGCCCGTGCCCTGTGACTGTTAATCGACTATTACGAGGCTTATGTGCCACTTCCAAAGATAGGGAAAGCACCGGATGTCTGGGCCCACCCTCCTCCACGGGGCCTCTGCCTCCCTGCAGGGCCTCTCTTTCCCTCCTCCCCTCTTTCAGGCTCCTGGCTGTGACAGCTAATGAGGCTGCCTGCCACGGCCTCTAATTGGACTTGTCTGGGAAAGCTGAGATTGGGCGGGATGGGGGCCCCCGGCGCTGTAACCTCCCCCTGCGTCACCAGGAAATGGAAAGAAGACAGCGCTGAGCAGCAGCGGGGACCGAGGCTGGTGCAGAGGCTGGGCATCCCAGTCTCCCTGGGGCGGGGGGAGGGCAGTATGGCCCACAAAGTGGGAAGCTGGGTGTGAGGGAAGTGGTGAGTCCTGTGGCCCAGGGCTCAGATACTGAGAGGGGCCGGGCCCCCCCCACCCCACGTAGAAATCCCAGGGGATCAGACAGCTGGTTATCTGACTGGACCAGAGGCTAGGGGCCAATGAGCCTGGGTGCCTTACTGAATCGGAGTTGAGGAAACAGCTGTATCCTGAGGGTGTGGGGTCTGAAACTAGTGGCTAAGGCTGGATCGCCGGGTCCCCGGTCCCCAGTAAAGGTGGTGATGGGTGGTGCAGACGTCTCGGTTTCCAAGGGACGTTGGGGCTGGGCAGCTTGTGTCTTGAGTCCCCAGAGAGGCGCCTGTTTCAGGGGCTCAGGCAGCTGTGACCACGGGGGGCACAGAGGCTGGGGCTTCCATACCTAAGAGAAATGACTTGGGATAGGGGTGGGATCCACAGAGTTGAGTTCTGGAGTCAGGGAAGCCTCAGCTGGAGTCCCAGTTGCAGTGAGACCCAGACTCCCTGAGCATGGCCCAACCCACCAGGCAGGAAGCTGGGGCAGGAGGCAGGGTCTCAGAGATGTCTGAGACCCAGAAGCCTCTGATCACCTGGGGGACCTGCTGGGAAAGGAGCAGCTGAGAAAGCCAATAAGGTGGAGGGGCCCCTGACCCTTTAGGGGTCACACACAGACTCTCTGGGGAATTTGGTGAAAAAATATAGATGCTAACCTACACGCAACGGTCTGCTCGCGGGGCTCCAGGGCACCCTCCAGGTCCATGTACGTGAAGACCCCCTGCTTTAAAGGTCCTGCCACACAGCTGGTGAATGGGAGCCAGGCAGGGGAGACGGATGCTTGCAGTGACTTTGTTGTCGCCCCAGGTTGCCCAGAAGAGAGGAAGAGGACGGAGCAGAGATCCAGGTCATGGTAGGCAGTCCCCAGCACCAGGCCCTCAGATGAGGCCTCTGTAGTCACAGCTCCTCCCCAGCCCCTGCCCACACCCCCAAGCAGACAGAAAAATCGTTTGGCCGAGAGTTAACAACGCCCTCGCTGTAGCTAATGAGAGCAGACGGTGCTGTAGTGGGAGGCTTCAGGCCAGTGGGCAGCCAGAATGTTCCCAGGGGACCCCCACACACACACTGCACACGGGGCCACAGCCTCTACGCCACATACGTGGCTACACCCCCGGATTGCGGAAATGCACACGTATGTACGCCCACACTCCGGAAGAGCCAGACCTTCCCCGGCCAGCCCAGAACTCCTGGGGCACCGCATCTGTCATAGCTGCCCTGCCGGCACCACACACAGCAGCTCCTTTGCTCCTCAGAGCGGCAGGTGACAATCCTGGTGCTCAGGCAGAGGAAGGGAGGGAAGGAAACGTGAGGTCAGAAGCCAGAAGGTGTGCCAGCTTCCATTCTGGGCACCTGGGACTCTTCAGGGTCCACACTGACCAAGATGCTCTCCCTGGCCCACCTCTTTCCCACCACACCACACTCCCGTCTGTGGAGACTGGGGCCCACCTCGGCTTCCTCATGGCTAGTGTGACGACGATCTTACCCAGCTCCCATGGTGGGGATGAAGGTTAAGGATCGCATCATAAAGTGCCTGGCACAGAGCAGACGCACAGTAGGTGACAGAGGTGAAGACAGTGGCTGAGACCAGGGTGTTGCTGGAACTCCTCATTTATTATTGTATTGTTACTGCCATAGTCATCATCCCCAGACCAAAGGCATGCATGAGAAAGCCTGAGATCTACAGAGGGAACACCCTTTCAGAAAGACACAGGGAAAAAGAAACACATGGGGGATGAGGTGGCAAAGTAAGGAGTATTGGGGGCTTTAATCTTAAAATACCTGCTGGGCCCGGTGTGGGGCAGGAAGATGGACCCAAGGAGTGTCCATGCTGCACTAGGCGCAGGCCAGGGCTGGGTTCCTGGAGGAGATAGTCTTTGACCTCAGGGGGCTTGGGTACTTCCAGAGTCAGACAGAAAATGGAAATAATAATACTGAGTAGCTCACATGGTTACTGGGTGCTGTCCACCAGACACTGTTCTAAGCCCACCTCCTGATAGTTTAGGTTTTGCCCACATTTCTCTCATTCATTTTCCACTTCAGCCCTTTGAGGCGGGCGTTGCCATCTCTTCTGTCTGGCAGATGGAGAAAGTGGGGCCTGACAGGTGGGGTGATTTGCAGGCGACACGCGACAGGAAACTGGCAGAGCTGGGAGCCCGGCGCAGCAGCGTGTGCTGGGGAGGCGCTCGCACTGCACCACTGTGTCCCGCCCCCTTCCGCGTGCTCACTTCTGTCCGGTGGGCTGACTCGAGCGCCTCTCCTGGTCCAACAAACCTGAGGCCATTTGTCCCCTTTGTCCTTCCAGGTGGACCTCCCCTTCCATCCAGAAGACTCACACCCTGGAGACATCCTCGGAAACCCTCCTGAGAGGTAGCGGGACCCAGGGGCCTGGGATGGGAGTTGGGGGCCAAGGAGAAGACCAACACCATTGCCCTGCCTTCCTTTGTCCTTAGCAGCCCCTCAGAACCAGAGCTGCAGCAGGCCCTGGTGCCCATGGTGAAGGAGCTGGTCCCAGTCAGGAGGCCGGTCTGGGGCCAGCTCTGCCTGTGGCCCCTGCACCTCCGGTGGCTCAGGTGCACCCCACAGCATCTCCAGAAGGAGGGTGGTGGTCAGACATCTGGGACACCACGGGCCCCCCAGGGCGCCGCCAAGCACTGTGCTGCCTCCCCGCAGGGTCACCCGGCACCTCCTGATCCCAGCGCCACTCCTGGGCCTGCTGCTGCTGCTGCTGCTCTCCGTCCTGCTGCTGGGCCAGTCCCCGCCACCCACGTGGCCCCACCTCCAGCTCTGCTACCTCCAGCCTCCTCCAGTGTGAGCCATGCCCCCTACCCCTGCAGAGCAATGTCTAGTTCGGTGACTTCCTAGGGCTCTTTCTCCTGTTATTCCCGTGGTCGTGCTACTGTGACTTGGGATTATCCCGCTGTCAGGGACCCCAGATACAGTGCTCCAGGAGCCACACCTCTGTATTGGGTTTTTATGTGAAGTCTCTTGGTTTTGTAATGATAGCAAAACGCTAGGGGTTATAGTTTCCTCACAAACCAAGTCTGAAGAAGGGCAGCTGTCAGCCCACAGCTCAGTCTCCACAGCACTGGGGCAGAGTGCTGTAATTCTCTCTACCTCTCTTGGCCCTTCCCTTGTGCTCAGGAGATGACACTATAGCTTCACAAGTGATGTCTGCAGGGAGAAGTGGACACACATCCCTTCCTTTTTATAAAGGAAAGCTATAGCCTTCCCAGAGCCAGCAGCAGACTCTGCCTTGTTGGCCAGAACTGTTCGGCATGACCACTCCTCACTGTAAGGGCAGCTGGGAGACTCCTGGCAGAAAGAGGGAGAATGAGATGTGGGCCACCACGCACACACACACACACACAAATGTCACCAACAGCAGGAAAGGATGTGCTCTTTGTTCATTCAGCTCATTCTTAGTGATCATCTATTTGCCATGGCTAGATCTATAAGACAGAAAAGCAGACCCTCCAATGCCAGGCTGAAGAGTGTTGATTTTTTCCTGAGGATGACAGGGGTTTGGGGATGTTTTGTTACTTGTTTTTGGTTATTTACTTTGTAATTAAGCTGTAACTGACATACAGTGATAAATGGACAAATCCCAAATATCAGCTGGGTAAATTATTGTACATGTAAACACCCATGAAAGCAAAACCCAGGTCAGGATATAAAGCAGTTTCAGCACTGCAGAGACTTCTTCAAGAGAGCTTTGAGCAAGGGAGGGATCATGGTAGAGGTGGCCCAGGCTCTGTGAGAGCTCAGAAAAAGCACCTATCCCCGCCTGGAAAGTTAGAGATTTCTTTCCAAATATGGGACAGATTTTGCATTTAGTCTTGAAAGATGGATAAGGTTGGTTATAGTGAGCAGAGGCGGCGAAGCGTATCCCAGGCAGAGGGAAAAAATGAATGTGTAACGACCAGGTGGATGGAAAACTTGTCTGTGTGCAGAAACATAGCACTATGTTGCTTGAATTAAAAAAAAAAAAAATGAAGCCAGAGATGGATTTGATGCTTTAAAGTTGAGAGAAGTAAGATGGGTAGACAAGAGTCCATTAAGCATTTTGAACACCAGCTTGAGCTGTACTGCCAAGTGTCTGAGAAAGGGCTCTGATCAGAGAAAAGGCAGAATCAACTCTAGGTGGGAAAGAGACCGCCTGAGCCTGTACAGGGGATGGATAATGGAGTGAAACTGGAGGCAGGAAGCACGGAAGAGATAGGAGGGCATGAGGCCTGAGCTGGGGTGGGTGGGTGGATGAAGCGCAGGGCAGAGAGTGGTAGAGCAGGAAGGACGGCACCAGGCCTTGAAGGAGGAAAGCAAGGGCCGGCATGTGACCCAGTGACTGGTGGACAGTGGAGCCATTCCCAATGTGGGGACCCCATGAGAAGGAGTGGGTTTCGGGGGACACTGAACTCATGTGGGGTGGAGTGTTCCAAGAAGGCTGGAGCCCTGAACCTTGAGCTCTTAGTCTGGAAATGGAGTCTGGGTGTTACTATCTATGATGGTGATTGAAGTATGGAGATGGCTGAAATTTCCTGAGGAGAGAGGAGTAGTGTGAGAAGGGAAGGGGTTCCAGGCACCATTCTCTGAAAAGCCTCAAATGCTAGGAAAGAGATCTGGGGAGGAGAAAGTACAGGAAGAGCATAGGCCAGGATCCAACAAGACACAATTACCAGGCCCTTCAGCAAACAGAAGATAAGCCTCCTCATGACATTTTAATTCTGTTTCTCCATGAAAGTAGAGGAATGATCAGACTTCTGAAGTTGCACATATTTGGGTTCCAGTTCTTCTGTCCTTTCCTAGCGCTGACAACCTGGGAAAATGCCCTCAGACTGCCAGAGTCTTGTTTGTAAACTTTGGCCAACTCCTTGTTTTTGTGACATGTGCATGCTCAGTCATGTCTGACTCTTTGCGACCCCATCAACTGTAGTATGCCGGGCTCATCTGTCCATGGAATTTTCCAGGTGAGAATGCTGGAGTGGGTTGTCATTTCCTACTCCAGGGGATCTTCCCGACCCAGGGGTCGACTCTGCGTCTCCCAGGTCTCCTGCGTTTACTGCATCGGCAGGCGGATTCTTTACCACTGAGCCACCAGGAGTACAGTTATTCCTTGCTTAGTATTTCTAAGTAACAGGGAAATAGGCCCCACCCCACAGCCTAACGGCCAATTAGGGCGCGATCCGCCTCTCGGAATGCAAATTATCGGGGAAGTTGCCAATCACAACGTGCCAGCCCCGCCCCCTTTCCCCACGATGACGTGCCCAGCTCCTCTCTTCTGAAGCCCAATCAGAGCGCGGTCCGCGAGAATTGCCCCGGGAGCTTGACTCAGAACCCCCAGCGTCCGGTTAGGGGAGTGGGTTGCCATGGTCACCACTGAAGGGCAAGACTGAAGGGCCAGCGGAGCCTCCAGACACAGACAAAAAAAGCGAGGGGCAGATTCTGATTAGCTGCTTCCTCGCTTCCTTCACGGGTGGGCCAGGTGTTTCCCCGCCTCCGTCTCATGCCTCCTGGAACCTGTTGCCTGTCTCCTTTCTCCTCTCCTCCCGTCCCGACTGGCACCCGGATCTGGAAATCGCGCAGTTCGAACAACACCCTGCAGAAACTGCTGCAGGCTGCTGCAAGAAAGGCCTTTTCTATTTTTTTTGAGGGTGGGTGGGGTTTCGCTCCGTTTGACTTGTGGGATGTGTGTTCCCGACCAGGGACTGAACCCACCCCAGCAGTGAAAGCGTCGAGTCCTAACACTATCACCAGGGAATCCCCAGAAACCCTTTTCTGATAATACATTTTGCTTCCAGAAGGGCACTGTATTTAAGTCTTCTAATTGTATATCTGGTTTAAATCTTACAATAGATGAGGAAAAGGGAGCTGAAAGGTTAGAAGCCCTTCCCAATACCACACAACTAGGTTTCAGGGAGTCTTGATTTTGAATAGCAAGTACATCTCCAGGGCCCGCACCCCATTCCACCGCCTCCGATCTTTCCACTGCGCCCAAAGTAGAAGTCGGGAAGTGATGAGAGAGTGAGAAAAAAGGAATTCAGAGAAAATGAGAGCTGGATGAAAAAGATGGAGACCTATAGGAAGAAAGGGGTAGGGGGGAAGAACATGAATGAGTCAGGCAGAGAAAAAGTGATTAAGAATTGAAGGAAGGTGCTCACTTCAGCAGCACATATACTAAAATTGAAACGATACAGAGAAGATTATCATGGCCCCTGCGCAAGGATGACATACAAATTTGCGAAGCGTTCCTTATTTTTCAGAAAAAGGAATTGAAAGAAGAGTTTTAGGCATAAAGAAGAAGAAAGGAGACGAAGAATCCCCAGAGGGCCGGGAAGCCAGGAGGAAGGAAGAGACTTATAGAGACTCCGAGAGAGGAGGACATATACCCAGTGAGCTATAGAGACCCAGAGAAGGGCCAGTGACCCAGAGGGGACAGAGACCAGGAAGGTTACAGAGAGCAAGAGAAGGGGGGAGGATGGAGACTCGGGGTAGGTTGGGAGCAGGTATGCGAGTGGAGAGGGACAAAGGCACAGAGTGGGAGCAAGGGGCAGAGCTGGGGCAGTAGTGTAGAGGAGGTGGGGCAGAGGGGAAAAAGAATGAGTGCAGGGAAAAAGAACAGAGGGGACGGAGGGGTAGAGGCCAGCGTAGCGGACGCAGGGCCCGCCCTCTGCACGTGTACACACACACACACACACACACACACACACACACACACCCCCACCACCACACGCACACGAGGCGCAGGAAGGAGGCGCAGTCGGGAGGCACAGCACGGTCTTTATTGAGGTGGGGCGGGCAGGCGCTCAGGGCGCGTCCAGCACCAGCAGCTTGTGCATGTACGAGTTCAGCCAGTGGCGGCGCTCGAGGGCGGCCAGCAGCCGCGCGCGCTCCCGGAAGGCCGCGTCGTCCGCCAGCGCCAGGCTCCGCCGCGACTGGGGGGTGGCCGGACCCGCCCGAGCCTCGCCGGGGGTGCGGAGTCTGCCGGGAGATGGAAAGAGGCGGTTACCGTGGGTCTCGGCCCGCGGCCCGCCGCCTGTTCTCCCCGCGGTCTAACTCGAAGCCCTGTGACTGCACCAGATGCGGAGGGGCTCGGTCTCTGTCCCCTGTCTCTTGCTCTGTGTGGGTCTTCGGCTCAGTGTTCACCAGTTCCGAGCCTCCTGAGTACAGAGACCGAGTCTGATGCCCCTGTCCCGCCCCAGCGCTCGGCGCACGCGTGGCACACACCCCAGACCCAATAAACGTTGCTCAAGGAACAAACTCGTTCCTGCTTCGACTCGTTTCAAGTCTCTCAAAGCCTTTCTCAGAATCCTTTTGTATCTCTTTATTTTGCAGATTACCTACCTGTCAATCTCCTATCTCTGGCCTCCTCTCTGGGTCTCTATTTCCCCTTTCTGAGTCTTTGTTCCCCATTCTTTTCGGGTCTGTTTCCACCTCTCGGAGTCCCCACCCTTCCCTGGGAGACTTGGATGTCCCACTTACCTGAAGACCCCCGCAGGAGGTAGGGCGACTCCTGAGGCCGTGCGGTGGCCCCAGGACACAAGAAGCAGGAGCAGCAGCAGCAGCCGCACCCGGGGGCTCCTGGGTACCTGGCGGGTCTCCATCACCTGTGGAGAGACAAGAAAGAGCTCAGTGATGCCCGTGTCTGGGCCCAGAAACCAGACCCCATCATCCACCCACCCACCCCCGAAGCCCATTTGCAGGGTGCCCTACCGCGCAGTGGGCTCCCGGCAGCGAGGCTGGCAGCCCCCTTATATCGCCTCCACAGCCCCCGCAGCGGCCAATGACGCAGACCAGGGGGCCGGGGGCACCGGGTCACCCCCACCCCAGGCTCATTAGGAGCTGCCAGCGGTAATGAGGAGCCGGGGGTGGGGGGCCAGCCGCTGCCTTGGCGGCCACCCACTAATTGGGACCAGGAGCTGGGACCTGAGGAGAATCGGGAGGGGGAGAGACAGACAGACAGAGAAGTGGACACAGGGGGTGTGTCAGAGGGATAAAAATAGAGACTGGCGGAAGGACCATCAGAGCAGAAGCCAGAGACACAGAGAAAGAGAGACAGGGGAAGGAACAGAGGAAGGACAGATGGGGAGATGCAGAGACACAAAGAGATGAAGCAACCATGAGAGGGAAGGACAAAGACTGACAGAGAAGAGGAAAGAGAGGGAGAAAGGGAGCAACAGAGGAAGTAAGGAAAAGGGAAGGAAGAGAGAAAAGAGAGGGAAAAGGGACCAAGAGAGCAGCTATGAGATGGAGGATCAAGGGAACGGCACTTGGAAAGACAGAAGGAGATGAAAGGACAGCCAGCCAGCCTGGGCAGAGATGTCCAGAGACAAATCCAGGCAGGCAGAGACCAGAAAGACTGGGAGGTGGGAGACAGGGGTAGGAAAGAGAAGGCAAAGGGGATGTGTGGTGGTGGGATGTGAAGGCAAGTACAGTGACAGGCAAAATCAGGAAAGTCTTAGCGACCCTGCACAGAAGGGAAAAAGACAAACAAGAACCCTGACTACCCTGAAGTTGTGTCCAAGCCCTTCCCGCGGAGGAATTTGGGGGTGCTGTGAAGATAAGGCCCATCCCCCCAATACTGGCTCTTAACGGGGTGAGCTCTTCACTATGGGATGGTAGGCAAAGGTTGGGAAGTCCCAAAAGGCAGCAGCAATCTGGGTCTCAGATTGACAGGACGTGGGAACCAAGACTCCTAGTTCCCCAGAGGAGGGGAACAAGGCCTGGGTCTGGGAACCTGGATTCCTGGATCTGAGGGGAGAGGTCTGGGGGGAGGGGTCCCAACTCCTGGATATTGAAGTGGGAGGCTACCAGAGACCTGCATGCTTGGTGTGGGTGTAGGAGAGGGCAGAGGGCTGGGACCCTTGGGTTTGCAGGGAGGAGAGCTGGGTTGGGTCACACCCCTCAACCAAAGGATCCAGTCCCTAACTCCCTCCCCCACTCCAGAGACACTATCCTTTATCTCTGGCCCTTTAAGAGCTCAAGCTGTCGCTAGGCTCCCAGGATCCCAAGGGTGGGGATCAGTTGCATCACCTGTGCCCCTGGGATCCTATGTCCCGCCACCCCACCCAGAGCCATTCTGCAGCATTCACCGATCTCTGCATTCAGCTCTGTTCACCTGTTGTTATCTTGGACCCCACTGAGCAGGTAAGAGACCTCAAACCCCAAGAGGCCCCAGCCCATTTGGGTGTATGCCCACCCCACCTTCACCTAACCACAAACCTAGGTATCTCTGCCCGAGACCAGCATGAGACCTGGGGATCCCAGCTTCCATCCTCCATAGAGATACGAGTCCTGCCCCAAGCTGTCTCCTCCTGAAGGCTGAGGAATCCAGACCCCTTACACACCCATCTCTGGAGGATAGGAGACTCAAGAGTTCCCAATCTCCTTCTAACTCAGGACCCAAGAGTTCCAGACACCCATTTCCTTTCTCTCCTGCAATCCACAACCCACCCACCCCCCAAGCTTTGCTCCCTCAAAATTCTAGGCATCTGAACCTTCAGGCCTCTCCTTTCTAGAGAATTAGGAATTTAGACCCACATTGCCCTCCACCCTCTGGGAACAAGGAGTCTGAACCCCAAGCAGCCTTCTTGACCAGGATCCAGGCGCCTTCTGCCTCCTCAGGTTACAGGCATTTAGGCCCCCTCATCTCTCAAATCCAGGGGGTCAGGCCCCCAAGTCGTTCCTTCTGAGCTTCCTCTAATGTAAACAACTGTTGAGTCAAGATGTCCCCAGGGCCCTTGAAGAGGAATTGATCCCATGTCCCCTCAGAGGTCTACACACTTCGAAGCCAAAGTCAAAGATCTGGGGGCTCGGAAATGTGTCTTTCTTTCCCAATGTTCCTGGGACCCCCTTTGGGGAAACAAATAAGGAAATTTACTATGACTCCCAAGAAGCCCTGTGCCTCAGTCTCCCTTAGCTACCATGGCTTCCACCCCACAACCTACTGGGGAGTTGCAGGTGGCATCTCCTTTTCCTGGCTCTGACCTGGGCGGTGCTAATGTGGTCTATCTGGGGACCACTGGGCGTGGCCTCCGGAGTGGGCAGAGGGTCCTCCCGGGAGGCTCTGACCTTAACCCCTTCCTTCCCGCTCCCCTGCTGCTACAGGTATCACCCAAAGCTATGAAATCCTTCAGACCAATCCTCTTCCTTCTCGGCTTCCTCTTCATCTGGCTGGGCTCCAAGGCCGCCCCTACGGTCTCACTGCCTGCGGGCTCCGACTTCTTGGGGATAGACCACCCCTCCCAGCCCTACTCTCCGGCTTCTGAAAATTCCACTCTCTATGGACCTAACCCAGAATCTCCAGGGGCTGCTTATCCTGAGCCCTCTAAGACACCTCATGCGGTTTCCCCTGAGCCCTCCCCTCTTGCCTTCACTAAGACCCCCAGTACTGACCTCCAAGAAACCCCCCACCAGGAGCCTCCTAAGGCCCCCAAACCTAACTCATTCAACACCTCAACACCAGGGTCCCTGGACACCCTCCAAATTAACCCCTCCAAAATGATATATCCAGAACCATCTGAGACCCCCAAAGCTGACCTGACTGAACTTCCACACACAGAATCCCCTGAGGCCTCTACACCTAATTCCTCTAAAACCTCACACCCAGCATTTTCTGAGACCCCAAACCCTGACCCTACCCAAACTCCACACCAAGAATCCCCAGAGATTTCCAAGGTTAACTCCACGGAAATCTCACAGACAGAATCCCGTGAGAATCTCAATTCTAATCCCTCTAAAACTTCACACCTAGGATTTTCTGGGACCCCAAACCCTGATCCTACACAAACTCCTCATCAAGAATTCCCAGAGATTCCCAAACTTAGCTCCCCTGAGATGTCACTTGAAGAAACCCCTGAGACCCCAAATTCTGACCCCACCAAAATCTCTGACATCAAATCTCTGGAAACCCATGACTCTGACACCCCAAACCCTAAATTCCTCCAGACCCTCCATCCTGACCCTACTGAAACACCCCACCCGGTATCTTATATAGGCCACGAGCCCAACCCCCTGGAGATTCCCCAAACAAAATTCCCCACAACCCTCTACCAAGACTCAACAGAGATACCCACAGCCTCTGACCCTGAAATCTCCACTAGCCTTGCTCCAGAAACTCCTGCACCCGTCAAAGAAGAAGTTACTGCTCTTAATGAGCAATCCCTGAATCCCAAACCAGAAGCACTTGCAGTCACCCAGCCCACCACCCTTAAATTGCCCACCTCAGATTCTCCGGGGACAGTTGATCTGAAAGCCCCCCAGAACTCCAGCCCTAAAGGGCTCGACGCCCCTCCTCCCTCAGCCCGGATTGCAGGGCCCCCTGCTCCTCCAGGGCCCCCCAGTCAGCCGGCCCCAGCCACTCCGAGGGCCCCCCAGCGGCGCAGCCGAGGTGAGAGAGTCAACACTATCATCGTGTTGGAGAGAGTGCAGGAGACCGGTGAGGGGCTGGGGAGCCGGACCCCTGGGTCTGGGGGAGGAGGGGCTGGGGTCCTGGATCCTGGGTCTGGGGGAGGAGGGGCTGGGGGCTGGACCACTGGGTCTGCGGGAGGAGGGGCTGGGGGTCTGAACCCCTGGGTCTGCGGGAGGAGGGGCTGGAGGTCTGGACCCCTGGGTTTGTGGGAGGAGGGGCTGGGGGCCTGGACCCCTGGGTCTGCGGGAGGAGGGGCTGGGGGTCTGAACCCCTGGGTCTGCGGGAGGAGGGGCTGGAGGTCTGGACCCCTGGGTCTGCGGGAGGAGGGGCTGGGGTCTGGACCCTGGGTCTGCGGGAGGAGGGGCTGGGGTCTGGACCCCTGGGTCTGCGGGAGGAGGGGCTGGGGGTCTGAACCCCTGGGTCTGCGGGAGGAGGGGCTGGGGGTCTGGACCCCTGGGTCTGCGGGAGGAGGGGCTGGGGTCTGGACCCCTGGGTCTGCGGGAGGAGGGGCTGGGGGTCTGAACCCCTGGGTCTGCGGGAGGAGGGGCTGGGGGTCTGGACCCTGGGTTTGTGGGAGGAGGGGCTGGGGGCTGGACCCCTGGGTCTGCGGGAGGAGGGGCTGGAGGTCTGGACCCCTGGGTTTGCGGGAGGAGGGGCTGGGGGCCTGGATCCTGGGTCTGGGGGAGGAGGGGCTGGGGGTCCGGACCCCTGGGTCTGCGGGAGGAGGGGCTGGGGGCTGGCCCCCCGGGTCTGAGGGAGGAGGGGCTTGGGGTCTGGACCCCCGGGTCTGAGGGAGGAGGGGCTGGGGCCTGGACCCCCGGGTCTGAGGGAGGAGGGGCTGGGGCCTGGACCCCCGGGTCTGAGTCGGGAGGGGCTGGGGGTCTGGACCCCCGGGTCTGAGGGGGGAGGGGCTGGGGTCTGGACCCCCGGGTCTGAGGGAGGAGGGGCTAGGGGTCTGGACCCCCGTGTGTGAGGGAGGAAGGGCTGGGGGCCGGGACTCCCGGTTCCGAGGGCGGAGGAGGGCGGGGTCTGGACTCGGGTCTGAGGGTGGAGTGGGCTAGGAGGTTAGATTGCTCAGTCCCTGGGCCTCATTCCTCCAGGCGTGACCCTGGTGGGGCGTCCCCGGGGCGCGGCAGGCGGGGCCCTCTGCCTATTCCTCGCCGGGATCGGGCTGCTCATTGGCATTTTCCTGCTGCTGTGGTGTCTCTACCGCCGGGCGGCTCGACACCGGCCCTTCGCACACCACCGACTCCCAAACGACGGAGATGAACCGGGTGAGCCACTCCTGCAGCGTCCCGCTCCTTAAGTGCTTGCACGTTTCCTTAACCTGGTTTCGCCTGGCACTTAAGGGCGCCCTACCTAAAAGTACAGGTCCCCATCCAAGATCAGCAGAAGCCCTGACCCCCAATTCTCTGGAAATTTCACAAACACCTGTGAAGTTGCGCCCCCAGCGCAGCGCGGAGTTGCCCCAGGCAGGGGAACTGCAGGTCCCTACAAGCCCCGCCCCTTTCCCCCTCCTGGCGCGCGGCATGCCCCGCCCCTGCTGCGCGGACACCACGCCCCCTTGCTATTTAAGGCCCCTTTATTCGAAAACCCGGTTCCAGTGGAAGCTTGGAGTCCTCGCCCCCGTCTCCTCATCGGCCAGCGGCTCAGTAGAGGGGACAGGCCCCCAGTCAGACCGGGGACGACCTCGCTCTTTTGTCCCCATAGTTATGCATTTGGACGCCCCGAAGGAACCCTACGACCTCTACTTTTACGCGCCGGACGCCTGGGTCCCTTCACACATCGCTACCAAGCAGCCACCACCCACCCCCCCGCTGCCGCCCAAGCTGCCTCCGCCGCCCCGCGGGGGCCGCCCCCAGCGCCTAGAACCGCTCTCCCCTGCCACGCTCCCAAACAACTTCCTGTGAGCCTCTCCAAACCTGCGCCAGCCCCAGACGGAGGAAGCACCCAGGGGTCCTGTCCTCAGGGTCAGCTTTGCTACCTAGTGGTCCTCTAGAATAGAGGACACCCTGAAATGCTTTAGATGTCAGCGGAGAACACAGTCTGAGACCGAATAAATCGCATGTTCCCACAGCTGGACAACTCCTCTGGCCTAAGACCTGGGAGAGGAGGGTGGCTGGGGTCAAGGAGACTGGGGGCTTGGGCTCCTAGGTCCGAGGAAGAAGGAGGTTGGAGATTCCCAAGGCCAGTGACGACGGAGTGTGTACACCAAAGCATTTTATTGGGAGAGGGGCAGGGCAGGATTTACAATCACAGAGACAGAGACACAAAGACACAACCCTGCCCCGGGGAAAAACACCCCTTTTCCCCAGCCCCATTCCCTTTCCTGGGATTCTGTGACTTCTCCTTTACATATGTTCCCCCAAATTCTAAGCCGAAATAGGGGAGTCTGAGAGGGGAAGGATCCCAGATTTGGAGTCATTTAGCCCCTGAGGGACGCAATAAATGGCCACTGAGAAAATGAGGGCAGTTCAAAACCACCCAGGAGAATAAAGTGCAAGGAATTGGGGGTAAGGGGAGCATCTTGAAACCACCATGGGGAAGTTCAGTGGCGGTGGCTTCAAACCGTTGAGTTGATGGACTTGAGCAGCCGCTCTTCTTAGACCTGAAAATCGTGTCAGAAAAAGTGCATGGGGGTGAAGAGAGGCATATTGTTAAAACTGCCATTTTGGTTGTTTCCCTAGGCAATGTGCTAAGCTGGGAGAAGGTTTTGGGGAAATTTGGTGCTGCAGCAGAGTCTGCTGGTGGGGGAGGGATGAAAAGGTTGGGTGGGGGTACTTGAAACTGCCATTTCCCCTCAGAAACGCTGGTGAGAATCAATCCCTAGAATGGCAGGGATGGGTGATTAGTTAAACCAACTTGGAAAAAGCAGAATACAGTTGGGAGAGATTTGAAACTTCTAGAGGAAGACCTTGAATTTTTTTGAAAGAGGAGGGGGGGTTGAGTAATCTCAGGGGTTCTCCTGAGAGTCCCAGGGGTTCAAGGAAAGGGGGAGGTGCCCAAAACCACAAGAGAGAGGAAGAGTCTGAATTGTCCATTCAAATAAAGCCCTGAAAGGAGAGATTTGAAACCACTGAGGCAGAAAAGAGTGGAGAAGAGAAGCTTTAGGGGAATTTGGGTATCCTTGAAACTGCCAGTCTGCAGCTTCACTACCCCTGAGAGGCAAATAGGATGGGAGGAGGATCTGACAGCACTGGGAGCAAGGGAGAGTGCTTCTTAGGCCTGAGGCAGGACAGAGAGGACTGGGGTTCCTTGACACTGTCATTCAGGCCAGAGATGTGAGGAATGGAGGTCCTGGAAACTGCCATCCAGTGGGAGGCACGTGGTCAGTAGTCCCGGACAGGGGGTGGGGGTCTTGGGGGTTGAACTGTGCTGTGTGTAGCCCCATAGGATGGAGGGGGAGCAGGGGGTGCCCCGGGGGGCTCAGCCTCATCCTCCATTTCGCTTTCGTCGCTGCCAGCCAGCTGGTCGTGGCCAACGAAGCCACATTTCTCTTCGCTCATCTCCTCAGGCTCCGCCCACGGCTGCTTCTCTCCTGAAGCGAAGACCCCGTAGAAGATGACGCCCCCATAGTGCACCAGGGAGGCAATGAGGAACACATACTGCCACTCCTCCCGAGTCTGTAGGGGGGACAACGGGGAAATGAAGTCAGAGGACAGATAGGAGAGGGAAGAGGCTGGGATAATAGGAAAGGGGCGGGCCTTTTCTCTGGAAAAGGAGCCGGAGATCCAGAGAGTTGACGTGTGTCAGGAAGGTGCTGTACACAGATTTGGAGGGCAAGTGGGTCAGGGCCCAGGCACGGACCTTGTGCTTAGTCATGGCACCCACGATGATGGGGCACACCATGCCGGACAACGTGCCCACGCCGTTGGAGATGCCCATGAGGATGCTGGCATAGCGCGGGGCGATGTCCAGATGGTTCACGTTGAACCCTGGCGAGGCGAGCCGAGAGGCGTCACAACCGATTCCCACTCCAGTGACTCCTCCCCCAGCCTAGCCTCCCCGACCTCCCGGCAGCTCCGCTTTTTCCAGTCCGCCTTTCGCCAGGCTGGGAGGTGCTCTACCTGAGCCAGGAAGTTCCCCACTGAGCTGAGCAGAGTCCCCCCACCCTCAAGCTGCAGATCGCCGGTTCTCACCGGAGATGGCGAAGCCGCTGAAGCCCACGGCGAGGACTAGGAAGGAGATGGCCACGCCCTTGGAGTGCGAGTAGCCGACCACCAACAGCAGAGTAGCTTCCATGCCAAAGCCTACGGAGGGCCGCCCCCTCTGAGCACAGGCCGCCCCGCACCGCCTCTCCAGACCCACTCCCGGCTCCCAGCCTCCCCCAGTTTGACCCAGTCCTGCCACTTCCACGCCTGTCCCTGGCTTTGTCCTCCATTCTGCCCGCGCCCGCCCTAACCAAGCCCTCAGTTCTCTAGTGCCTGGCCCTTGACCACGTGCACAGGCTTCGCTGCCCCAGCTGGGACCTCAATGGCCCCACCCCCTGACTAGACCACGCCTGAAGACCGAGGGTGTAGGCCCCACCCCGGCACCTTCACGGCTTCCCTCTCAGTCCCCATTCATTACACTCACACCTTTGTCTCTCCGAGTGCCCCTCTTCATCACCCAGTTCCCATCCTACTCTGGCCAGCCTCGTATAGGCCCCGTCCTTCCAGACCCAACGTGGTCTCACCTTTGCTTCACCTGGGCAGCCACACCCGCCTTGCCCTTCTACAGACACTGCCCCGGAGGCTGCCACCTGAGATTCTGTTCCTGCCAGACCTGGTCTCGCTCCGCCTCCGCCTTTTTGGACACGCCCCCATGGACACGCCCTCTGACCCCGCCCCATCCGCCATGGTCCAGCCCTCCAGATCCGCCCAGCCATGCTCCGCGCATCCCAGCCCGGTCCCATACCAGATCCAGGCCCCGCCCCACTCACCCCCACAGTTCATCAACTTGCGCACGTTGGTGGTGGACATGATGCGGCGGCTCCTCAGGAAGTCGGCGATCTGGCCTCCAATGGGCACGATGATGGTCATCACCAGGTGAGGCAACGCTGACACCAGGCCCACCTGCGCCGGCGGGCGTACAGGGAGTCGCGGCTCAGCGGCCACCTGCCCGGGGCTCTCACCACGGCTCAGGTACCATGGGCTTCCTCCCTGCCCCCTTTCCAACCCCTTGGGATCCAGGTTCCTCTCCTTCCCGCGCTCACCCGCCCGCCGCGCCCGCAGCTCTCCCCTTCCGGGCCCAACCTTGCTGATCTCGAAACCGAACACTTCTTCGAAGTAGGCAGGCTGGGAGATAAGAAGCAGGTAGAAAGTCCAGCTACGACAGAAGTTGGCCACGATAATGGCGTAGACTGGCATGGACGTGAAGAAGCGCCTCCAAGGTGTGTTAAATTTCTGTGGTGGGCGAGAGGAGGGAAGGGCTGCTAGGACAAAGAACAGGCCCGGGCGCTCTCCGAGTCCCTTCAGGGATCCCACGATAGTCCCGCAGAGACCCAGATTTCCCTGTCTCACTAAAGCCGCCGAGGAGGCGGGGTTGCCGGCCTGACCGCGTCCCCATGGGAACGCTGACATCCTAGCCTCAGTGGTCCTCAGGCTGGCGGGTGTCCAGACCCCATGCTGACCTTCAGAGAGTCATAAATGTGGACCCAAGAGTCTCCTTCCACCCAATTATGCCCCCTAATTCGATCCTCACCCATCCTGAGGTCTGAGCAAAACCCCACATTCTAATCCGCCTCTGCAGGTTTAACCAGGCCCATCAGTGGTTCCGACCACCTCGCCACCTAGCCCTGCTCTCCGCACCTGCTAACTCCGTCCTCCCTGGGCTTTAATCACGCCTCCTAGGTTCTAGCGCCATCCAACTGGCGATCCCATCGTCTCCTCTAAATGTCTATGGAAATGTCTATGTACATCTACCAAGATCCACACGCAGTGCGGATTCAAAGCCCCTCTTCCTCCCGTCTCCCCTGCCTTGATAGCTCTCCTCTCCCCACCGCGCCCCCACCCCCCAAGCTTGGGCCCGGACCGTGACGGGGTTCATGAGCTTGGCGCTCTCGCCGATGGCGTCCTCGATGTACTTGCGCTCCTCCTCCGAAATGCTAGGGTGCAGCGCCGGGGACTCGTAGGAGACGAGCAGCCAGAACAGGTACCAGAAGATCCCGAAGCTGCCTGGTAGGTGGAGGGGGTCAGGAGGAGGATGGAAGCGAGGTGACCACCGGCCTCGCTCTGCCCCGGCGCCACCCGGACCCAGGCGTCCGGGCCCCTCACCATAGACGTAGAATACAGAGCTCCATCCTGAGTACTGCACCAGGACTCCGGCGAGAGGCATCGCGACCACCGCCCCGGCATAGGAACCTAACGGGGAGGGTGCAGAATGGAGAAGAGCGCATCTTTCTTCAAATGCAGTAGTGCGGATTCCCAGACCCTACCTTCCTGGGACACAGAAGTACCAACCACTGCCCCTCCTCCCTCAGACACATAGGTCTGGGTCACCAGCCCCCTCCTCTCTCAGATCCGGGAGTTCAAGCCCGCAACCCACTCCTCCTTCCACCGAAGAGTCTAGACTCCAGCACCCCCTACCCACGAGTCCGGATCCCAGCCCCTTCCTCTCACCGCAAAAGGCTGTCGTCGCCAGGCGACTCCGCTCTAAGGGCGGGGCCCATTTGCTCCAGATCCCGTGGCAAGCAGGGTACGTGACCCCCTAGGGAAGAGAAAACCAAAGTCAACGAGAAAAGGTGGGGTCGGAACAGCAACGGGGTCATAGGGGGCGGAGCTTTACCTCTACCAACCCCTGCAGGATCCTCACGAAGATGACACAGCCATAGTGGACACGGGCAGCCGAGGGAATCAGCATGTTTAGAGTGGAGGTAGCCACAATAGCAAAGCCGAAAACCCTGGTAGGAAAAGTTTGTGTTCCGAGAAGAGTCCAGCTATCCTGCCAGACCTAGGACTCTGCCCTTTCCTCCTTCAGCACGCCAGGGCCCGCGCCCCCAGAACCCCAGGTCCCACCTTCTATGAGACTCCCCGCTTCCACAATACAAACCCCACCTTTCTCTAGGGCCTCGGCCCTGAACCCAGGCTCCTCCGGTTTTCCCGGAGTCAGCCCCCAAATGCAAGGCCACAGCCTGTAACTCCACCCACACAACTGTAGTTTCTGCCCACTTTGAGACATCCGCCCCGCCCCCCACATACCTGTTGGCTGCGAATTTTTGGCAGATAAATCCTCCAGGAATCTGGGTGACAATGTAGCCCCAGAAAAAGGAACCGTGTATGAGGCCAACAGTCTCTGGATCCCAGTTGAACTGAGCTTTCTGTGGGCCAAAAGGCACATCAAACTAGCACCCCTGCCCCAGACGCTCTGCTTCTCCACCAATCAGCACCCGCAGACAGTCCCTCGGCCAATCAGCAACAAGGATCCCCTCTCGCCTTCAAAACACCTGCCAATCAGAGCTCGGGCCATCTACCCCAACTTTGCTCCTCCATGTTGCTAGGGCCGCACTACCTTAGCAACAGAGCCTGTTGCTGCCTAGAGGCCTAGCTCTGTCTGCTTGCCTGCCTCAGGGTCCCTTATGCATAGGAGCCCATATATGGGGTGGGTTTCTTCCTCCACTTCTAACCAATGTACAAACTGTTTGCAGATTGGATGCGTTCTAGGAAGAGACAAGAAGTAGCCAAAGGGTTGGGCATGATTGGAAAAGAACAGGGGCAGGTAGGCCACAGCCCAAATCAGGATTTTTTTTTTGGAGGCAGGGGCATGGCCTATATGGAAATTAAAACAGAAAATCTGAGACGAAGAGGGGCTTCAGGTTAATGGCCAGAGCAGATGGAGAAGGGATGTAAGCAGCGGTGGAACTTTCAAAAAGCCAGAATCAAAATTCACAATGGGGCCTTCCTTGGTGGTCCAGTGGTTAAGACTCCCCCTTCCAATACAGGGTTTGATCCCTGGTAGGAGAGCTAAGATCCCACATGCCTTATGGCCAAAAAACCAAAACAGAAGCAATGTTGTAATAAATTCAATAAAGACTTTAAAAATGTCCCATATAAAAAAAAAAATCTTACAAAAAAATTTCACGGTGGAGGGACTTCCCTGGTGGTCAAGTGTGTAGGATTCCCTGCTTCCACTGCAAGGGGTGCTGGTTAGATCCCTGCTTGAGAAAGTTCCGCAAGCCGCAAGTTACGGCAACAACAACAACAACAAATTCACGGAGCCTGAGTTGGCCTGGGAGTAACATTCAACACTGGAACAGGTGCGGGAGATGCAGGTGGAGCGAAGTTGCTAGGATGCCCAAAATGAAACAGGAGGAGCCATATCATAGGGAACCAAATGCTTGGCAGAGTCTACACTTTGACAGCAGAGAGGTGAAACAAACAGGAGCGGGGCTTCATTTAGATAAGGGCAGGACTTAGAAAGGGAGAGCCCTGAGGTGAGGTGGAGCTGAGGTTCTGTGCCAAGTGTCTGACTCTTTGTGACCCCATGGACTGTAGCCCACCAGGCTCCTCTGTCCATGAGATTCTCCAGGCAAGTATACCGGAGTGGGTTGCCATGCCCGTCTCCAGGGTATCTTTCCCACCTAGGGATCGAACCCACATCTCTTATATCTCCTGCATTGGCAGGCGGGTTCTTTACCACTAGCGCCACCTGGTTAGGGCCCAGGGTGCGGCAGCGCAAAAAGGCGGGTCTACTCAGGCCTGGGCGTGGAAGGGGCGTGGTCTGGGCCTCGCGTAGGTGAGTGTGACGTCATCAGAGGGCCTGGGCAGGGTTTCCCCCAGCCTCAGGCAGCTCCCGGCCCCGAGCTACCTGCATCACCACGTGGCCCCCGCGGTGGGTCGTGCTGTTGTTGACCATGGAGACGATGGCCACGCCCAGGTTGCAGCGGATGCCAAAGCTAATGCAGAAGCCCAGACCGCTCATGATGGCGATAATGTAGCGGCGAGGGAGGCCAAAGCAGGTGCAATCCACGACCGGCGGGTCCCGGGTCTGCGTCGTGACCGGGCGCCCATCTGCACTCAGCTCCAGCGTCTCGGCACCTTCTTGCCGCTTCTCCAGAAGACTGCGGCGAGGCAGCAAGGATCAGACTCGGACGTCCGGGCCCCTAGCCCCCTCCTCCCCATGACACGAGTCGGGGCAAAACTTCTTGCTTTTCAAGACCAGGGATTCTAAACCCGCAACCCCTCTTTTCCCAAGAGTCCAGCCCCAACTTCCTTCTCCCTCCAGGGTCCAGGAATCTGGACCCCTGGTCTCCATCTCCCTCAGACGAGGAATTCCCACGCGCCCCCAGCCCCTTCCTTCCTCAGACTCGAGTATGGAACTCCCCAGTTCCCTTCTCCACTAGCCTTGTCACCTCTCAACTCAGTTGTTTTAGACCCAGGCTACCCTTTGTGATCCAAAACCCTGTGCCCTGAGCCCCCATCCGCAAGGCCCAGAGACTCTCTCCAGCCCCCTCTCCCAGATATGAGTCTATTTGTGGAAGCAAAAGGCGCTAAGGAGATGCCTCAGCAAAGGTGTCAAAAGAACAGATGCTTCTCAGCCACATCTGCTATATATACTGCACCCCCTCCCCTGCCCCGGGACATGCCCTGCCGGGCTTCCAGGCCCAGGTGTGGGCTGACATCCAGCTGACTCCATTCAGCCACTGGAAGCCCACTCTCAGGGATCGGGGGTGGGGGTGGGGGGGGGGGGAGAGGTCCAGGGCACTGGAATCCAGCAGCCCAGCTGGATATATCTGGGGAAACTTGAGTTCAGGCTGTCAGTCTAGGGGGTGGGGAGGAGGAGTGGCGGGTGGTGTCCTGGCAAGGGACAGATGGCCCTGGTAGGGGGGTTGGCTCAGTCCCCAGCGTGACTCTCGCCCCCGCCTGTTCTGGATCCAGGATTGAATCTATGATGAGGGATAGGGTACTTGGAGGGCCACCTCCATTCCAGAGAGAGGCTGCAGGGATAAAGAGGTGCCCTGAGACAGACGTGGAAAAATTCAAAAGGAGAATGTCAGAAATGGAGTCGGGGAGTGGAGAGAACAGAGACTGAGAGAAAGAGGATCAGAAACACAGGAGGGAGAGAGACTCAGAGAGAAGGAAACAGATACCCAGAGAGGGAGAAACAGACAACCAGTCTGAAAGAGACCGGGGCAGAGACCCTGAGAAAAGATGGGGGAGGGGCAGGAAAGAGACCCTGAGAAGGAAAGGGACTGAAACCCAGTAAGGGACCCAAAGACAAGTGGGGACAGAAACCCAGGAGAGAGAACGCAGAGACAGAGACCCAGAACGCTGAGAGCAAGACGGAAAGACAAGGAGCCTGAGGAGAGACAGGCTGGGGACATGATGTGTGAGGCGTGGCTCTTCTCCGAGGCCGGTAGGCAGCCAGGGGATCCGGCTGGATCCCAGGAAGGGGCTAGAACAGATGGAGGCGAGGGAGACTGGGACGGGGGAGGAAAGAACAGCCAGACGGTCTGGGAGGAGGCGGGTGAAAGAGATGGGAACACAGCAACCCTCCCCATCCTGGAACTTAAGGAAGTGGGGGAGGGGGTTAAGAAAGTGGGGAGAATGGGGGAACGGACAGAAACTAGGGGGATGAGGAATAAGACCCTGGGTAGGGGACAATGAGCCAGATAGTGGGGAACAGAAGCCCCCCACAATGAATAGTGCACGGTGGTAGGGACTGGCCCCTCCCATCAGAACAGGTCGGCCAATGAGATTAAACTTTGACCCAGGTTGCCCTCCCACGCTGTTTGACCCTGAAACTCAAGATGGGATTGCAGCCCCTGAAATTTGATATTCATTGTTAATATGAGGACATAGATCTCGGATCAAGGTTTTCTAAACCACGGAATGCAGTCTCAGTATTCTGTATCTGTAAAATGGGGGCACGAGTAGAATGTGAGGTTACAAGGAGGGAACTTCAAGGTGACATTGTCATTTCAGGAGAACTAGAGACGCAGAGGTGAAGGTGGCCCCAATGCTTCATGGAGGGTAAGAACAGATCGCTTTGCCCTCTCAGAATGCCTGGAACTCAGGATTAGGAACTTGGTGATGATGAAAGGCAGTGGTTAGGGAGCACGTAGGTCACTTTCCTGGTGGTTCAGACAGTAAAGAATCTGCCTGTAATGCGGGAGACCCGGGTTAGATCCATGGGTCAGGAAGATCCCCTGGGGAAGGGAAGGGCTACCCACTCCAGTATTCTTGCCTGGAGAATTCCATGGACAGAGGTGGCTGACAGGCTACAACCCATGAGGTCGTAGAGTCAGACTGCCCCCTTCCACTTTCTTTCACCCAAAATGAAGAGTGTCTCAACCTCCATCTCTGGGTCTCTGCCTCTGCTTCTCAGAGATTCTCAGCCCACCCCCTTACTCCCCCCTCCCCAATCTCTGTCCTCATGTCCCTTTGGTTCTCCCTTACCCTCCCATTGTACAACTGAGAAAACTGAGTCTCAGGAAACAGAAGCAGCATGTCCAAGGTCACACACAAGTAGCAGTGGGACCCAATCACTTCCTGGTCCTCCGAATTGCCCCACCCCAGGCCTGGCTCTCAAAGGAGGCATATTGGCTCCTGTCTCTTGCTGTATTCCCTCTCCCCCCTGGTCCCTGTCCCAAGTCACCCTGGGTTGCTACGTGTTTCCTGATCTGAGGGAGTTTTCCACCCACTCCAGCAGCACTCATCTCGAGGAAATCTGCAGCCCCCACCCAAGACTTGGGCGGGAGACTGACCTGGGTTCAAAAGATTCCATGTGTACTCAGCCACTGACTTCCCCCCTTTTCCCAATGGTGCATCAGTTTCCCCAGCTTCGTCTAGAGGATTAAAAGGAGTCAGGTGTGGGCATTTCCCCCTCTCAGCAATCACCAGAGCAGACCCCAGGATTCAGATGCGATTGTTCTCCTGGGCTCAAACTCCTTAGTGACTGTCCTGGTGGGAACCCTGAACTCTGGGGTCTCTAGGGGCTCCCAAGGCAGCTGAGAAAGGTGATGATCAGGCAGAGTCAGATAGAGAGAAACCCAGACACAGGAGAAGCGGAGACTGAGGAAGAAAGAGAGCCTGAGAAACACATTCCTCCTCCCTCCATCCCCCTTCCCAACCCCCTCCACCAGCACGTCTCTCTCCCTCTCCTGACTTCACGCTGATGTATTTTGAGAAACTCGTGAAAGGAGGTGAGAAAAAGGGTGGGGAGGGGCTGGAAGATTGGGAAAAAGAAAGGGTGAGGTTATCTCAGCTCCTCCACCCCCTCCCTAACACTGCGCCATCCTCCTGCCCCCCTCCCTTCTGTCCAGCTTTATTCCTATCTCTCAGGTTACTAAAGGGTGGGGTAAGTTTGGAGCGTGGAGGTAATCTGCAGCAAGCAGGACTAGTGTTAGACTTAGAGAAGGACTTGCATGGTCTAGTGAGCTGCACTGAAGATCAATCAAAGATAGGGTCAGGGCTGTGGGCCACGGGGACCCCAGGGTCTGAGGGAATGGCAGCAGGGGCATGGTGCTGATGAGGCCCCAACTCCTCCCTGCACTGTGGCCAGATATTTTTAGGCTTCTCCGCAGCTGAGTAATTTCTCTGACTTGGAGCCAGGGCTGGGGTTGGGGGTGAGAGACTCAGGAGAGGTGTAGCAGACTGCTCTGGGGACACCCAGGTCATTGGGGTCATCTCCTTGACTGGGAGGAAGTCCCTTTCAGCCCTAGTCTATACCCTTTGGAAAGTCCATCCTACTCCAGGAGCCTAATGTTTGGCCTGCAACTTCCTTCTCCATCAGAGACCCAGGATACCCTGGCTTCTTCCTCCCAGCTTAGCTCTCCTCAAGGACAAGGACCAATGGACCTCAATCCGATTTAGCTTCAGATTAAACTCTCTGAGAGATGGCAACTGACAAACACACAGAGATGGAGAGATCTGGGATGAGGTAGTAAAAAAAAACCAGAGAGAGTGCCAGAGTTCCTAAAGGAGAGTGTCAGAAATCCTAGGGCAGGGAGTTGGGGGACAGAGACTCAGAGAAAGACACAAAGACCCAGAGAGAGGGTTGTAGAGATCTAGTGAGAGCAAGAGAGAGGGACGGGAACTCAGAGATAAAAGGAAATAGAGACTTAGAGAGAGTGGACAGAGATTTGGAGAGAGGAGGCAGAGAGAATATAGGTGAAGGGAGACCTAGAAGCCGGCGAGGGAATCAGAGATCCAAAAGAGGGGGATATATATTTATAATCCCAGAGAAAAGGGCAGAGAGCCTAGGGATGGGGTGGGGCGCAGAAAAATGATGGATGAGACCCGACCGTCGGAGACCGAGGGAGAAAACTGGACAGATGGGTGGCCCCCCCACGCATGGGTACCGCCTGTCCAGCTGTTCATCTGCGCCCAGGTGGGAATGAGCGTCCTCCTCGGACCCTCGCGTTCTTCCACGCCCAGGACCCCCACCACGCTCACCGGTGTAGCTTCCCGAGGGCGCGACCCGCTAGCTTCCGAAACTCCTCCTGGCGGAACTCCATGGTGGCTGCCCCTGCTGCCGGACCCCCCCGCCGATCCCCCCGCCCGCGGGCCCGGGCGGCCGCGTCCGGGTACCCGGGGTCCGCCCCGGCCCGGCCGGCCCCGCAGCTCCGCTCGGGGGGAAGGAGGCTGCGAGTGCGGGCTTTCTGGGGGCTGTCACCGGACTCAGCGTCGGGGGCGGGGTGGGGTGGGACGAGGCCCCGCCCACCCTGCTATACCCCGCCCCTTGTATTCTAGTCCCGCCCACCTTCCGCTGCCATTCATCCAGGTTCTCGCCTCGCCCAAGACCAAGCCTCTGGTTTTGAACTCACTTGTCTGGGTTGCATCGCTCCCAAATCAGTCCCTTCCCGGAGTTACTTCTCCCTCACCCATTCCCCACTAGCTCCTTCTATCCCAGATTCTCTCTCCTCCAGAGTTCTTTCCTGAGATTTGCTCCCGCCGCTTGTTTCCCCTAATTTCGTGCTCGCATTTTCATCTTCCTCTAAATATCCTCCAGCGTTTGTCCTCCCAGTCCTACCTCTCCGAATTTCTGTGCCCCCCAGTTCCTCATCCTGCCCAGGCATGCCATCCCCAACCCGCCACTTCCTCAGTTCCAACTTTCTCATTCAGAAGGTTCTTTTCTCATTCAGGGAATTCCTTCCCCTTTCGTAGATTCCAACCCCCATTTCGATCCACCCATTGTCCCCTCTAGTTCTTCCCCATCCACCTGTTTCCATCTTTCCCCTTTTGGATTCCATGTCCCTCCAGTTCTATTTCCCCTCTTGGCCCATCACCCCTTCCAGTTCCTTCATTTCCGATTTCCTTCCCTCTGGGTTCATCTCTTCAGTTATACTCCCCCTACCCTCATTGCAGGTCATTATTCCCTCCCTAGCCTCGGATCTATCCCCGCCCTTTTATTTCTCTCATCCTGAGTTCTGTCCCCACCCGTTGAGTGTGTCCCCTTGGATATTTCTTTACCCCTGAGTTCTGTCCCCTCCCCTGGGATCTATCCCTGCTTTGATTTTTGCCCACACCCTCTGGAACCCGATCCAGGTATACATCCGTGAGTACTTTCCGCGCCCGTGAGTTCTAGTCCCTCCCTCTGGAATCTGTCTCCGCCACCTGGGATCTGTCCCCACCCTCTGAACTCTTATTGCACCCCTGAATTCCAGCCCTGCCCCTCTGGGGTTGAACCTCGACTGTCCTCGGCCATCTCCAGCCCGAAGGCAGGTTCTGCTCCGCTCCTTTCGCCGCCAGCCCCTTTCCCCGACGCCGAGTCCACCTCCAGATACAGCCCCCAGGAGGGTGCTCCTTTCCCCATCGCCTCCCTGCGTCGGGCCAAAAATGCACTTGGGATTAAAATTTCATGATGTGGCACAGGTCCGCGAGGGAGTGGGAGGGAGCAGCCAGCGCGGCGGGCGGGCGCCAAGGACGAGGCGCAGCCTCTCGCCTCTAGCTTTGCCTCGCTGAGTCTTTGGGTGTCACAGTTTTGCCTGTGTTTGAGAAAACCTCGAATTCTTAGGGAGGAGAGGCTGGGGGCTGGGACTCCTGGGTTCGAGGGAGGAGGGAGCCGGGAGCTCGGACTCCAGAGTCTAGGGGAGAAGCCCGCGGAGCCGTCCGCACGCGCCACCCTGCGGCGGCAGAATCCCCGGTCTGGGTGTGGAGGCGGCGGCCGCGGCTCCGAGCCAGGTGTGAAGGTGGAGCAGATGGTGAAGAGGAGGGAGTGGGAGGGGAGCCCCGCCGCTGCCAGATCTCAAGCCTTCGCCGGAACCATCACCATGGAGACCGCGGAAGGCAGAGAGGACCCAGCCCCACATTTTCGGGACCCGGGAACGAGTTCTTCAGCCTCCCACGGAGGGTTCCTTTGCAAACTACAAGTCCCAGCGGCCGCTGGACTTCACCGTTTTCTTCTGAATGACTGCATACTCAGAGGGCTGCTGGGAGTTGTAGTTCTCTGAGACAATGGATTGACGTTGCTTTGCGCCCTCTGTTGGACACGAAGCCCAAATTCACTCCTGAGGACCAAGGGATCCTATTCGTCATCCCCAAAACTTTTGACTTTCTCACCACTCAGTTCATTCATTTCCAGCCACATTGGCCACCTGGCTGTTCTTTCAACATCTACCACTGAGGCTCCTGCATTTATCTATCCTCCTAGGATTCACTATGGAAGAAGAGGATGTTGGCAATCATTCATTAACTGAACAAATAGTTCCTACTAATGCTGAAGCTGAAGCTCCAATATTTTAGCCACTTGTTGTGACCATCCGACTCATTGGAAAAGACCCTGATGCTGGGAAAGATTGCGGCAAAATGAGAAGGGAGCAGCAAAAGATGAGATGGTTAGATAGCATCACCGACTCAATGGACATGAATGTGAGCAAACTCCAGGAGATAATGGAGGACAAAGGAGCCTGGCAGCCCATGGGGTCAAAAACAGTTGGACAGACTTAGGGAGTGAACAACTGCGAGTCAGGCATTGTCACACTATAGGGTACATCGCACTAATGAGAGTAACACTGAGTACTGGGGACCACCAGAGGAGGAAACCAGGGAAAATCAGAGAAAACCTGAAGAATTGAAAGGCTTTCCAGGGAAAGCGCACTAAAAAGGAAAATTGGGAGGGTGGGGGCAAGGTGTGGGTGGAAAGTCAGATGAGCCCTGTGAGGGCAAACGAGATGTACTGGAGTAGATCTGGGTAGGTGTACTCGAGAAAAGGATCCTACGAAGGGGAACTACAGAAAGGTGCAAAAAATCAGTGTGGTTCACCGTGATTAGCCTGAGTGACTGGAAGAGACAAAATGGAGTGTGAAGGGGACCGGATAGCACAGAGCCTTGAGTGCTCGGCGGAGGGGCTTGGACCTTCTCCCAGGGGTGCTGGAGAGCCAAGGAGGGGCCGTGAACAGGAGCCGGGCAAGGTCAGCCCTGAGACCTTGTTGGGGACAAACAAGGGGTAAGACAAGAGGTCAGGAGGCCAGGGAGAACATCCGGGGAAGAGGACGAGGCCTGAGCTGGGGCAGTGACCTCTACGGGACTCCAGCCCAATGTCCATCTTCCCTCCCATTCCCCATGTACTCCTAGCCACACACAAGACAAAGGCAAACATCTTTTATTTCAGTTTTAGAGAAGCCACCAGCCTCTCCCCTCAACACAGAAGCACAGGAAGACATCCGGTCAAGAAGGCACTTACAGAAGGGGCATGGCCACCATCAGTTGCTGAGGAGAGAAAACAGAGAGAGGATTCAGAGCCCAGGGGTCCAGCCCCCTGCCCCCTCTTCCCTCAGATCCAAGAGTCTAGGCCTCCCAGGGTTCCTAGCTTCCCCAAACCCCCAGCCCCCCAGGTACCTTTCTCTTCTGATGGAAGGCTGCCTTGCTCTCATCACAGTTGATCCGCAGGGGGATGTAGGTATCCAGATGGTACAGCTGCTGGGGGCCCCCCATCACCAGGCGATTCTCCCCGACTTCCAGCGACAGCCCCAGAGCACCATCCTGGAGGTGCGCGAGAATCAGCCCACCCTTCCCTTCCCAGCAGCAGGATGATCAGAACACAGACCAGAGAGAGAAGCCTCACGTGTTGGGGTACCATATTAAAAGAGTCTAATCTCCCAGGAAAAAGGTGAAACTCAAAGTGTTAGTCACTGTCGTGCTCCACTCTTTGAGACCCCATGGACTGTAGCCCACCAGGCTCCTCGGTCCATGGAATTTTCCAGGCAAGGATACTGGAGCGGCTTGCCATTTCCTTCTCCAGGAGATCTTCCCAACCCTGGGATTTAATCTGGGTCTCCCACATTGCTGGCAGGCTCTTTACCATCTGAGCCACCAGGGATGCCCCGGAAAAAGGTGGGACACAGTAATACAGGTCTGAGCACTGTAAGGACAGCACCGGAAGTGGGCCTAAGGACCCCGGGGAACAGAGAAGGCAGCTGGGCTCACGGGGCAGCACTAGCCAGGCTCACACTGGTCTAGCAACATTTGTTGCAATCTCTCCCATCACTCCCTGTCCAAGACCCCAGACCTCAGGGGATGCGCTCACCAGTTTGGGGAGGTCGATTTCAGCCAAGAGGAGGTCAGGGGCCTCCAGCCAAAGGCTCAGGTGAGGCTTCTCAGGGCTGGGGAGGAACAAGACCCAGAATTCAGGAGAGCCGCCAGGGCTTGGCCAGGACTATTGCCTCTCTTTCTCCCTCCCAGTCCTGGGGCCTCAAGACACCTTCCCAGGTGAAATTCCACTTCGCTTCCTTCTGTGTTCCCAGAGCCCCAGGACCCCATCCCGAAGTATGGAGCGAGATATTACAAAGAACGTCGGGGAGACAGGAGATAGGGGCCCCGTTGAATGCTCACCCTGCCTCAGGTCTCGGGGAGCTGGGCGTGTGTAGGTTCCCCAGCTCCTGGATCCGAGGACGCTGCTGGGAGCGGATATTTTGCTGGGAGATGGAGCCCAGGAAAGGTCTGTTCTTCAGTATGCGCCACTCTGAGGGGAAGGAGCACAGGGTCAGAGGTCACATGAGTCCAGGTTTCCTTCCGTTCTTTCTCCGCAGGGGAAGAGGGTCCTGTGCTGGGAGAGCCTCACAGGAGAGGCTTTGCCCTCTGCCTAGGAGGCCAGGCGTCTGACCACACCCGAAAGCTAGACTTTAGAAAGCCTGTCTGCGATAGCCCTGCCCCTTCGGGTTCTTCAGACCCCGCCCTTCTCTGAAATCCTGGGCCTCTTTCCCTCTCCTCCCAGAGCCCTCTCCCCGAACTCTACAGCCCAGAGTGCATGCGCTGTCTCTTCAGTCATGCCCAACTCTCTGCGACCCCGTGGGCTGTAATGTGCCAGGCTCCTCTGTCCATGGAATTTTCCAGGTAAGAATACGGGGGCGGGATCCATGCCCTCCTCCAGGGGATTTCCCCGAGCCCGGGATGGAACCCCTGTCTCCTGCGTCTCCTGCAGTGTAGGTGGATTCTTTACCGCTGAGCCACCTGGGAAGCCCCCTACAGCCCAGAGGCTAGTATAATCCCTGCCCACACTAGTCCCACTTCACGCGAGAGCTGCCCCCGAACTGCACTGGGCCTGGCTCCTCCCGGTGGCCCTGGCCCCACCCCCTCACCTGGATTCAGCTGCAGGCCGTATTTGTCCTCAAGGCCCTCCCTGGCGATGGTGATCACGAGCTCTCGCAAGAAATCGCTGTTCTAGGGGTGAAGAGAGGGAAGACATGCGGGACGCTGAAGAGGTGGAGGGAGAGGCCCCGGCCCAGGCCTCCCCCGCAGCCCCGCCCCCAACCTGCATCCTCCGGAAGAAGTCGCTGTTGACAGCTACGTCGTAGGCGGTACAACCCTGGCCTTCTGCAGGGAGAAAAGGGGGTGAGACCCCCAGCCCTCGGTGGGAACCCCAAGGCCCAGGCAGAGTTAAGGAAAACACAATCAAGGAAAGCAGCCACAGACCCAGAGAAACCCAGAGACAATTAGGAAGTCAAAGACACCAAACTTGCCAGTTGGACTCATACCCACCGCCTCGTCTCCAGTCTCTTCCCCTCTGGCCCTTTCCCACCAAGTCCCAGAGCTCACCCTGTTCACCCTCCCCAGTTCACAGTCCTCCCAGGGCTCCCCAGCGCCAATGGGAGAAGGCTGAGTTCTTCAGCCTGGCGCTGGAGGCCCTGCGTGGTTAGCTCCCTTCCAGCTGCAGAGAATTTCACTTCTCCCGCACTTCGTCCCTGTAAATTTCCTCCCATCACTACTGTTCACTGACCAATTGAATCATTTCTCTGGCCTCTGGACCCCTCTCTCCTCTCTGCCTAAGACCCTCTTCTCTACCTTGGCCTGATGAACTGCTCTGATTCCTTCCAATCTTATATCCAGTGTGTCCTCCTCCAGGAAGCCTTCCCTGATCCTTTAGTGGGAGTGAAGAACCCCCTCCAGCCCAGCACAGAATCACACCATATTGAAATCGCATCTGCCTCCTTTGCCCTCATCCAAGACTGAGAGGTTTTTCAAGGGCAGGTTCTGGGTTTTGATAAGTGCCTACTCCCCAAGGCACTGGCCAAGGCATCATCCCAAAGGCTTGATGGGGACATATGTGAATTGAAAAAACAAGGATACAGAGACAGAAACTCAACAGAGACGAGACAAGGCAGAGACATAGAGACAGGGGAGAAGGGTGCAGAAGAAAACAGGGGTGAGTAAGAGCTCGCCAAGGACTAGAGTCAGATCAGCTAATGAGCACCTGCTCAGCCCCACTATCTCCTGGGGTGAGGCACGGAGAACTGCCAGCCTGGCCAGTTGAGTAGAACCAGGACTTCCCAGTGAGATTGTGGATATCCAGGAGGTTAGAGGGAGAAGGCGATGGCACCCCACTCCAGTACTCTTGCCTGGAAAATCCCACGGACGGAGGAGCCTGGTAGGCTGCAGTCCATGGGGTCGCAAAGAGTCGGACACGACTGAGCAGCTTCACTTTCACTTTTCACTTTCATGCATTGGAGAAGGAAATGGCAACCCACTCCAGTGTTCTTGCCTGGAGAATCCCAGGGACGGGGGAGCCTATTGGGCTGCCGTCTATGGGGTCGCACAGAGTCGGACACGACTGAGGCGACTTAGCAGCAGCAGGAGGTTAGAGATATGCCTTGGGGAAAAGGATTAGATAGGGGGTTGGGGGCGCGGGGGAACAAGTTTCTAGGTTCTGAGGGAGGGTGATCCCGGGTCCTGGAATCTTTGGTCCTAGGGAAGAAAGGATCATGGGGGTGGGGGTGGGGGGTAGATTCCTGGGTCTTCTCAAGGCACTGACTTGCATCCAGTTCCGCATGTGGCTCTCCCAGACTCATGGGGATGCGAAACCCAGCCTGGTCTTCCTCCAGCATTTGAAGCAGCTCATCCTCAGTCAAGTCAGCCGGTGGAGGGATGGAGGGAGAGTGACAGATGTTGATGAAAACCTTCCCTTCAGCTGAGTTGGTCTTGATGCAGAAACCTGGTGGCAATGGGTTTGTCCTTGACCATCTGTCTCTGCGTGGGTCTCAGTGTCCATCCTTCTTTTGATCTGTTCCCTCTCCTTGAGTATTAGTCCTCCACTTTCTGGGTCTCTTCCTTGGGATTTCTGACTCTCTTTGAATCTCTGGGCCCCGAGTCACCCATTCCCTCTATCTCTTTTTAAAAATTTTATTGGAGTATAGTTGTGTTACTTTCTGCTACACCGCAAAGCAAGTCAGTTCTACATATATACATACTCACTCTTTTTTAGATTGTCTTCCCATACAGGTCATTACAGAGTACTGAGTAGAGTTCCCTGTGTTACACAGTAGGTCCCTATTAGGTTTTGGGTGGTTTTTTGTTTGTTTGTTTGTTTTTTACTTTTTGGCCACTCTTAGCATTCGGCAGAGAAGGCAATGGCACCCCACTCCAGTACTTTTGCCTGGAGAATCCCATGGACGGAGGAGCCTGGTAGGCTGCAGTCCATGGGGTCGCTAAGAGTCGGACACGACTGAGCGACTTCACTTTCACTTTCCACTTTCATGCACTGGAGAAGGAAATGGCAACCCACTCCAGTGTTCGTGCCTGGAGAATCCCAGGGACGGGGGAGCCTGGTGGGCTGCCGTCTATGGGGTCGCACAGAGTTGGACATGACTGAAGCGACTTAGCAGCAGCAGCAGCAGTAGCATGTGGGGTCTTGGTTCCCTAACCAGGGATTGAACCTGAGCCCTCTGCAGTGGAAGCTTGGAATCTTAACCACTGGACCGCCAGGGAAGCCCCTAGTTATCTATTTTATATATGTGTGTGTTAGTAACTCAGTCGTGTCTGACTCTTTCCAACCCCATGGACTGTAGCCTGCCTGGCTCCTCTGTCCATGGAACTCTCCAGGCAAGAATACTGGAGTGGGGTGCCATTCCCTTCTCCAGGGGATCTTCCCAACCCAGGGATCAAATCCAGGTCTCCTGCAATGCAGCCGGATTCTTTACCGGCTGAGCCACCATATAGTAATATATATATGTCCATCTCAATCTCCTAATTTACCCCTCTCCCCTCTTTGGATCTCAGTAACCTCCCTGCTTTCTCTGGGTCTCTGTTCACTCTCGCCACCCTAGGCCTCTATACCCCACTACTGTGTCTCCTTCCCCCCTCCTCTCCCTGTGCTCCCTGTCCCCAGCTCTCTCTGGGACTCTACCCCTCTCTCCTTGGGTTTCTGTCTTTCTCACCAGGTTGAGGCTGTATCCGTGTGGACTCGGGTCTGCTTGTCTGGGCTTGCTGGAGCTCCTTGGAGGCCTGTGTGAAGAAACACAATTTCCAGGTTTGGCATTTGTGCTCTCAGAACCCCCTCATTTGTTCCTCAAGGGTTCCGTGAGTACTGTTTACCTACGAGCCAGGCAGGGCCTAAGACATACTATGTCCCCTTCCTACTTTGAGGAACCTGAAGAACAACCCCAATCTTACTCCCATTTCATCCAAAGAGTAGCAAATTTAAACAACTACAACTCCCATAGGCCCTGTTGCCTCCCCAGTGCATGCTGGGAACTGTCGTCCCCTTTCTTAGCGCGCGCGCACACGTTCACAAACCACACCCCACCAAAAAAGAAAAAAAAAAAAAAAAAAATCCCCTGAATCCCCTGGGACCCAGGAGTCCATTCAGTCTGCACCTGCAGCAGCAGCTCCTCGAAACGCGACGTCTCAGCGCCCATCGTCTCTGCATCGTTCAGCTCCGGCACCAGCATCTTCGAGTCGGCCATGGCCCTGCAACAGACCTAGGCGTCCTCAGCAACCCCGACGTGGGGGAACCTTCACCGGGAACCGAACTCTGAGGCCTGCTTCCCGGCCCTCAACCGACTCCCGACACCCACAATTCTGTATGAAGATCTGCGAACCTGGCCTGAGACTAATTTCACTCAGACCAGATACTGCGTCAAACCTCTCGGGAGCCAGTATCTCTAGACTAAGTGCCGAATATGTTAATAACAACCCCTCTTCCGGTCTCTGCGTAACAAAGAGCTCTGGTAAGCCACACTTCCTACTACCGCAAAGCTCATTCACCAATCCTACAACCGCATTCCTAATCACAGACCAATCCAGTCTAAGTCTGTAGCCACGCCACTATCTCAACCAATCAAAACTAAATATTGGTAGTCACGAAATGACACACTTCCTGTGTGGTTTAAAGCCACACTTCCGCCCCTTCCCGCCAGCCACAGAAGCTACACTTCCGCCGCTTCCCGCAGCCACATCCGGCCAGATTACTGGGCAAAGCTAGCACACTTTTAAAGCCTTAACCTCAATGAAGTGAAAGTCGCTCAGTTGTGGCCAACTCTTTGTGATCCCATGGGCTGTAACCCGCCAGGCTCCTCTGTCCATGGAATTCTCCAGGCAAGAACACAGGAGTGGGTTGCCATTCACTTCTCCAGGGGATCTTCCTGACCCAGGGATCGAACCTGTGTCTCCTGCATTGCAGGTGGATTCTTTACCGTCTGAGCCACCAGGGAAGCCCCTTTACCTCGGTGTCCATCCTAAAAGACTCCTGTCTGATCTCAATCACCTCGTCCTCAAGAGGTAGATTCGATTCTCAAGTAAAGGTATTTCGAACTAAAATCACACTTTCGATCTCCAATATGAACAAGGTGATGGGAAGACACCAATTCGGCCACTCTTCTAAATCTGAAGGCCTCGGAACTATTTGAAGGCACCCATATTTTCGTTCTGGGCTTCCCCGCTGGCTCAGCGGTAAAGAATCAGTCTGCAATGCAGGAGCCGCAGGAGACAGGGGTTCGATCCCTGGGTTGGAAAGATCCCCTAGAGGAGGGCATGGCAACCCACTCTTGTATTCTTGCCAGGAGAACCCCATGAACAGAGGACCCTGGCGGGCTACTGTCCATGTGATCGCAAAGAGTCGGACACGACTGAAGTGACTTAGCACACACATTTTCATTCCTCCGCCTTTGAGCACTGCGCATGCTTCAAACCACTTCCCACGCACAGACCTATAAGCGGAGTAACCGGGTGCTAAGGCGGAGTTACGCCCTGTGTCCTGTAGCTCCGCCCTTTGGGCTAGAGGGGGCGGTGCTGCCCTTCGGACCTCCAGGTTCCTTCGGGCAGAGCCCCGCAGTCCGTGGAAAAAGGTCTGAGAGAGTGATGGCTGCGACGCGGACAGCATCGCGGGCCTGCGAGATCTTCACGACGCTGGAATACGGACCGGCACCGGAGAGCCACGCATGCGCACTGGTGAGGGCTTGCCTGGATCCGCGCTGCCTATCCCCCTTCGCGGTCTTCAGGGCCCAGTTTTGCGCGCGGACTCCCGTGATCCACCGCGGCAGCTCAGCAGCTCCGCCCCCTCGGCTCCCGCTGCTTCTTAGGATCCAGGCTGGAGGGCGTTCCCTTGGCCTTTGACGGTTGTTGTGTCTTTGCCGTTTAGTCTGTTCTCGCGAGTCTTCGTGCCTGTTCTGTTCCACGCCCAAAGACTCAGTGTACCGCTTCTCCGAGTCTTCAGAATCCGTCCAGTGGGTCCTGTCGTTTTTCAGGGTCCCCTCAGAACCTCCTGTGATCCCCGCGGACTCAGAATTCCTGTGGCGCTCAGAATTCTGAGGGCGCTCAGAGCCTGGGTAGATTTCCTGTGATTCCTCAGAACATCCTATGGCTCCCGGGGTCCTAGAGTTCCAGGAGGAGGTCTCCTTTGACCATCTGGAGACCTCCAAAGAGTCCCCGGAATTCCTTAGCCATCACTTCAATACTTGTGAAGTTTCTATAGTCTCAGGAACTCTCAGAACCCCAGGATATATCAGAACTTCCTATAATTACCTTCGACCCCGCAAAATAATCTCGTGGGGCTCCAGTGATCCCTCAAGAGTCCCCCAGAACGCTCTTGGGGTTCCCTGTATAAGTAGTGAAAGTCGCTCAGTCATATCCGACTCTGCGACCCCATGGACTATACAGCCCATGGAATTCTCCAGGCTAGAATACTGGAGTGGGTAGCCTTTCCTTTCTCCAGGGGATTCTTCCCAGCCCAAAGATCGAACCCAGGTCTCTCTCCCGCATTGCAGGCGGATTCTTTACCAGCTGACTCACAACAGAAGCCCAAGAATACTGGAGTGGGTAGCCTATTCCTTCTGTATCAGTAGAGTGCCTCAAATTTTCTATACAGGTCCCTCAGAATCCCCCACGGAGCCATCCTGATCTCATAGGGCCCTCTGGCACCCACGTGTGAGAAGCTTGGGCTTCTCTGGAGGGAAAGAGGAAGAGGTTAGAACAGTGGTTCACATACGTGGAAGAAGATAAGACCAGAGCCTGGTGTGGGCTGTAGAGATGGGGAGGAGGGGATGAGGCAGAGATGCAGGAGGAACAGGGTTTGAGATACTGAGAGGGCAAGGACAATGCCTCGTGTCTGGCCCTGTCCTCCCACCTCACCCAGGAAGAGTAGGGTCGCAGAAAGGTTGGGCTTGGTTATCACATAGCTATGATGAGACGGACCTGGGGACAGCCTTGGGTCATGTGCAGGAGTCAGATACTGCCTGTGCCTGGGCCTCAGATCTGGAGACAGGGAGCTCACAGAAGAAAGAGAATTGAACAGTGGGAATGATAAGATTATTTAGAAATGTAGTGCAGGGCTTCCCCGGTGGCTCAGCGGTTAAGAATCTGCGTGCAGTGCAGGAGACATGGGTTTGATCCCTGGGTCAGGAAGATCTCTGGAGGAGGAAATGGCAACACACTCCAGTATTCTTGCCTGGAAAATCCCATGGACAGAGGAGCCTGGTGGGCTACAGGGCATAGAGTTGCAAAGAGTCGGACATGACTGAAGTGACTGAGCACGCCACAGTGTAGACTCAAATAAGTGGATCTGGGATGGAATACAGAGAATTCCCACACTTGGAGGTTGGTTAGAGATAGACTATCCTGAAATAGTAATAATGGCATAATACTCAATAAATTGCTTATATTTGTTGGGTGCTTTCTATGTTCCAGCCTCTGTGCTTAGCAAGTGCTTAGTCACTCAGTTGTGTTCAACTCTGCGACCCCATGGACTACAGCCCACCAGGCTCCTCTGTCCATGGGGATTCTCCAGGCAAGAATACTGGAGTGGGTTGCCATGCCTCCTCTAGGGGGTCTTCCCAACCCAGGGATCGAACCCAGGTCTCCCACATTGCAGGCGGATTCTTTACCGACTGAACCACCAGGGAAAGCCCTGTGCGCAGCATGATATCATTTAATCCCCAAAACAGTTGTGAAAGGGGATTATTGTCATTTAGTGATAGCACACAGAGGCTTAAAGAGGTAAGTAATAGGCTGATGGTCAACACAGCTTAAATGTCAAACTGAGATTTGAACCTGAACCCTGGATTCCAGAGTCCATGGGCCCCCACAACTCTCACCACCACCCCCCTGCTGCCCTGCAGCTCAACCTTACAATCTGTGGACCAGATTCAACCAGCTAACATGTTTTCTTTGGCCTGAACTTTATTTTTTTAAAATGTGCATTAGTGGACAACTAATTTCAAGTAAACATCCGGGATTCCAGCTTCTCTTGAAAATAAAATTCCAAAGTTTGGCAACCTTTGGCTCACATTCCCTGACAAATACCATCTGGATCCAATAGCTAACCGTCTTTTTAGACAAGTCCTGAGTTCTTAGTCTCTACCAGTGGCCTTTTCTCACCCCAGCATGGCCTGCCAGGACCTTGTGGAACATTCTTTCCAGGTTTTGTTTTTCTTTGGGGGTGGAATTTTGCAGACTTTCACAGAGGACTTAAATTATGAACTCTAATTCACCCATCACTCAATGTCAACAGTCATCCAGTGTTGTAGCTCTTTGTTTTCTCTTTTTTTTCCTGGAGTGATTTAAAACCCGATGACCTGTTAACTTCTCATAAATATTTGAATCTTCATTCCTAACAGATAAGGACTCATTTTGCAACATAACCACCAGGCCATTTTCACATTAGCAACATGAACAGTCATTCTTTAATATTGTCTAGTGTCCAACTCATGTTCACACATCCCCAGCTTTTTCCAAAATGTGACTTTCCATGGGGGCCTTTGAATTTGGAACTTCTGAATTTTTACTTTACTTAAAAATTGTTTAAAGAGAAATGAGGGCATTTCCCTGGTGGTCCCATGGTTAAGACTTTGTGTTTCCACCACAGGGGCTGTGGGTGCAATCCCTGGTCGGGGAACTAAGCCTGGCATGCTGCATGGGATGACAAAAAATAAATAAATAAGAATAATAATATTTTTTAAAGAAGAGAAAAACGAGGACTTTCCTGGTGGTCCAGTGGCTAAGCTTCTGTGCTTCCAATGCAGGGGGTGTGCGTTCAATCCTTGGTCAGGGAACTAGATCCCACATGCTACAACTAAAGATCCTGCATGCCAAATAAAGATAGAAGATCCCACATACCACAACTGAGACCCATGCAGCCAAGTAAAGAATTTTTTAAATCTTATTAATTATAAAAAAAAGTAAACAAAATGAGAAGGCCTACCTGGTAGAGTAAGAGAAAATCAGGAGACTGAGGCATTGGGGATGCAAAGAGAAAACAGTCTGCAGAAAGAAAAAAGTAGGAAGGATATCTTAGATTTAGCAAGCATTTGGGGAAGACAGGACCAGGGAGAGAAAGAAACAGGAAGCAGAGATGGTGAAATGCAGTAAAATTAATAGAAAGTCTTAAGTAAGTGCCCTTCTGAGCATATGACACATAGTGATCCATTTAATTCTCACCACTGACCTGTGACATAGGGAGGGACTGATTATCCCCATCTTCCAGATGGGCTAGCCAAGGCCCGAGTATTATAAGATCCAGGCTAAGAGTGCCCTCACACAGGAAGATGTGGAAGCCACCTGGCTTAAAAGTCCCACCTCCCAAAGAGACCCTGTAGCAGTGGTACAGTCATTAGACATTGCTTCCAGGGTCCTGGCAAGGGACGTGTCCAGCATAAGAATGCAGAGCACTCCAGCAACGCTTGATTGTTGTTGTTGTCCTTGTTGTCCCGTTGCTAAGTTGTGTCTGACTCTTTGTGACCCTTGCTCAAACTCATGTCCATTGAGTTGGTGATGCTGTCTAATCATCTCACCCTCTGCTGCCCCCTTCTTCTGTTGCCCTCGCTCTCCCGGCATCAGGATCTTTTCCAGTGAGTCGGCTTTTCACATGAGGTGGCCAAAGTATTGGAACTTCAGCATCAATTCTTCTGGATTGCTTTCCTTTAGGAGCGACTGGTTTGCAAGCAGTGATCTTCGGCACCCAATCTTCTTTATGGTCCAACTCTCTCATCCGCATGTGACTGCTGGAAAGCTTTGACTTTGACTTCCGTATAGCTCTGACTATTCGACTTTTGCTGGCAAAGTGATGTCTCCCACTGGATTTTTATGGTCTATTCCCAGTTTTCCCAGTCCAGGTGTAGTGGATCAGTCAAGGGTCAATGTTGTCTAGAAATATAACTAATTTTATCAGATTTCCAGGGAAATCATTTCTTTTTTTTTTTTTTCTTTTTAGCTGCATCGGGATCTTAGTTCCCTGACTAGGGAGCAAACCCACATTAGAAATGCAGATGCTTAACCACTGGACCACCAGGGAAGTTCTAGTCATTTCTATTCAAGAAGGTCATTTCTCCATGGAGAAGAAAAAGTTTTATTAATGCTTTGTTCACATTCTCCATGTGTAGAAGTCAATAGGACATCCTTCATACACTGCTGGTGGGAAATGTAAAGTGGTTGCTATAGTAAACAGTTTGATGTTTCCTGCATAAGTTACTCTGAACATTGCTATATGATCCAGCAGCTCTGGGGTACATATACCCAAAAGAAGTACACAGGTATTCAAAGACTTGTACATGAATGTTCACAGCAGTACTATTCACAATAGCCAAAAGGCAGAAAATAACCCAAATGGCTATCAACTGATGAGTAGATAAACCAAATGCCATCACTCCAGACAATGGAATATCATATCAAAAAAAAAAAAAGCTTGAGCTGAATAAAAGTGAAAATACAACATATCAACTTAAAAAAACAGAATTTAAAAATGGTGAATTTAATGTTTTAAAGTGGTAAGGAACCTGTCTGCTAATGCAGGAGATATAAGAGATGCAGGTTCGATCCCTGGCTTGGGAGGATCCCCTGGAGAAGGTCACGGCAACCCATTCCAGTATTCTTGCCTAGGGAATCACATGGACAGAGGAGCCTGGCAGGCTATGATCTGTGGGGTCACAAAGACTGAGTGATTTATCACACATATATATTTATATGTATTCCTACACAGGAAAATAACTGATGAGGTAAAGGGGGCAGATATTCCTCTCCCAGAGGACTCTGGGTAGGGGTCCAGCTCCCCCAGCCACCTCTCAGATCCCTTTCCTAAGTGTTTCCACCTCCCCCAGGCCTGGTTGGACACCCAGGACCGGCACTTGGGTCACTATGTTAATGGACAGTGGTTAAAACCGGAACACAGAAGTTCAGTGCCTTGCCAGGATCCCATCACAGGTATATGATGTCTCCCAGACGTGGGAGGGAGAGGTATCTATGGCCCCAAGTGTCCCCACCAACAACACACCAGTCCCTTTGCTCACGGCCCTGAGGGCAGGGAGCAGCTGGTGGGAGAAGAAGGCTGAGATTTCTGGCTCCCTTTGATAACAGTCCTCCTAGCTATGGTCCTAAGCCCCTGTGGACACTTTTGAAGTTGCTGTCTCATAAAATCCCATCCTTGCCTGTGGGCAGACCTATGTAGATTTATCCCCATTTGTCAGATGATAAAACTGAGACCCAGAGTGGGGCAGGGGACCAGCTTTACTGCCTTGGGCTACTCCTGGGCTCCAGAAATGTCAGCCCCCTCCAGTTCTGACAAAGGCTCCCCCCACCTTCCAACTGGGTCCCCCCATTCATCTCCCTAGGAGAGAACTTGGCCAGTTGCCTGCAGGCTCAGAGCGAGGATGTGGCAGCAGCTGTGGAGGCTGCCAGAGCCTCATTGGAGAACTGGAGCACGCAACCCGGAGCGATTCGGGCCCAACATCTGACCAGGTGATGCACTCGAGGTGTGGACCCCAGGGGATGGAGACGGATTTGAGAACAAAGACTCTTCCCCAACATCACACTGAATTCATTGGCAGCTCAGACTCATGTTCCCAGCTTGCCTTTGAGCAGCTGAAACATCCATTTCCCACTGTTTGCTGAGATTTGTAATGACAAAGCCTGATTCCCTGAATATCCTTGGGACTCTTCAGGGCACAATTTCTCAACAGCTCCTTGGGGCTGGTGAAGCCCCCAAAACCGTTTTTTGGGTTTTTTAAATATTTATTTATTTGGATGTGTCGGGTTTTAGTTGTAGCATGATGAGTGTGTGCTAAGTCGCTTCAGTCATGTCCAGCTCTTTGTGACCCTATGGACTGTTGCCTGCCAGGCTCCTCTGTCCATGGGATTCTCCCAGGGAAGAATACTGGAGTGGGTTGCCATGCCCTCCTCCAGGGGATCTTCCCCACCCAGGGACTGAACCCACGTCTCCTGCAGCTCCTGCATTGCAAACTGATGCTTTACCACAGAGCCACCAGGGCATGTGGGATCTTTAGTTGTGTCATGCAAACTCTTAGTTGCAGCATATGGGACCTGGTTCCCTAATCAGGGATTGAATCTGGGCCCCCTGCACTGGGAGTGCAGAGCCTTAACCACTGGACCACCAGAGAAGTCCCACTCCAAAACACTCTTGGGGAAGTTAGAGACAAAGATGCCATTTCCCCAAAGAACAACTGAGATTCGAGGTTAAGCTTTCATTTCCTGGCACCTTTGGGGGAGGTGGCCAAGATCTTTACACAGCAACCTGAGGTTTTGAGTATTTCCCAGATTACATTTCTCATCAACCTTTGGTGCCCTCCCCCCCTGGTAAATAGTGTGGGGATGCCCCAAGGGCTCTGGGGAACTATAGTTCAGGGACACAGCCTGTGTTCCAAGACTCTACCTGGCCAAGGGGCGGTGGGAAATGGGCATTCCCTGCTGCCTGCTCCACAGGCTGGCCAAGGCGATCCAGAAGCACCAGCGGCTGCTGTGGACCCTGGAGTCCCTGGTTACTGGACGGGCCGTTCGAGAAGTTCGAGACAGGGATGTGCCCCTGGCCCAGCAGCTGCTCCAGTACCACGCAGTCCAGGCGCACACCCAGGAGGAGGCGCTGGCAGGCTGGGAGCCCATGGGTGAGCCGCAGGAGTCCCAGCCCCTAGCCCCCACCGCCCTCGCCCTCCCCCCGGGGCCTGTGCCCAGTCTCCTCTGTTCCTGCAGGAGTGATTGGTCTCATCCTGTCCCCCACCTTCCCCTTCCTGGACATGATGTGGAGGATTTGCCCTGCACTGGCTGTGGGTAAGTGGTCGGTGGGGTCTGGATCCCGGGTCTGAGGGAGGAGGGGCTGGGGCCCTGGATCCTGGGTCTGGGGAGGAGGGGCTGGGGCCCTGGATCCTGGGTCTGAGGGAGGAGGGGCTGGGGGTCTGGACTCCTGGGTCTGAGGGAGGAGGGGCTGGGGGGTCTGGATCCTGGGTCTGAGGGAGGAGGGGTTGGGAGTCCGGACTCCTCGGTCTTGAACTACCTACTTCCCCCAGGCTGCACTGTGGTGGTCCTGGTGCCCCCAGCCTCCCCGACGCCCCTCCTCCTGGCCCAGCTGGCAGGGGAGCTAGGCCCATTCCCAGGAATCCTCAATGTGATCAGCGGCCCTGCCTCCCTGGGGCCTGTTCTGGCTGCCCAACCTGGAGTCCAGAAGGTGGCCTTCTGCGGAGCCATCAAGGTATCTTGGAGGCGGGGGGGGGCGGGGCCATGGCTGGGGAGGGGCCAGCATGCTCCGCCCCCTGCTGAAGGCTGTGCGACACCCCTAGGAAGGACGCGCCCTACGGCGGACCCTGGCAGGCTGGGTTCCCGAGCTGGGACTGGCATTGGGGGCTGAGTCGCTGCTGCTGCTGACGGAAGTGGCGGATGTGGACTCGGCCGTGGAGGGTATCGTGGATGCAGCCTGGTCTGACCGCAGCCCGGTGAGACTCCTGCGCCCGTGGGCCCCCCATCCTGGGGGCTGGGCATGTCCGTCACCAGAGCTTGGGGCCGCCTGTCTTCTTTCATTTTAATTTTCAGTTCTTTATGGCTCCAGACTCTTCTATCTTTACACCATCGCTTGTGCCAGACATCGCCCCTCAAGCTTCTGAGTCTCCACGTTCCTGCCTCTCCCGGTCCTGCAGATGAGGGGGCTCTGTGTCTGTCTTTCATTGTTACTTTAGTCGTTGAGTCGTGTCCAGATCTTTGCGACACGATGGACTGTAGCCCGTCAGGCTCTTCTGTCCATGAGGTTTCCCAGGCAAAAATATTGGAGTAGGTTGCCATTTCTTCCTCGAGGGGATCTTCCCAACCCAGGAATCGAACTCATGTCTCTTGTGTCTCCTGCACTGGCAGACGGGTTCCTTACCACTGAGCTACCTGGGAAGCCGCTATTGTTCTTTAGGACTCTTCCTTTTTCTAAGTGTCCACGTCCTAGATTTCTAAGCTCTCTGTTCACTCTGCATCACCAGCTTTCTGTAACTCCACATCCTGCCTAGGGTTTGGAGCCTCAGGGAGTCTCCAGGGTCCTCGGCCTCTTCGACCAGACCCTCCTCTGACCTTTACACGTATGTCCCCCTATCTTGGCCCTCTGTGGGTCTGTGGCCCATCCACGTGGGCCCTGAGTTAGTCCACTCTGACCCCTCCCTTCTCCTAACAGGGGGGCCTCAGGCTCCTCATCCAGGAGGCTGTGTGGGATGAGACGATGAGGCGGCTCCAGGAGCGGATGGGGCGGCTACGCTGCGGCCACGGGCTAGACGGGGCCGTGGACATGGGAGCCCGGGGGGCTGCCGCCCGTGACCTGGCGCAGCGCTACGTGAGCGAGGCCCAGAGCCAAGGTGCACAGGTGAGCTGGGGTACAGACTCTGGAGTTCCGGAGGAGGAGGGGCCTGAGAGCTCACTCCTGGGCCTGGGGGAGGAGGGGCCGGGGGGCTGGACCCCTGGGTCTGAGGGAAGAGGGGCTGGGGGTCTGAGTCCTGGTTCCCTGGGGAGGAAGAACCAGAAGGGACTGGCAGGTCTTTTCCTCTTTCTCCCAGGTCTTCCAGGCTGGCAGTGAGCCCTCAGACAGCCCATTCTTCCTCCCGACTTTGGTCTCTGATCTGCCTCCAGCCTCCCCATGTACCCAGGCAGAGGTGAGCCCTTTAGGTCCCAAAGGCCCTACTCCGTCCACCCATCTTCTGCTGGGCATGGGCAGCAGCAGCACACAGAGGTCGCCGGGGTGGCCATTTGGACTGGGTCTGGGGGCTGCTAGCTGTGGACCCCTAAGGTGTCATGGGGTGTTGGAGGGAGGGACCAGCCAGGCCCTCTGAGCCCCTCTGTCACCCCCTCCAGGTGCCATGGCCTCTGGTGGTGGCCTCCCCCTTCCGCACAGCCAAGGAGGCCCTGGCTGTGGCCAACGGGACGCCCCGTGGAGGAAGTGCCAGCGTGTGGAGCGAGAGACTGGGGCAGGCCCTGGAGCTAGCCTACGGGTCAGTGGACGCCTGCTGGGGCACACAGGGGGTCTGCTGGGAGGCCCCAGCTTCCGTCTCCATGTCTTCCCCCTCTGTGGGTCTCTCCCATCATCCCATCCTCACCTCTCCGACTCACCACCCCCCCAACTTTCTACGTTTCTCTCTGATGTCTCCTGCTTCCCACAGGCTCCAGGTGGGCACGGTCTGGATCAATGCCCATGGCCTCAGGGACCCTGCAGTACCCACGGGTGGCTGCAAGGAGAGCGGGTCTTCTTGGCATGGGGGGCAAGATGTGAGTAACCACCTCCCTGCATGGCACCACCCCTTCATCTACCTTGTGCCCATCTCACGGCCTCTTGACACTGCCCCTCTCCCAGGGTCTGTACGAGTATCTGCGGCCTTCGGGGACCCCTGCCTGGATTCCCTGCCTGTCCAAGACTCTCAACTATGACGCCTTTGGCCTTGCTCCTCCTTCAACCCTACCAGCTGGACCTGAAACAGGGTGAGCTAGTGTAGGGACTACAACTCCCAGAATTTGTGGAGGGTGGAGGGGAAGAGGGGAAGAGGGGATCCTCCCTGGACTGAAGGGAGGGTCTTTAGGGCCATGGAGGAGGGGGTCCCTGAGTCCCGCTGAGAATTGCTTTCTGAGTCTTAACAGCCTCACCCCCAGCTGCCAGGCCTGACAAGAGTCTCAGTTCCGCTCAATTAAGTTCTGTGCTCCCCCAGAGATTCATGGGGCCAGGAGTGTGGGGTCCTGCAGAGGCTTGTGGGAGCCGGAGTGGTCCATCCAGGGAGGGGTGAGGGTGGGTTCTGGGCAGGGGCGGCCCTGACCCATCCCCACCCCTCATCCTCCTGCAGCCCAGCACCCCCCTATGGGCTCTTTGTGGGGGGCCGTTTCCAGGCTCCTGGAGCCAGGAGTTCCAGGCCCATCCGGGATTCACAAGGCAGTCTCCAGGGCTACGTGGCTGAGGGTGGAGCCAAGGATATCCGCGGTGCTGTGGAGGCAGCTCACCAGGCCGCCCCCGGGTAAGTCGGAAGGGGGAGGCGGGGTGCATTGCTTGAGATAGGCCAGGGGTCATGGGGTGTTAGAGGACAGGGTCTGAAACCCCAGGGCTGGACTCCAGGATGCGGAATCTGAACTCTCAGAGCTGACAGGATGTTTCCAGCCCCTCACTTCCCTCCCTGGGCAGACGGGCAGTGGGGCCTGGATCACCAGGCTAGGGCCTGTGAACAGAGGTGGGGCACTGGGAAGAGCCAGGATGAGGAAGCCAACCCCCAGTGTGCACGGTCGCGTCCGCCCACAGCTGGATGAGCCAGTCCCCAGCGGCCAGAGCGGCCCTGCTGTGGGCCCTGGCGGCTGCGCTGCAACGCCGAGAGCCCAACCTGGTCTCAAGGCTGGAGAGGCACGGCGTGGAGCTCAAGGTCGCCAAGGCGGAGGTGGAGCTGAGCGTGAAGCGGCTTCGGGCCTGGGGGGCCCGGGTCCAGGCCCAAGGCTGCGCCCTGCAGGTGAGAGGGGTCTGTGGGCCGGCAGACAGAGCAGGCAGTCTGGAGTGGGGTCAGAGCAAGGGGTCCGCAAAGAGCCAGAGTGGAGGTCCAGTGGCTCTCTGGAGCCTGCTGGTGGGACCATCTATGGGACAACTCCTTTGGGAAACAGTTTGGCACTTTCTTAAAAAATTAAATATACTTTAAACATGATTCCTAGGTATTTATCTAAATAAATGCAATTTCTAGGTTTTATCCCAAGAAAAATAAACACATGTATCCATACAAAGACTTATGCACAAATACGTATAGCAGCGTTATTCACAGTAAACCAAAAGAGGAGTCCAAATGTCCCCCGTAGGTGAACAGAGAAAGAAATTGTGGTCCATCCATACCATAAGGACTTCCCTAATGGTCCAGTGGTGAAGACCCTGGGCTTCCAATGCAGGAGGTGCATGTTTGATCCCTTTCAGGGAACTAAGATCCCACATGCCATGTGACGCAATTAAAAGATTTTAAAAAAAAAATCTTTTTTTAAGGCATCCATGCAATGGGGTCCTACTCACACTCAGGAAGGAACAAGTTACAGCATGTGTGAAGCTTAAAATGGTTATGCTGAATGAAAGAAGCCAGATAAGAGAGTACAGACTGTATGATTCTATATCTAGAAAATCCTAGAAAACACACACTCATTTATAAAGAGAAAGCAGATCACTGGTTGTCTGAGGACAGGCAGAGGGTTCAAGTAGAGGCAGGAAGGAAGGGTTATCTAGGGGTACAAGGAAATTTGGGGGGGTGACGCTCATTATCTTGATTGTGGTTGTTGGTTTTGTGGGTGTATACATATATCAGAACTCATCAAATTGTGCTCTTTAAAGTGTGTGCAGTTTAGGTGAATTCCCTGGCGGTCCAACGGTTAAGGCGTCCTGCTTCCAATGCAGAGGGTGCGGTGATCCTGGTTGGGGAACTCAGATCCCACATGCCTCGAGGTGGTGGAGCCAGAAAAATAAAAGTGTGTGCAGTTTAGTGGTAGTCAATTATTAATATAGTCAGGAAAACCTTAAAACACATACACACACACACATGCAAACAAGCCCATAGGCCAGGTTTTGAGATCTGTACACATGTTAACCGGAGAAGGCGACGGTACCCCACTCCAGTACTCTTGCCTGGAAAACCCCATGGACGGAGGAGCCTGGTGGGCTGCAGTCCATGGGGTCACTAAGAGTCGGATACAACTGAGCGACTTCACTTTCACTTTTCACTTTCATGCATTGGAGAAGGAAATGGCAACCCACTCCAGTGTTGCCATTGAAAGTAAAGTCACTCCAGTGTTCTTGCCTGGAGAATCCCAGGGATGGGGGAGCCTGGTGGGCTGCCATCTATGGGGTCGCACAGAGTCGGACACGACTGAAGTGACTTAGCAGCACACATGTTAACTCATTCTATCCTAACAGCAAATCTCTGAGGTAGGCACTATTATTATACTCATTTTAAAGGTGAGTGACTGAGGCGCAGAGAGGTTAAGTAATTCACCCAAGGTCACACAGCTGATGTGAATGTCTACATTATGATGATTGGAATTGTCATGGAGAAGCAAACTGGGGGTGAGAGGAGAAAATGGGCCAGTGATAGAGAAGGTTGGAGGAGGGTAGTCAGCTCCCCTGCTCTGCCCTTGACCTCCTTCCCGTCCCTGCAGGTCGCAGAGCTGAGAGGCCCCGTGCTTCGGCTGCGGGAGCCGCTGGGCGTGCTCGCGATTGTGTGCCCGGACGAGTGGCCCCTGCTTGCCTTCGTGTCTCTACTGGCCCCCGCCCTGGCCCACGGCAACACTGTGGTCTTGGTGCCCAGCGGGGCCTGTCCCATCCCTGCCTTGGAGGTCTGCCAGGTACAGTTGCCCGCCTGCCTGCCGCTGCTCCCAGCAGCCTGGGGAGCAACAGAGGGGATGAAAGATGTCCCATGGCTTGCAGGAGCTCAGATCTCACCCCACCCCCCTTGGTAACCATGGTAACCCACATCCTGGTACCTGAGCCTTCAGTCCTTGTGGTCCCAGTGATGGTTCTCTCCAGACTGTGAGCCTTTATCAGTCATGACCCCAGTCCTGACCCCAGTCATTCCTGCCACGACCCCCATGGCCACTCCCTAGATGCTCACTGCTCACCCTCCCGACTGCCCCCAGTGTCTCTGACTCCCTCCCTCCCAGCCCTGGATGACCCATTCTCCCATCCGCTAGGAGATGGCCACCTTACTGCCAGCGGGCCTCGTGAATGTGGTGACAGGAGACCGGGACCACCTAACCCGCTGCCTCGCCTTGCACCAGGACATCCAGGCCCTGTGGTATTTCGGATCTGCCCAGGTACTTTTTGTTTTGCCATCTCCAGTGTCTTAAACTTCACCAACAAACTCTACCTTTTCTGGGATCCTGGCTGCACCCCCTTAGAGTTCCCATTGCTAAAGGGGAGAAACTTCTTGGCAGCTAGGTTCTGAGGTCCTGCCCCTTTAGAGCCCCTGTTACTAAGGAAGAGGATCTCCTTAACAACAAGGGCCTGATGCCCAGCCCAAAGACCTACTCTCATTGGACAACCCATTGCTAAGGACCACACCCTAGCAGCAGAGTCAGAAGCCTACAGTCCACCCTCTTGGTCTCCTGATAGTAACAGATGGAAACTCCTCGTCAACAGTTACCGCTGGCCCCATCCTTTTGAGTGTGGGCTGTTACGGAGAGAAAGTTCCACAGCCATAAAGGTCAGCCTTGTTTCTCTCAGCATCTGGAAGGTTTGCTTGCTGGGAGCTGAACTTTCTAGCCACAGAGCCTAGGTCAAGGGTCAAGCCTGTCTTCTGTAATAGCCCTTGTTGCCAAGGAAGCATGTGCTTAGCAACCAAGCCAGTAGATATGCTGACCATGCCTCTCTGCCTCTCCCCACACCAGGGCTCCCAGTTTGTGGAGTGGGCCTCAGCAGGAAACCTCAAGCCGGTGTGGGTGAACAGAGGCTGCCCACGGGCCTGGGATCAGGAGGCTGAGGGGGCAGGCCCGGAGCTGGAGCGGCGGGCAGCACGGACCAAGGCCCTATGGCTGCCCATGGGGGACTGATTGCCCAGCACTCCCACTCCATCTCGGACAGAGAAGACATGGACCCCAACTGACGCCAGACATCTGGAACTTGCCTTAGTATGGTTCCCTTGCCCTCCAATAAACTCTGACCAATCTTGGCTGTGCTTCTGAGGGGAGGATGGGAGGAAATAGCAACTTCTGGCCTATTGAGGCCATTTCATTCAGAGACTCAGCAGCCCTGTGGGCTGGCTCCAGGACAACGCAGTGCTTGTGAAACAGATAAAGGGGACGCAGAAGCTTTGGACAGGGCTCTAGGGACTCTTGTCTCTTCTCGTCTTTTCCATCCAGTGGCTCCTGCTCCCTGGCTTTCTCTAAGTATGCCTTGCCTCAAAATCTGTGATGTGCTGGTGTAAAGTAAACTGCAAACACACACACAAAAGCAATTATACTCCAAAAAAAATAGTAAAATACAGTGGCTTTCTGGAATAAAATAAAATCCCTGGTGAGTAACTTTGGCCAATGTCCATGGTGTGAAATCTACTGTGTCAATCTTAAGTTCCAAATGATTGAACCGCTGGCTGACGACTCCTGAATTTTTTAACAGTCAGCTCCTATGAGCCACTCCAGCATACTACTGTTTTGAGAATTCCTTTTTTTTTAAAAAATATTCTCTTATGTTTTCATACAGTGTTTTTTTTTTAATTTTTTAAAAATTATGTATATTTATTTTTGGTTGTGCTGGGTCTTCAGTTACTACATGCAGGCTTTCTTTAGTTGCAGTGAGCAAAGGCTATTCTCTGTTGCGGCACACAGGCTTCTCACTGCGGTGGCTTCTCTTGTTGCAGAGCACAGGCTCTAAGCTCACAAATGAGCTTCAGCTGTGGCTCACAGGCTCAGTAGTTTGGTGCATGGGCTTTATTTGCTCCGGGCCATGTGGAATCTTCCTGGACCAGGGATTGAACCCGTGTCCCCTGCATTGGCAGGCAGATTCCTATCCACTGTACCACCAGGGAAGAAGTCCTCTTTGAAGATTCTTTTTGATGCAAGGAACCCACTCACACTAGCTTAGGATAAAAGGGCATTTTTTGGACGGCTACAGAGATATGGAAAATAGGGCAAGACACACAGGTCCTAAGAACCTGAATGCAAGCAGGAAGTGTATTCAGGTCTGGTCTCTGGGTCACGTGATCTCTTGGGTCTCGTATCTGTCGATCTACTTATTCTAAATCCTTCTAGCCATGTGACTTTAGGAAAGCTTCTTAACCACTCTGAGGCTTGGTTTCCTCATCTGTAAACTGGGGCTAATAGTTCCAAGCTCACTGGGTAGATTCTGTGATGGGTATGCAAACATGCTGTTAGGGGTTGATTTTGTCCTGGAGCAAATGAAAACGGACACCTTCTATCAGCAGTTGGCTAAAGCTGGGCAGAATAAATCACCTCTCCCAGAATCTGGATGTTTAGACAGGAAAGACACAAGGAACATCTTGGAGGAAAGTCCCTGGAAGGCTGTAGTTCCTCTGAGGTTTGATAACAGCTTCCTCCCGGATTCTATGGGCTGCCTCAGTGACCTTCCGATTAGTCCTGAGGCTTTAATTAGTCAAGGCCAACTACAGCAGGTCTCCATAACCCCAACAAAGACCACAGAGGACAATGAATGCCACAGGTGTCTACTAGTGGTCCAATCATCTCTGGCCAAGAGGCAAGAGCTCCTGGTTAAGACAGCCATCTAGTCAGTCAGCAAAAATCAGTTGAGCGCCTGCTGTGAGTGGGGTGCTGGGGACAGCCATGAACGAGACAGAGCTTACTTAGCCTCATGAGCTCATGTAGTGGATGAGAGGCGCATTCACTTCCTGTCAGTGCTGTAACGGCGACCACAAGATAGTGGCTTAAATAAAACAATGCAAATGTATTATCTTAGAGCTCCAGAGATCAGAAGGCTGCAGTGGGTCTCACTGAGCCAAAACCAAGCAAGGTGTTAGGACTTCCCTGTGGTCCAGTGGCTAAGATTCCAAGCTCCCGTTACAGGGTGACTGGGTTCAATCCCTGGTCAGGGAACTAGATCCCACATACTGCAACGAGGATGTGGTGCAGTCAAATTATTTCAAATAAAATGAAGATGTCAGCAGGGGCTGGGAATTTGTCTCAAGGGCACTTGGGAGCCAGAGAGAGTTTGTAAACAGAGGAGAGGTGGGCTCAGCTCGGGTTAAAAGACACACAGACGTGACATACGGTGACAGGTAAAGTACTATAGAGTAGAAGCAGCTCGGGGCACTCTGGGAGCCCAAAGGAGACACCTTTCCCAACTTAAGTGTGTGTGTGTCTGTCTGTATATGAAGTGAGGATGAGAGATGGCAGGAATCTCCACAAGGCAATTGCCATCCTCATTGAGTTTTTCCCCCGGCTTTATGGAAGTATGATTGACAATTAAACATTGTATATATCAGTAGTTCAAGTCTACAATGGGATTTTTTTTATGCACTGTGAAATGAGTATCACAGTTAACACATCTGTCACCTATTTGTGGTGAGGACAAAAGATCCACTTTCAGCTACTTCTCAGTATATAATCCAATCTTTTTTTTTTTTTTGCCGCACTGCCTGGCATATCGGATCTTAGTTCCCCAATCAGGGATTGAACCCACACTCACTGGACCATCAGGGAAGTCCCTATTTTTTATTTTTTGAGGGACCTTCACACTTTTTTCCATAGTGGCTGTACCAAGTTACCAAGCTCCACAATCCCCTCTCCAACATTTATTTATTTTATTTATTTTGGCTGTGCTGCCTGGCTTGTGGGATCTCAGTTCCCTGACCAGGGATTGAACCTGGACACCAGCAGTGAAAGCACCAAATCCTAACCACTAGACCACCAAGGACCTCCCCCTCTCTGTCATAACCTGTTAGCCAACCTAACAAGTTATGTGAGGTGATAATCTCACCATGGCTCTGATTTGTATTTCCCTAATGAATAGTGATTGCATTGAGCCTTGAAGGGCAATGAGCATCTAATTAGAAAAGGTGTGGGGTGGGGGAGGTGGCGGGCAGGGAGCATCCCTGGCAGAGGAAACAGCATGTGCAAAGGCCCAGAGATGAGAAACAGCTTTGAGGGAACTAGCGGCTTCAGTGGTGGCGCCACCAAAATACTTCCTCATCCATGGAACCTATGAATGTGATCTTACTTGGAAAATAATCCTTGAAGATGCAAGTAAGTTAAGGATCTCAAGGTAAGATATCCTGGGTTATCCAAGTAGACCCTGTATCTAAATACAAGTTTTTTTTTATAAGAGACAAAAGAGGAGGACTTCCCTGATGGCTCAGTGGTAAAGAATCCGCTTGCCAAGGGGACACAGGTTCAATCCCTGGTCCAGGAAGGTCTTACATGCCATGGAGCAACAAATCCCGTAGCCACAACTATTGAGCCTGTGCTCTGGAGCCCGGAAGCCACAACTGCTGAGCCCAGGTGCCACAATTACTGAAGCCCAAGTGCCCTAGAGCCTGTGCTCCGCAACGAGAAGCCACCAGTGAGAAGCCCACACACTGCCACTAGAGAGTAGCCTCCGCTCTCTGCAACTAGAGAAAAGCCCATGCAGCAATGAAGACCCAGTGCAACCAAAAATAAATAATTCCAAAAGAGAGACAAAAGAGGAGAGGACGAGGAAGAGCAAAAAGCCATGTGAAGTTGGAGACAGAAGTTGAACTCAATTTTTTGCCTCCTTCCCTGAAAGTTGAAGGTGAGAGGTTGGAGATTGGAAGTGAGAAGTTTCAGCCCTCTAGTCATGTGACTGGACTTTCTGGTCCTGCCCAGCCCCCATCCTGAGTCACCTCATTAGTGTAAACTCAGATGTGGTCAGGGAGCCCTTCTTAATAACAGAGACACGCCTATCTGGAAGTTCCAGGGAATTAGGGGTTGTCACCCAAGAAACAGAGCCCAGGAGCAGGTGCATTATCCAGTATATGACAACAACGCAGAGGGGGCCAGGATCCTTTTGTTCATTCATTTAACAAATATTGATGGAGCACCTGTGAGCCAGTCATGGTTCTAGGTGCTGGAGATCCAGCAGGATGAACAGATACTGTGGTCGTCCTGGAGTTGAAGTCCTAATGGGGACAACTGACAATAAAGAAGATAAATGAACTGCAGTGGTGTGTCAGAAGCTGATAAGTGACAAGGGAGAAAGCAAAGCTCATGTGCGTGGGAGTGCTGGGAGGGGGTTGCGACTTGAAAAAGGTTGGTTGGGGAAGGCTTCACCTTGTGTATTTTTAAAAAAAATTTTTTTGGGGTTGCACTGGGTCTTCATTGCCATGCTCTGGCTTTCTCTACTTGAGGCGAACAGGGGCTCCTCTTCACTGCAGTGCGCGGGCTTCTCATTGCCGTGGCTTCTCTTGTTGCAGAGCATGAGCTCCTGGCACACAGGCTTGAGCAGTTGAAGAAGGCGGGTTCGGTAGTTGCAGCTCGCCTTTGCATCGTGTATTTGAGCAAAGACCTGAATGAGATCAGGTTGAGCCATGTGGGTATCTCGGGGAAGGGCATTCCCGACTGAGGGAACAGCCAGTGCAAAGGCCCTGGGGCAGGAATGTGCCTGCCTCAGGCCAGTGTGGCCGGACTGGAGAGAGGCAGGAGGAGAGACCAGCTCTGTTTAGGCCACAGTGAGGACTTGGACTCGTGTGGCAGGTGCGCGGGTAAGGGGGCAGCGTGGAGCAGAGGAGGGAGGTGAGGGGACTTAGATCTTCACAGGCTCCCTCAGGCTGCACATGGAGAACAGACTGGCAAGCGAGGGCTGAGGCAGGGAGGCTGGTAGGGTGAGGAGGAAACGATTTTCAGGTGGGTGACGGTGGTGGCAGTGGCGGGGGTGAGATGCGGTGGGATTCTGAACACATTTTGACGATCAGCCAACAAACTTGCTGATGGATCGGACTGTCAGTGGGCAGTGAGAGGCAGACGGAGTCACAGGTCCCCTCCAAGGCTTTGGGCCCGAACACCTGGAAGGTTGGAGCTGTCACTTACTCCCTGTGGAAGGAGATGGGGGTTGGAGAGTGGGGGTGGGGTTTCAAGGCAAAGGTGAAGGGCTCAGGGTGACCTCCTCCTTTCCCGAGCTGCGTTGATTCTAGCCAGAGACAGATCCACGTTGGAGCCCCCGCGCCACATTCACTGTGTCCCACCCGGGCTATCAACCCAAGCTCAGACCCCTTGAGCGTAAGTCCCGCTAAAGCGCCCTCTGCGGCGTCAGCTGCCACCTGTCACCACCAGGTGGCGCCCCTTGCACCAGCCCGATCCACCCCAGCTCACTCTCCCCCCAAAATTTCCTTTCACTTTCGATCTTTGGCTGTCACCCGGCGTGGCCCCTTCCACACCCAGCTGGGGCAAGCCTGGTGCGTGAGGAGAAATGGACTCCGGGTCCCCGAAGGGCGGGGCCGGGGTCCCCCTCCTGGGGCTGAGCGCAGACGGCGGGGGGTCGGGTTCCTGGGTCCCTGGCCTGAGCAGAGTTGCGGGCACCGGACGTCGGAGTTCTTAGAAGGGGAGATGAGGAGTTTTCACCGTAACTGTGCTTTACGCAGGAAGCCCTATAGAGTAGGAGGCGGAAACTTAGCCACATCAAAGGACCGAGGGAGGGGCGGGGAGGTGAAGGGGCGGGCAAGGAAGGGGCTGGGGTGTGGGGGTCCGAGACTCGCTCTTCTGTCCCTTCCAAGATCCGGCCACAGGCATGAAGGGCCCCCGGCAGAAATGGTAGTGCTGGCGCCAGCCTGGAGCCCAACTGTGCGTATCCCTTGGGGTTAAGGTGGGGGAATGGCAGTGTCAAGATGGGCAGAGCTTAGAGGGGAGGTGGACAGAGTTGGGGTGGACACGAGTGGGGAGATGAACAGGGGTGGGGGGAGATGGACAGAGTTGGGGTGGTCAGAAGTGAGCAGATGGACAGAGGTGAGAGAGATGGACAGAGGTGAGAGAGATTGACAGGGGTGGGGGAGATGGACAGGGGTGGGGGAGATGGACAGAGGTGGGGGAGATGGACAGGGGTGGGGGAGATGAGGAGATGGGCAGGGGTGGGGAGATGGACAGGGGTGGGGGAAATGAGGAGATGGACAGGGGTGGGGAGATGGACAGGGGTGGGGGAGATGAGGAGATGGACAGGGGTGGGGAGATGGACAGGGGTGGGGGAGATGAGGAGATGGACAGGGGTGGGGAGATGGACAGGGGTGGGGGAGATGAGGAGATGGACAGGGGTAGGGGAAATTGACACAGGTCGGGGGACGTGGACAGAAGTAGGCGAGATGGACAGGGGTGGGGGGAAGAAACAGGGAGATGGGGGCAAATGGGGAAGATAGGACTCAGATCTAGGGAAAAACAGGAGAGATGAGCATGAAAAGACAGAGGAATGGGCAAAGATGAGAAAATCCTGGGCAGAGGTGAGCAGAAGTGGAGAGAGATGGGCTGAGGTGCGGAGATGGGAGGTGAGACAGACAGAGCGGGCAGAGGAGGGTGAAAACTGGTCAGCACGTGTCCAGAAGCAGAGAGATACAGGGAAAGATGGTCGGAGGTGGGCACACAGGAGCGAAGCGGAGGAGGGGCTGAGAAGCGGGAAAGCTGGAAAGGGGAAAGAGGGAAGAGAGAACAGGGGGCTGCCGGAGGCAGCCTCCACGAGGGAGGGGGGCGTGTGTGGAGTCCATGGAGCCCCCGCCCTGCCCCGCCCGCAGACCTCCCTTCTGCTGCTGCTGTTACTGCTCAGCCCTGGCCTCCAAGGGACCCCCGACTGCTCCTTCCGCCACAGCCCCATCTCCTCCACCTTTGCCATCAAGATCGGCAAACTGGTGAGCGTCCCTGTTCCCAATAGGAGCCCGAGGTGCTGTCTCTGGCTCTGACTTCCCCCTGTCAAGAGTTTCTGTAGCCCCCTGCCTCCTCCCTCTGGGTTCCCATCCGTCGTCCGTCCCCCTATTCTTGCCCCCTTCGCTATGGGTCTCTGTCCCCCTTTCTCTGGGTCCCCATCTCCCCACCCTGGATCCCTGCCCCCTTCTCTCTGGGTCCCCGCCCCCCCTCTGGGTCCCGGCCCCCCTCTCTCTGGGTCCCCGCCCTCTCTCTCTCTGGGTCCCCGTCCCCTCACTCTGGATCCCCGCCCCCTCACTCTGGGTCCCCGCCCCCTTCTCTCTGGGTCCCCACCCCCTCACTCTGGATCCCCACCTCCTCTCTTTGGGTCCCCGCCCTCTCTCTGAGTCCCCGCCCTCTCTCTCTGGGTCTCCGCCCTCTCTCTCTGGGTTCCCGCCCCCTTCTCTCTGGGTCCTCGCCCCCTCACTCTGGGTCCCCGCCCTCTCTCTCTGGATCCCCGCCCCCTCACTCTGGATCCCCACCTCCTCTCTCTGGGTCCCTGCCCCCTCACTCTGGATCCCCGCCCCCTCTCTGGGTCCCCGCCTTCTCTCTCTGGATCCCCGCCCTCTCTCTCTGGGTTCCCGTCCCCTTCTCTCTGGGTCCCCGCCCCCTCTCTCTGGGTCTCCTCCTCTCTCTCTCTCTCTCTCTCTCTCTGGGTCCCCACCCTCTCTCTCTCTGGATCCCCGCCCCCTCACTCTGGGTCCCCACCCCCTCTCTCTGGGTCCCCGCCCCCTCTCTCTGGGTCTCCTCCCTCTCTCTCTCTCTCTCTCTCTCTGGGGTCCCCGCCCCCTCCCTCTGGGTCCCCACCCTCTCTCTCTCTCTCTGGATCCCCGCCCCCTCACTCTGGGTCCCCGCCCCCTCTCTCTGGGTCTCCTCCTCTCTCTCTCTCTCTGGGTCCCCACCCTCTCTCTCACTCTGGGTCCCCGCCCCCTCTCCCTGGGTCCCCGCCCCCTCTCCCTGGGTCCCCGCCCCCTCTCTATGGGTCCCCTCCCCACTTCTCTGGGTCTCCGCCCCCTCTCTCTAGGTCCCCGCCCCCTCACTCTGGCTCCCCATAGTTTGTTTCCTCCGGTCTGCGCAGGCCTGACCCCGTTTTCTCCCGCAGTCCAAGTACCTGCTTCAAGATTACCCGGTCACTGTTGCCTCCAACCTGCAGGACGTGAGTCACAGACGGGAGGGGCCCAGGATGGAGGTGGGAAGGAGAAATTCAAGATTCACCGCCCCCTTAGGGGCCAGGCTAGTGTGCCCACCAGGCCACCCCCTCCCTGGGGACCCAGGAGTCCTGGCCCCCAGCCCCCTCCGCCCACCCGCGGGACCCAGAGCCTGGGTGGTCTCCCCCCAGGACAAGCTCTGCGGGGCGTTCTGGCGTCTGGTCCTGGCCCAGCGCTGGATGGGACGGCTCAAGACCGTGGCTGGGTCGGAGATGGAGAAACTGCTGGAGGATGTCAACACAGAGATACACTTTGTCACCTCATGTGCCTTCCAGGTCAGCCCTGAACTTGGGGGACAAGTGCGGAGAGCCTGATGCTTTCCTAGGGATTGGCAGCAAAGGTCTGCTAGGCCTTACTGGAGGTTTCCCCTTGACTGGGAGCACCCCGAGGGAGGTGGAGCTGGAACCTCAGACCTGCTGGGGCCTGGTGTGGGAGGTGACACTTCTCTAAGTACTGGAGGATGCCCAGGGGTAAGGGCCAAAGGCATCAATTCTGCTCATTTCTCAGGCCCTGTTGAAGGATGTTGCTAAGAGGTTCTTACCCCTAGCAACAGGGAGAAGGAGGGGACCCTAAACACCCTCCTGATCCAGGTCTGACTGGGCCTGGTTGTTAGCAACCAGGGGGAGCAAAGGTCCAGACTCTCCATGAGACCCAGGCCTCACCCTTGACCTGAGGTGACGCTGGGGGTGATGCCGTGGTGACGTCTCCCTCCCGTGCCCCCAGCCCCTTCCCAGCTGTCTTCGCTTCGTCCAGGCCAACATCTCCCACCTCCTGCAGGACACTCACCAGCAGCTGGAGGCCTTGAAGCCCTGGATCACCCACCGGAATTTCTCCCGGTGCCTGGAACTACAGTGTCAGCCGGGTAAAGCCTCCCACTGCCCCCAAGCCCACGGCCCCACCCACTCCTCACCCATTCCACTCAGGGCTCCCATGGGCTGTGTGACTTGGGCCTGTTTCCCCAAGCTCACCCCCCTCTGGGTCTCAGTTTACTTGTCCCTGAGAAGGGAATAACCAGCCTTGCCTGTTTCTCTGAGGCAACTCTATCCCATAGAAACAGAATGAGAGTCACATGTTTGAGTGTAAATTTCCTTATAGCCATGTTTAAAAAGTTTAAAAAGGTAAATTCACTTATTTTTCAGGATTTTTAGTGTTTGTTATTTTTTAGTATGTTATAGGTGGGTTTATTTTTAAAACTTTTTTACATTGGAATAATTACAGACTCAAAGAAAGGGGCAAAGAAATGTACAGGAAGGTCCTGGACACCGTTTACCCAGCCTTCCCAGTGGTACATTTTGCTTGGTAATGTTAATTACAGCACAAGAAATTGACATGGGTGCAATCCACAGAGTTTTTCAGAGTTTATCAGTTATGTATGCATAACTGCAGGCATGCATGTGTGTGTAGTAAGTAGTGTGTATCAGCTGCTGTAACAAGGTACCACCAACCAGGTGATTTAAAGACTAAAAGTTCATCCTCTTGTAACTGAGGAGTCAGCAGGACTGGCTCCTTCTGAGGGCTGTGAGGGAAGGATCTGTTTCAGTTGTCTCCCTTGGCTTGTAGATGGCCAATTTCATGTTCGTGGTGCTCTCCCCCATGCATATCTCTGTGTCTAGATTCCACTTTCTTATAAGGACACTAGTCATATTGGATTAGGGCCACTACTAACCATCTCATTTTAACTTGATCACATCTTTGAAGACCTGATCTCCAAATAAGGTCACATTCTGAGGGACTAGGGACTAGGATTGCATCTTATGAAAAACAAATTTTTTTTTTCTCCTGGCTGTACCACACGGTTTGTCGGATCTTAGTTCCTCAACCAGGGATGGGCCCCGTGCCTCCTGCAATGGGCTAGGAGTCTGAACTGCTGGACTGGACTGCCAGGGAAATCCCTGAGTTTGCATAACTTGATCCTCATTCCCAAATTCCCACCTCTCTGCCCTGGCAATCAGTAATGCTATTTAATTTAATTCTCATAGTTTTATAATTTTTAAGATAATTATTTCAAGCACAAAGAGCCCTTTAAAAAATAATTTTATTTACTTTTGGCTGCTCTGGGTCTTTGTTGCTGTGCGTGGGCTTCCTCTGGTTGCTGCAAAAGGGAGCTCCTCTTCCTTGCGGTGTGTGAGCATCTTATTGCGGTGGCTTCTCTTGTTGGGGAGCACAGACTCTAGGCCGGAGGGCTTCAGTAGTCTTGGCACACAGACTTGGTTGCCCTGCAGCATGTACTGAACCTGCATTAGCAGACAGATTCTTATCTATTGCACCACCAGGGAAGTCCTCCTTTTTTTTAAAAAAGGTGTGTGTGTGTGTGTGTGTGTGTGTGTGTGTGGCTGCGCTGGGTCTTCATTGCAGCACATGGGCTTTTGGTTGGTGTGCAGGCTTAGTTGTCCCTTGATGTGTGAGATCTTAGTTCTCTGACCAGGGATGGAACCGGCATCCTCTGCATGTTAAGATGAATTCCTAACCACTTAACCGCTGTTTGGTGTTCATATTTACATGCATCACTAATTATCCATTCAACTAAGTTTTACTAACCATCTCCTTGATGCTTGGCATTGGAGACACAGCACAGAACAAGACCAAGTTTGTGTCCATGGGGCGCTAACCTGCTGATCAGGGAGACATGATAAACATGTAAACATATAAATAAACAGGAAAGTGTCTGAGTGTAATGAGTCCTATGCAGGCACATTAAAACGGGGTGGTGGAATCATGGCTTGAAGTGGTCGGCTGGAAAGTCACCGAAAGTTGCAAACCAGGGAACAGGTAGTGCAAAGGTCCTGAGGCAGAAACCTGCCTCCCTGTTTAAGTAATCAAGAGGGAGCCCCAGTGGCTGAGGCCAAGTAAGCAAAGGGGAAAAGGTGTGGAGTGAGGGTACAGAGGGAATAAAGGGGGCCAGCTCAAGTGGGGCCTAGTGAGCTATCATGGCTTCATACAGAGTATCTTTCATTGTTCTATTATCTGTCCATTGACTCAGATATTTAATTTATGTAAATTAACTATTTGGGCTTCCCTGATGGCTCAGCCTTAGAGTCTGCCTGCCGATGCAGGAGATTTGGGGTTTGATCCCTGGTGCCTGGAGAAGGAAATGGCAACCCACTCCAATATTCTTGCCTGGGAAACCCCATGGACAGAGGCGCCTGGTGGGCTACAGTCCTTGGGGTCGCAAAGACTCGGACATGACTTAGTGACTAAACAACAACAGTAAGAAATATTAGGTTCTGGCAATGTCTCCTGTCACCCTCCTGGACCTCATAGACTACTGGGGGAAGAAAATGAATATATAAATCAATAGGTAAGCACTAGATACACGTTTGTCCAATTCTAAAATGCAGGAAATTTCCTGGTGATCCAGTGGTTAGGACTCTGCACTTCCACTGCTAGGGGCCTAGTTTCAATCCCTGGTCTGGTCAGGGAACTAATATCCTTCATGCCTCAAGGCCAAAACAAGTAAAATGATATATTTGAAATAAAGAATTATTGGGACTTCCCTGGCGGTCCAGTGGTTAAGACTCTGAGCTTCCAAAGCAAGCAGCACAAGTCTGATCCCTGGCTGGAGAAGTAAGATCCCAAATGCCACCCAGTCAATAAACAAACAAATAAAAGTAAATAATAAAAATATTTTTAAAAAATTTATAGGGTCTGGTTAAACAAGTAAACAAGCATACCAATTTAAAAAAGTTATTAGTGACTATTTTTTTAAATATACTTTTGGCTGTGCGGGTTTTCGTTGCTGCCCTTGTTGTGGGGCTACTCTCTAGTTTTGGCGTTCAGGCTTCTCATTGCAGTGGTTTCTCTTGGTTTGAAGCATGGGCTCTATTGCATGGGTCAAGCAGTTGTGCCCAGGGGCTTAGTTGCCCTGTAGCATGTGGAATCTTCCCAGACCAGGGATGAAACCCACGTCCCCTGCATTGGCAGGTGGATTCTTAACCACTGAACCACCAGGGAAGTCCTATTAGTGACTTTAAAAAAATCAATAAAATGCAACCTTACTATGTGCTAGGCACTGTTCTAGGCACTTTCTGTATATTCACTCACTTAATCTCTGTGACAACCTTATGAAGTCGGTATAATAATTATACCCACTTTATGGATGAGGTGACTGAGGCCCAGAGAAGTACACAGCCTACCCCCACCCCCTCCCCCAGGTCACACAGCCAGCACCAGGCAGGCCTTTTTTTTCCCCTTCCCTGGCCTGGCCCTACTTCTCAGTCACCTGACCTCTCTCCTGGCAGACTCCCCGACTCTGCTGCCCCCAAGGAGTCCTGGGGCCTTGGGAGCCACGTCCCTGCCGGCCCCTCAGTCCCCTCTTCTGCTCCTCTTGCTGCTGCTGCTGCTGCCAGTGGCCCTCCTGCTGCTGGCCACTGCCTGGTGCCTATGCCGGTGGAGGAGGAGACGGAGGACACGCTACCCTGGGGAGAGGGTGAGCCAGCAGGGTGCGCAGAGTGGGTGGAGAGGGTCCAGGGGGTGACCGGAGGTGGTGGATTCCATGGGCGGCACGGTACCCTGCCCCTCCCATCCCCAGGATGCTCTGCTCCTGCGGCTCCTGGAGGACCCTGGACTTGTTGATGTGGGGGCCATGGGGGTGGGGGATGACAGAGTGGAAGCAGGGAAGTGGTGGGCTAGCTCTGGATGTAAGAAGACCCCTCATGGAGGGGGACAGACTGGGACAGACAGACTGGAGGCCAAGGAGGAGGCCAGGTGAGCGTCCAGGAAGAGAGGACAAGGTCTGAGCAGGGGCTGGAACAGGACCACGGGGTGGAGAGGAGGGGACAGGCAGAGTCAGGGGTCAGGAGGGACGGGGCTGGAGAGTGACAGGCTTGATGGGGTCGAGGGGAGAGCAGGGAAGGGGAAGGGGCACAGGCAGAGGACGCTGGGTCTGGCCCAGCGGGAACCTGGGAGGAGGAGGGACAGTCCGCATTCGGCATTCTGAACAGTGAAGCTCAGCGGGCCGGGAGGTATTTGGATACAGGAGTCTGCAAGCCAGGAGAGAGCCGCCTCCAGGAGCAGGGTCTGCAAAGCCCTCCAGGTATGAAAAAGCTCAGGTTATTCTAGCAACTTTGTCCAGTCTGGGGGTGGGGTGAAAAAAAAAAACAAAAGCAAAACGGCACTGGGAGATGTTTGAGGTTACATCTTCCTTACCTCAAAGGTAAGGAAGAGAAGCTGGGGCTTCCTACCCTGGGGAAGCAAGAAGCCTCCGAGGCGAACCTGGGAACCGGTTTGGGGGTGGAGGTGGTTACCTGAGGGAGAAAGGCAGGGAGGGGCCCGTGGGTTCCTTAGTGCCCAAAGGAAACACTTGGCAGCACTCGCTCACCTGTTGTGTGCCTCAGTGCCTCCGGCCTTGTGCTGGAGCTTTCTACAAATTAACTCACTTAATTGAGAAACTGGTGGCCATTATCCCCATTTCCCCTTGGCGGACACCGAGGCTCAGAGAGGTCAATCATTTGCTGAAAGTCACACAGCTCCTGAGTGACAGCCAAGATTGGACTCTCGGCCCTCTGATTCCAGCATCCGTGCCTTTCATTCTTCTGCCTCAGTTTCCTTATCTGTACAATAGACTCATAATCATCCTTCATGCTAGAGTTGTCAGGAGGTTAAATGAAAGGACCACAAAAAAACCCCCTAGAGCAATGCTGTCCATAGGAAACAGAATACAAGCCACACATGTGACTTTAAATTTTCTAGTAGCCGCATATATTTTTTAAATTTTTAATTGAAGTATAGCTGATTTACCACATTGTGCCAATGCATCTTTTTAAAAGTAAAAACAAACAGGTTACCTTAAAGAATTTATGTTATTTCACCCTGTGTATCCAAAATCTTGTCATCTCAACATGCAATCAATACTTTAAAAATTTTGAGATATTTTGACATTCTTGTTTCCATACCAGGTTTTCAGAATCCAATGTGTAATGCGATGCTCACAGCACATCTCAATTCATATGAGAAACTTTTATTAGAAATACTTGATCTGTATCAAGATTCCATGAAACTTACAGTTGCATAAGTAGATTCCTATACTCAAGTTCTTTGAAACCTACAGAAGTTTTCCAATAACTGGATCAAGGAACAGTTTCTAAATTCAATGATTTTTTTTTCATTTCAGCATTTGTTTTGGACAGTACTTTTTGGTTTTGAGATACAATTTTCTATTGAGAAATTGTTCTCTTATCCTTGTCCCTTTTCATACCCTGTTTTCCCACGCTCCCAATAAACACACTATTAGTTGAAGCTTAAATTAGATGAAATGAAAAACTAAGTTCCTCAGTTTTGCTGGTCACAATAGGAATGCCCAGTTTTCACATGGGGCTGGTCTCAAGGGCTGTCTTGGAAAGCACAGATCTAAAACGTGTTCATCATTGCACGAAGTTTTCTTTGACAGCAATGCCCAAACACACAGTGAGTGCTCACGGTGAATGGAGTTGTTTTCGGGCATTAAGTCTATACTTGAGCTTGTACCCTGAGCTTCTTACTTTCCCCTCCTCTGTCCATGGAACCTCAAACAGCCTAGTGAGTCATCTATCATCCCCTTTTACAGCGGAGGACACTGAGGCCCAGAGAGAGCAGTCACCTGCCAGCGGACACAGAGTCGGAACTTGGAGGAAGTCAGCTAGAACCTGGTCCTTTCCTTGGCCACCCTGCTCCTGTCACTGTCCCCCCGGGATGGAGGCAACGCCAGCACCCACCATCGGCTCCCCCTTCCCCACTTTGTACAAAGCCCTTGTCCCCAGGAAATTGTATATAAATCATCATTTTCTACCAGCTCTGGCCAGGTTTGTTTGTGGATGGGACACGGTGTGTGTATGGGGCCGTTTGGGTTCGGGTTTGGTTTTTCAGTTAATGCAGTGTTTCATTCAATACCTATTTTCTGAGTCCTCCCGGGGCCCAGGGCCAAAAGAGGGCAATGCTGGGACCCAGACGTGAGTCGGAACCAGCCCTGCCCTCTCAGGATTCCTGGTTCAGAGGGGAGAGACATCGGCACCAGAGAGCCCCAGTACACGATGACACACGCTCTAATGGAGGTGGCGTAGGCACTGTGGGAGCCCCCAGGCGGTACCTGAGCCAGCCTGAGCGATATCAGGGAGGTTCTCTAAAAGGAAGGACTCAAGCCAGATTTTAGAAAACGGGATGGGGGTGGGGGTAGAGGGGACGGCAGCCTAGTCAAGGGACACTGTGAAGGCAAAGGCTTTGTCCAGAAAATCCAGAAAGTGAGAAGCTCCTTTGGGGAACACTCAGGCATCTAGAGAAGGAAATGGCAACCCACTCCAGTATTCTTGCCTGGAAAATCCCATGGACCGAGGAGCCTGGTAGGCTACAGTCCATGGGGTCGCAAAGAGTCGGACACGACTGAGCAACTTCACTTCAGGCATCTAGAAGTCATTCTTTCATTCGCCAGCTCTCAAGCTGAAGACTATCCCCACCTGGGGACACAAGCCCATACACGGCCAGGGATTTAGTCAGATCACAAGTCAGACAGGCACTGGAATTCAGATTTCTAAGCCTTGGCGGAGCGCTGAAGGGCAAGCCCTCCTGGCCCCCTGCAGGCCACCACGTGCCCTGCAGCGCGACTTCGCTTCAGGGGGTAACCGCCTGTCCTCCAGCATTCTTGGCCCCGCCCATCAGCAAGCCGCGGGCAACTCACGCGAGGCTTACCAGCCCCTCAAGAATACTGCAGCGGAGGCTGAAGAGCACCGCCCCCTACCCCACGTGATCTCGCCCGGCTCAGCCATGGCCGCCTAGGCTCGATGGGAACGATTCCGATTGGATAGTCAGAAGATGACCCGCCTCCCGGTGGGGCATTTCTGCGCACGCGGCTGACACTCTGGCCAATGAGAAGACAGAAAGCGGCCGTGTTGCGTCACTTCTTCCGCCCCTGTTTCAAGGGATAAGAAACCCTGCGTCTAGGGTTCCTTCTTTCCCAGGCAGCTGCCGAAGATGGCGGAGGGGCAGGTACAGGCTCCGCGCGGGCCGGGGCGGCGTGGGGCCGGGTGGGGTCCAGGCCGGACCGGGGTTGGACCTCTTTTCTCTCGTAAGTGTGCTGTGGAACTTAAGGACATAAGGAACTTAAGGACATAACTGAGCAAAGCAGAAAGCTTTCGGGGTAAGAGAAATCCAAAACGGGAATATAAAGAAGTTTTTGCGCTTTGGGCTGGGTAAGAATGCGGCATTATTTTTTCTTCGAGGGGCAGTCATCTTTGCTTCCTACACAAAAAGAGTTACTTTAAAATTAGGCCTCATTTATCTAGATCTTGGCGGAATTGAACCGGTGTGTCCCCACCAATGGGAAAGCACGCTGAAGGCGGCTACGCCACCTGGGGACGGTGAGAAGCCGGGGGTAGGCCAAAATGGAGAGTATTTCCGCCCTGCCCCGGCGCCGGTTGCTTCGGCCACGTGAAAGTGTGCATCAGGGTTCCCCTGCAACTGGGGGTAGTTTGGCACGAAACCTTTGCTGTAGGTTGGGAGAGCTCTTGCATGTGGGGCAGGCACAAATTGGTCTGCTTTGGGGTTAGATGGAGTCTAAAAGTGCTGGTGTTAGCAACTGGAATGAATGAAATGTTCCAGATCCTTGAAACATCCTTAATTGTTTAACCAGCTAGAAGGCCTCAAGGAAGGTAGAAGCTTACGACTGACTCTTCTCCGGCTCCTTCCTTGTGTAACCTATTACTGATAAAGGGAGGGAGTGGCTCTGGAAGGGGTGAACATGTGATGGGGTCTGTGGTTCAGGAAGGAAAATTAAGTTTGAAGCCAGGGAAGTGGTAGAGTTCTCTGAACACGGGTCCCTGCGTTCACATAATATGCACTTGGTAAGAGCTGGAACTTCTGAAAAGAAGCCAAGGATTAGATTAGTATTTGAGCTGTTAAAGCTTCCCTAAGGATGCAGAGCTAGTCAGTACCAGAGGAAGCTTGGGTTTTTGACCACCCTGCCTAGCTTCACTGGCTCTGAACCTGTTTGCTTTGATACTCACACTAGAAAGCTACCTTTGAGATCAGAACAGAATCAGATTCTGTCCAGGTTCTACAGGTTGCATTCAGATTACCGGTTCTTCTAACTGGGTGATCAGTGTTGATTCAGATTGTAGCTCATTCTCTGACCATGGAACATAATCTGGGCATAAAGATGTCTGCCCTTGAAGCAGCTGAAATGTGAGGGATTGGTTTATTTTGTATCTTAGCTGCTCACTGAAATTCTGAGTCATTTGCTTTCTTGGCCATCTCTAAAGTGAGCCTTAAGTTCTAGTTTTGGGTCTAATATCTGGTTAGCAGGTGTTCTGGGAGGTAAGTTAACTAATGGAGAGGAGTAATTGGTTGAGGTGGGCAGTCAAAGTTGTGGGTGCCTCTGAGCCCTTCTGAGCTCTTCAACCTGTCTCCAACAGGTCCTGGTGCTCGATGGCCGAGGCCATCTCCTGGGCCGCCTGGCGGCCATTGTGGCCAAGCAGGTGCTTCTGGGTAAGTCTGCCCGCTGCCCACAGCTCCCATCAGACATGAGCTCAGCAGGTCAGTGATGAGCAAAAATCACCATCTTTCGTTTGAGTCTCACGACCGTGAGATCAACCCCATGCACCGCTCTGAGACCTGCCAGCATCCTCCCCTCCCGGGTCAGGGGCTGTGAATTCAAAACATGTTTTGTTGGAGTAACAAATTGAACTTGAGCATGAGACAAGCTCCACCAGTTAGCGCTCTGTGACTTGGGGTAGGAGATTTGGTGTCTTCTGGTGTGTTTGTGCACAGGGGCCAGTTTCAGGCAGGGCTGGGGTCTCCTTTCTGGGCAGTAACTGGGCACCTGGCTTCCTGACTTTAGCCCTCCTTGATTGTTCCATTTTCCATTCCCTCTAGGCCGCAAGGTTGTGGTCGTGCGCTGTGAGGGCATCAACATTTCTGGCAATTTCTACAGAAATAAGTGTGAGTTAGGGCCTGGAAGGTGGGCTGGAGAGGCTGGATCTGTGTGGAGCTCAGGCTTCACAGACTTGGGAAGCAGACCCCCCAGTGGTGGGACATGCAAGTCTGAGTTCCTTAGCAGGCCCTCAGAAGTGAGGTCGTGGCGTTGGAAGGAGTTACTGCCTGGCTGGGGACTCTTAAGGCCTTACACGCTCTCCCTTCTTCCCAGTGAAATACCTGGCCTTTCTCCGCAAGCGGATGAACACCAACCCCTCCCGTGGCCCCTACCACTTCCGAGCCCCCAGCCGCATCTTCTGGCGGACAGTGCGAGGTGAGCTGGGCTCAGGGACCGCAGGTGCTGAGGGGGCAGGTAGCCAGTGATGAAGACTTCTCCCACTCGTGTTCGAGTTTGCCGACCGTGAGATGACTCCACATGCACTACCATCTGAGGCCACCTGTCTGCCTGCCTGGGCAGGACAGCGGCTCCCCCACGCGCCCCACTGAGCAGGCCTGCTGTCCTCTGTCCACAGGCATGCTGCCCCACAAGACCAAGCGGGGCCAGGCTGCTCTGGAGCGCCTCAAGGTGTTTGATGGGATCCCACCACCCTATGACAAGGTGAGCAGGTCCCAGCTCCCTGACAGTATCCCTATGGCTGGCGTCGGTGATGTTCTGCAGTTACCTACATTGTTTGATCCCTGTGAAAAGAGCACCGGCTGAGACGCCTGCCCCAGCCAGCCTTCTTCCCTGTCTGTCCCTCGCTCCAGGTCTCTAAGCCCCTCTCCTTCTCTAACAGAAAAAGCGAATGGTGGTTCCTGCTGCCCTCAAGGTTGTGCGTCTGAAGCCTACTCGCAAGGTGAGCCTCCAGATTTGCTGAGTGATGCCCTTGGAGTTCTGAGGCTTCCTGGGAGGGTGCACTTAGGGCCCTAGGACTGGCAGATGATGGTTTTTTTTCTCACGATGGTCTGCGGATGCCACTGCGGGCAGTGCCGAAAATGCCAATGGCTCAGCTGATGCCAGGAGGAACGGGGAGCATGGCTCCCTGACAAGCTGGAAGGCTCTAGGACAGAATGTTAACACCCCTCCCCTAGTCACCCTGGCCTCCTTTTCTAACAGCTTCGTTTCTTCTCTCTCCCCTCTAGTTTGCCTACCTAGGGCGCCTGGCTCATGAGGTTGGCTGGAAGTACCAGGCAGTAACGGCCACCCTGGAGGAGAAGAGAAAGGAGAAGGCCAAGATCCACTATCGGAAAAAGAAGCAGCTCATGGTGAGCGTGGGATTGGTACTGGAGGGGCCCCACATTCCCAGGCAGCTGGTACCTCTCGCCTCTTTATTAGGCTTTTGGAAGTCTCTGCCTAAGGCCCACTGTGGGAATGGGGAGTGGGATTGGGATTGGGTCCCTGGGATGACAGTCCCAGGGAGCAGCCACTGATCACTATCTGTCATCTTGGCCCCACAGAGGCTACGGAAGCAGGCCGAAAAGAACATCGAGAAGAAAATTGGCAAATTCACAGAGGTCCTCAAGACTCATGGATTCCTAGTCTGAGCCAAATAAAATTGACTGTTTATTCTTCATGCTTGGCCTGGCCTGCCCTTCCTCCATCGCCACCCTAGGATGTGGGGGCCCCCAGGGGCTGCCGTGCACGTGCCACAGGCAGACGGGGTATAGCCGAGGGGCATTAGTCAGTGTAGGCGGGTCCAGGGGCTGTGCAGGCATCGTTGGTCTGCAGCCTGTTTGTTCGTGAGACCTTTAAGACATAAACAGTTGGAACAACCAGTCCAGTTGCAGTATTGGCAGACGTGAGCTGGAAGACTATTGGAAAGGATTGGCATGACTTAAAGGGAGTCTGTTCATGCTTCCCACGTGGTCGGATACTATACTCTGCAGCTGTTAGGATGTGAGAGAATGCCCAAAAAGTATCTCTGGAAGAGAAGTTCCAGCCAAGGGATCACAGGCATCGCCCTCGTGTCTTCCCTATATTTTGTGATCCAAAACCAATAAATTATTTTGTTAAAGAAATGTGGCGTCTTTTCAGTGTGTGTCTGCTGTAGAGGCAGGCCCGGGGAGCAAGGCTCTCGGCTGACGGGGGACTTGGAGAATAAGGCTGGCTGTGCTCTTTCCACAGGTGGATCAGAAAACTGCCTTTCATGGAAGAGTTGACCTTGGTAGAGATTTTACATGCCAAGGGATTTGAGATGCCTGTGGATTTGTGGGTATTTATGGCCTGTAGAGACAGGTGTTGCCCATTTTACATAAAATTGTCTCCCTAATTCAGCTGCAAAGTATGGAATTGGCCACTCTTCCCTAAAACCAGTCCCTCACTGGGGCATGTGGGCTGTTCAGTCTATACCATGCCAGACTGTAATGCAGAGATAAGTGATGAGATATTAGAGAAGTGAGAAGGGTTTTTTTTTTAAGATTAAAACTAGACCTGTTAGATCTGCCAGGATGAGTCCCTGAAAGGGTCAGGGTACCCAGCCCTTGGTCACCTCCCAACACCCAGGTGGGCCCGCTGCCCCATCTTACTGAGGAGGTTCTGTGCGGTCAGTGGTGTCGGCGCTGATGACACCCGGAGGGGTCTGGCTTGACCAAGGTACATCCATCTGTACTGGGAGGAAAGCTAGGTTCCTGCTGCCCTTTGAGACTGGTGGGCAGTACTTGTGTGTTGGTTCACTGAGCAGGTAATAACTTCCACACTGTGCCATTGTATTCTGCTTAGTCTCCAAAATGTCCAAGAAGGCTCAAGTCTCAGGATCATTTTGCAAATGGGTGGTGTCCCTGCTACTCCTGGGGGCTCCTGCTCCAGCAGAGCTGCCTCCAGAACCAACTGAAAGTCCCAGAGTTTAAATCTTATGACACTATGTTAGAGCAGCACAATAGGCTGCCCAAACCACTTAATTTTGGCTTAAAACTTGCCACTTCAAAAGACATGCAACATTGGGACTTGTGTGGTGGTCCAGTGGCTAAGACGACTACGAATGCAGAAGGCCTGTGGGTTCCATCCCTGGTCAAGGAACTAGGTCCCATCTGCTGCAACTAAAGATCTAAAATCCCATGAACGGGAACTAAGACCCAGTACAGTCAAGTATTAAGCCAAATGTTAAAACACTTTAAGAAGATGACATGTCAGACTGGGAGAAGGTATTGGTGAATCATGTCTCTTGAAGGACTTGAATGCCAAATACATAGAAAAATTCTTAAAACTCAGTAACAATGAGCCAACCAACAAAAACTTAGGCCCAGATTTGAAAACAGCTTTCACCAAAGAAGATACACAAATGCTAATAAGCATGTGAAGAGATGCTCATCATTCCCCATTAAAGAAGATAAATGAAATCTTCAGACATAACCTTAATCATTCCTGGGGGAGAAATACAGGGAATCAGGACCTCTGGGCCAACAGAAGGGACGTTCCAAAACTGCCCAAAGCGCCCTGCAACAGCACTCTAGTCCCAGATCAGCTTCAACCCCTGGGCTACAGCAACCTTGGACACTACAGATGAATGGCTTGTTTTAACAGGCATTTCAGTGCTCACTGAGGAGGGGGCCGTTCTGTACTCTAATATGTGCATTTCCCTTGTGAAATGCTAGGAAATGTCTGAGATCTGTCAGAGACAGGGAAATACACCCTCAAGTGATAAGTAAAGTTGGCTGAAGTTCGTTACTGAGCACCAAGGCTGTTCACACTGCAGTTCAAAAAATTCAAGGTGGTGGTTTGTAAGCAGCCTTAAAATAGTAATGAAATTGAATAGAAATGAAAAGAAAAAAAAATGTATTACAGAAGGTAAAGTGAAGTGAAGTCACTCAATTGTGTCTGACTCTTTTGAGACCCCATAGACAGTAGCCTACCAGGCTCCACTGTCCATGGGGTTTTCCAGGCAAGAATACTGGAGTGGGCTGCCATTTCCTTCTCCAGGGGATCTTCCCAACCCAGGGATCGAACCCAAGTCTCCTGCATTGCAGGCAGACACTTTACCGTCTGAGCCACCAGAAAAGGTAAAGGAGAGAGTTAAAAGACTTAAAAATCAGACAAGTTGACGAAGGCAGAGGAGGGTGAGAGAGATAAGTGTGCTTGGTCACAATACAAAAAGGATTTCCTACTGTGAGTTGTGATCAACACCTAGAAGCTAAGGACCTAAACATCTCCAAACTGCCCTCACCCCCTCAGAGTGAAGCAGTATTTTTTATTTGCTCTTCCCTTATCATCAAAATCTCACCAGCTGCTCTTAGCAATTTGCAAAGTATTGAGCATTTAAGACACAGACAGGAAATCATACCTAATCTCACCACCTGGAGATGTAAACCACTAGGGCGATGTCATGTATTTCCTTCCAGGCTTTTTTCTACATTAACTTTCATACACAGTTTGGCACATATTGTAGGCAGCAACTCCAGGTCCCCCCTTTTTTTAAACTAAATATAAATCCTTTCCAAGTTATTCAAGAACTCTAGAACTTTTTTCTTCAAAAAAATAAATTATAAAACAACTACTAGGTCACAGAGGAAGATACAGCAGGTTTTAAAACAAAAAGTCTCTCTTCCTTAATGCTATCCCAGAGGGACTGAAACAGTGACAATTAAAAATGAACCATTCCTCACTTATATGTGAACTCTAAAATAGGACACAAGTGAACTTATCTATGAAACAGAAATAGATTTCGTAGAGAACAAACCTGTGGCTGCCGTGTGGGGGGTGAGGGAGGGATGGATTGGGAGTTTGGGATTAGCAGATGCCAACTATTATATATAGAACAGATAAACAACTGTATAGCACAGGGAACTATATTCAATATCCTGTGATAAACCATAATGGAAAATATGAAAAAGAATGTGTGTGTATATATATATATATATATATATATATATGCAAAATTGAATCAATACACCTGAAACACAACATTGCAAATAAACTATAATTCAATTTTTTTTTAATTGGAAAAAAATCAGAAGAATATTTTGTGACCCCTGTAGAAGTTTGTTAGGAGCATAGATTGTATATTCTAAATGCAGTGCTTAAAAAAATTTTTACTAGACTTGTAAGTGGAAACAAAAAAAAAACCTCATGTTTTCTTCTAATATATAGCTTCTTTTCTTCATGGCTTCATTTCTCAAGCCTACCTAAATTTTATCCCTACACATCAGAAATTTACGTTGGCATAAAGTAGGAACTAGGTATCCAACTTTATCTTCAGATGGTCTCCCACTTGTCCTAACACAAAATTACTGAATAATTTGTATATTCCGCAGAGTTTTTAATTGCACCTGTCATCATATGCTAACTTCTCAGAGTTGGATCTATTTTTGGACTTCCTAGAAGATACATTTTAAATATTTACATTAAAGAAGTTAACTTTTTACTTAAATGTGACATAATATTTGCTCAAATATTTAAATATTTATATTGAAGAAACCAACTTTTATTTTTAAAAGAAATTGCATTTAACACACCCACAAAAATATAATAATGTACCAGGATTTCTTTTAAAATGATTAATTCAAAGGCAATTCGAAGCAGAATAAAACATACACTTAAGTCTTATATATATTGATTATGAACTCAGTACAACTTTGTACATTGAACTGGAAAAGTCTAGCAAAAGCCTAAATTTGAGGTCTTTGGTAAATGTGAAGCCTCAGCGAGAGCGCTGGGAAAATTCAGGCCAAGACTTAATTAAGGAAAGAGGCCAAAGTCTGGAGTTCGAATTCTCCCAACAAGGCCCAAGTCAGCACTCTTGCCTGGAAAATCCCATGGATTGGAGGAGCCTGGTGGGCTGCAGTCCATGGGGTCGATAAGAGTCGGACACGACTGAGCGACTTCACTTTCACTTTTTCACTTTCATGCATTGGAGAAGGAAATGGCAACCCACTCCAGTGTTCTTGCCTGGAGAATCCCAGGGACAGGGGAGCCTGGTGGGCTGCCGTCTATGGGGTCACACACAGTCGGACACGACTGAAGTGACTTAGTAGCAGCTGCAGGGTGTTACAAGACAGAGGGTTGTTGCCAACACTGGCCAGAAGGGGGCGCAGTACGCAAAAAGTGCGACTGGTGCTAAGTCGCTTCAGTCGTCTCCGACTCTTTGCGACCCCATAGACAGCAGCCCACCAGGCTCCCCTGTCCCTGGGATTCTCCAGGCAAGAACACTGGAGTGGGTTGCCATTTCCTTCTCCAATGCATGAAGGTGAAAAGTGAAAGTGAAGTCTCTCAGTCCTGTCCGACCCCATGGACTGCAGCCTACCGGGCTCCTCTGTCCATGGGATTTTCCAGGCAAGAGTACTGGAGTGGGGTGCCATCGCCTTCTCCGAAAAAGTGCGAAGTGAAGGTAAAAAGGACTCTGGTGTTCCTTCTTAAAAAGTTCATTTAAGTTCATCTGCTCAGTCGTGTCCAACTCTTTGCAACCCCATGGCTGCAGCACACCAGGCCTCCCTGTCCATCACCAACTTCCGGAGTTTACTCAAACTCATGTCCATGGAGTCG